>NC_057864.1:189135911-189438941 GCF_019393635.1 Dromiciops gliroides
TCTGAGGCTGGATTTGAACTCAGTTACTCCTGAATCCAGAGCTGGTGCTCTATCCACTGTGCCACCTAGCTGCCCCAACCAGACATCATTTTACTCTCTCCTCCACACAGCCAATCAGTTGCCAAGTCTTGTAGTGTCTACTTACACTATATTTCTCACCCCCCCCCCTTTCTACTCACACTATATCACTCCAGGTTCTCGTTACTTCTCACCCGGATTATTGCAATAGCCTCCTAGCTGCCCTCCCTGTCTCTTTCACACAGTTCCCACTATAATCTTCCTAAGACACAGGTCTGACCATGTCAGTCCCCTGTTTACAGACTTCCTATGACTCACTGCTATTGCTTGCCAAATAAAATAAAACTCCTTAGCCCACCATTCAAGGCCCTCTCTAGCCTGGCTCCCTTTTATCTTTCCAGCCTTATTTCCTACTACTCCTTTGTGCTTATGGACTCTGCACTCAAAGAGCCAAAGTGTACCCACTCCTCTACATTCTGGACCTGTCCTTTCTCACCTCAGTGCATTTGCATGTGTTGCCTCCTCCTGAGTTTTGGAATGGACCTTCCCTCCACCCCTCATCTCAGCCTGTTGGAATCCTCTTTTTATCAAGGCCCAGCCTGGGGCCACCTCCCACCTGAAGCCTTCCTTGATCTTATGACCTGGATGCCATCTCTCCTTCCTCAAATCTTTCTCTTTTTTTCCTTTTTTCTTTTTTTGCAGGGCAACGAGGGTTAAGTGACTAGCCCAGGGTCACACAGCTAGTAAGTGTCAAGTGTCTGAGGTCGGATTTGAACCCAGGACCCTCCTGAATCCAGGGCCGGGGCTCTATCCACTGTACCACCTAGTTGCCCCCCTTTTTTTCTTAATTAAATTCAATGTGTTTTCAATTAACAAGCATATATTTTCCCTCCCTCCCACCTTCTCTTCTCACACTGGAAAAAAAAAAAGAAAAACAAAATTCTTGTAATAGATATGCAGAGTCAAACAAAACAAATCCCCACATTGCCTATGTCTAAAAACTATGGCTCCTCTTGTGTCAGGAGGTGGGGAGCATTGTCGCCATCAGCACTCTTCATTCTTCCTCAGATCGCTGATCCTCCTTGGTTAATCCTTTCCAAATTCACTCTGTTACATTCTAATCTATATTACAATGGTCTGTGTATATTTTTCATTCTTCCCTCAGTACCACGCAGATTACAAAGAAAGGAAGCATTTATTAAGCACTTGTTGTGTGCTAAGCATGGTTTACAACTATTATCTCATTTGACCCTCACAACAGCCCTGGAAAATAGGTGTTATTATTTTTCTCACCTTACAATTGAGGAAATTGAGGCAGACAGAGGTGAAGTGACTTGGCCAGGGTCACACGACTAGTAAATGTCTGAAGCTAGATTTGAATTCAGGTCCTCCTGAGACCCAGGGATTTATCCACTGTGTCACCTAGCTGTCTCTAGAGGAATTGTCCTTTTTTTACTCATGATGTCCAGTATCATGAAGTTCATCCATCCATCCGTCCATCCATCCAGTTATTCATTCATTCATTCATTCAGGGGCTTGGACTAGACTCATGATTTCATTAGTGTGAGAGAAATCTCAGTATGGAAATTCCTGCTCCTAATGTAGATGGGAGCTTCAGCTCATAAAAGACTTGCCGATGCATTCGAGGAAGGACTTGAAGGCAGCTCTTCCTTTCCCCAAAGGCAGCCCTCTATCTACTCTGCAACATTGCCCCTCATTGTGCACATAGTAGGCTCTTCACTGTTGAACTGAATTCATTGACTGGTCATTGAGGGCACTAGGGTTTGAACTGGGACTCAGACTCAGGCTTCTTGGATCCCTTTACATCTGTATCAGTATACTTTGCACCTGCCCTGCTGCATTCACCCCACTTCGGCTCCCTGCTGAACCATTTCTTTGAGAAGGTCAGCAAAAAGAAATCAGAGCCCCAGAGCCTATCCGGTACTTCTCTCAGTGGAAGATCTACTTTGTGGATTCTTTTTTGTTTGTTTGTTTGTTTTGGGGGTTTTGTGAGGCAATTGGGGTTAAGTGACTTGCCCAGGGTCACACAGCCAGTAAGTGTTAAGTGTCTGGGGTCAAATTTGAACTCAGGTCCTCCTGACCCCAAGGCCGGTGCTCTATCCACTGCGCCACCTAGCTGCCCCTACTTTGTGGATTCTTGGTGGGTTTCCCTCACCTCATCCCCTCCCATAGTGGGGTCTGGCCTTGGTGAGAATGAGCTTGTGTGACCCTCCTGGCTCTGTTACTTCTTCCCCAGGGGCCACAGTTTCCTCATTTGACAAATCAGGAGTGGGGGTGGGGTTTGGACTAGGTGACTTCCAAGCTCCCTTCCAGCTCTGAAACCATACGCTGCTTAGTTGGTTGGCCTGGAAGAACAGGAAGAGACTGTAGTGATTATCTAGGCCAACCCTCTTATTTTACATGTGAATGTGCCTGTCTGTGTCTCCAAATGAGTATACATCTTGGAGCATATGTTTATGTCTGCGTGTTCCTCTTCACATTTTGTCTGAGGTGCAGGCTGACTATGAGCATGGGCCTCCACCTGAGCACACGGGTGTGTGCTGAGTGGGTTTGAGTCTGAGGAGGAGCATTTGAGGTGGAATAACAATTAAAACTGCCCTAAGATTTGGGGGACCTGCAGTATTTCATTTGGGGGTTACGGGTTCTTTCTGTGTTCTTTGTGAAATGCCTTTCTATTGGATGGCACAGTGGACACGATGCTGAATTTGACCTTTGGGGTAATCTCAGCTCACCCCCCAGCTAGGACACTTACAAGCTGTGTGACCCTGGGCAAATCACTTAACTTTGTTGAGTACAAAGCTTTACTTCATCTATAAAACCAGGATGACAATAATGTCTCTTGTACCTACCTCCACAGGCTTGTTGTGAGGCTCGGGTGAGATAATGGATCAATTTGTGAACTCAAAAGTGCTATGTAAATGTCAACTATTATTATCATCGCCCCTTGAGTGGTCCCACTTAAAGGGGATTGGCCACCTCCACTGATGCTACTGCCATTTCCCTGCTTCAGGACCTGGAATTCTTGGCTTCCTGAGGGGGAACAGAACCCAAGATAAACAGATCAGGTCCTCCGAGAGTTTCACTCTTCAGTTGTTCTTAATATTAGAACACAATCCTCCGCTTCTTCGACGCCTAAATCTCAGGCTTCAGTTTAGTCCGGAGACAGAGGGATCTCTATAATGACTCCAAACACCTTCCCCGCTCTGTAATCCCTGTTCTCTCTCCTACTATCCTCTCTGGTATCATAGCCATCTCCTCATTTCATTCTCCCCATCTCAAGATTTGACATATTCATAAGATACGCATGTCTATAGAAGTATACTCACATATGTCACACACACACACACACACACACACACACACACACACATCATAGATCTGTCCAAGGAGGAAAGGGAAGGATTATTATTAGTGGGACTTCTTGGGGGAGGGGGGGTTCAGTAAAAGATGAGAAGAGATTTCTCCAAATCTCCCTTTGCTTATTGCTTAAAAAGAAAGTCTATATTTAGCCGGGTTTGGAGGGACTGTAAAGATGTATTTTGCAAGGCGCAGGCAGCACTCGTCAGGCGTGGGAGCCCCAGAGATACGGAGGGAGGTTGTGGAAAAAAATAAAATGTAGCAATCCTTCCTTGAGCCGGCATTTTCTAAGAACTCACACTCTTTTTTTATCCCATATCAAACTGTCAATGCATATTTTCATATATCACTTATGATAGATATAGCATAAAGATCCTTGACTTGGGAGTTGGAAGACCTGTGTTCTAGTCCTGTCTTTGGCACCTACTAGTGGTATGAATGTGCAAAGCACTTAACCTAAACCTCAGTTTTCTCATCTGTCAAATGGGGATTAGAATATTTGCACTAACTACTTCACAAGGTTGTTATGATGTTATGATGTTCAGTCTTGAGCATTGTAATTGGAAAGGGCAGAGAAGGGAAATTCCACCTTCCTCCCCACCTCAAAAGTCCAACTCAAAACCAACCTGCTCCAAGAAGTCTTTAGTGATGACTTATACTTACCTATCTCATAGAGTTCTGTGGAATTACTGGAAATGTGGAAGTAAAGATTCCAAATAACTTTCTTGGCAGCAACCCTGAAAGGTAGGCAGAGTAAATATTACTTTGACCTGTGGCCTAGTGCCACAAGCTCTGGGCTTCTATAGACTCAGTCCAATCTTAAGGCATCTCTGTCACATTAGTCACTCTTTGACTCATTTCAGAATTGCCTCTGGGAAATCTCAGAATATTGCTCATGTCTAGGTTTCTGCCAGAGATAAGGATAAAAGGGTTTTGGGACTCCAAGCAAGCTTCAAGGACTGGCCTGTACCTATCATACTCATTTTACCCTGAATGCTTGTCAAGAGTCTGCTGTTGGGGGCAGCTAGGTGGTGCAGTGGATAGAGCACTGGCCCTGGAGTCAGGAGGACCTGAGTTCAAATCTGGCCTCAGACACTTAACACTTACTGGCTGTGTGACCCTGGGCAAGTCACTTAACCCCAATTGCCTCACCCCCCCCCAACAAAAAACCCATCTTAAAAAAAAAAAAGAGTCTGCTGTTGGATCTATAATCTAGCTGTATTTTGAGATTTCCAGAGTCAATTGGACAAGGGCAAAATGAACCAAAAGCAAATTATTGGGCCAATTTGGAGGGGGCGGGGGAGGTAGGGGATGTCCATAGATTGTACCTCATTGCATTCTTACATTCATTGTAACACCAGAGCTTGAAGTACTAAACCACAGATTACATTATAAATCTCCATTTTACAAATGAAAAGTTTCAGAGAAACTTCTCCAAGGCCACAGACCTATTAAATGTTGAAACTAACACCTCTGATTCAGTCTAATACCATACTGCCTCTAAAAAGAAGATATTTTCATTCTTACAAAAGAATGGTTCACACTCCACGTGGGGCTCAAACCCCACAATCAGTGGCTTGAGAAGCCAGTGCCTAAGTCACAAAACTACCATGGCAGTCATTATTAATATTATCATTCCAGCCCACATAGATAGGTACTTTTCTGGGTTCCTCCAGTGCACATTGACAGAAGGATGATTCTGGAGCTTAGATTATATTTCCATGAAAGGAGAGGCAACACGTTATAGGGGAAACTTTGATGCATCTGGCGTTGGGAAAGATCTAGGTTCAAATCCTGCCTGTGACACCAAGTGTGTGACCAAGGTCAGGATGCTTAACCTTTCTAAACCTCAGTTTCCTCCTCTGTAAAATGGGGGTAATAATGCTGATAAAACCTCCCACCCTCCTCTTCCCCCTCCCCCCAGGGTTGTGGTGAAGTTCAAATGAAGGCTTAATTCTTCTGAAACTTGGAAATGCCAGATAAATGTCAGTTATTATTAGTATAAAGAATAGGGACTAGACCTGTGATTTCATTGGTATAAGAAATTCCTTCCACTAATGGAAACGGGCACCTTCTCTGCTATGAATTAGCCTAGAGAGCCAAGAGGGTCTGTGTTTCCAATACCCAGACAGTCAGAACGTATCCGAGGCAAGACCTGAATTCAGGTCTTCCTAGCACCAAGATCAGCTCTCCATCCACTGGGCCACACTGATTAATCATTATGGTTATCTTTCTATGTTGCCTGCTTCAGCAGCCTTAGGAGCAGAGCAGAAGTTCCACAAGAATAGCAACCTCGTCTTACACAGTTTTGTTCCCTGCTCATTGCTTAGCACAGTGCTCTGCACATAGTAGGTGCTTAATAAATTTGATTAAATTCTCTGGTTTAGGTTCATAAGCTGAGCTGGACAGGGGGGAGGCGGGCAGGAAACATTCGGCTTCCCTGGTTCCTAAAGAGAACTGGTGGCACTCTGCCTGACCCTGGTTTCCCAAAATAGTTTTCTTTTTCTTTGGGGGTGGGTTGGAGTAGAGGGAAGGTCACTGAAAAATAAGAGACAGAGTGGGAGCAGGAAGGTAAGGAGACACCGAATACAGCTGAAAGGCCTGGAGAGGTCATTGCATCCATTCCCCTGCCTCCATGTTCAGGCTCGCCAGATAACATTCTCTAGAGACACTGGTTGCCTGACCCCTTCTGGCGCAGGCGTAGATCCCGAGTGAGAACATGTACAGGTGCCCTCTGGTGGCAGATAGACACCATCGCAAGCTCAGCAGGTCATTTAAACGTGTAAGGGGAAGAGAAAGAGACTGGTAGATAGATACAAAAGGCTGCAAAGATGGAGACATGCAGTTGAGGAGAGAGTTATAAAGAGACGGAGCTGGGGAACCCGATAAAGAGCTGGTGCAGGGATGGAGAAGTGAATACAGTGCAATGGAAAAACAGAGGTGAAGAGACAGATACAGAAAGACAGTGGTGGGGAGACTGATGCAAAGAGACACAAAGGAGAGATGACAGAGGAAGGAAGATGAGAGGATCGATACAGACAAAGAGGTACAGAGAGGCACTGAGATGGAAAAACTTGCAGAGACAGAGACATAGATAAAGGGTACAAAAGAAGAGAGAGGCAGAGATAAGGACATACGGAGACAGAATGGGGGAAAGGACATGGAGATAAGACAGAGATAGCTTCTAGGAGCTAGCCCAAACTTATCCTCCTTCTCTACCCTCACAAGTCTCTCCTACAAATTCCTTTCTTGTAGGAGGGGACACCCTCTAATATCATCATAAGGTAAAACTGAGACACAGACATCACGAATTTCCCAAACCATTGAAAATCACACATTCTTTAGTGCTTGTCTGATGGATGATATGGGAGAATTGTCATTCCCACCCAACCTTGGTGTAGTGGGCATGGAGGGAGGAAATAATCTTACATATATCCACAAACTGAACTCTGGATTAGAGGGTGGGGGCTATAAGGGTATTGAGCCTGGGCACAACTCTCTCAAGGGCATGAGAGCCTCCCTGTTCTATCTTAGAGTGCACCCTTTCTCTCTGAAGTAATGGATGAGGAAGTAGCGGCAATGGGTCTGTCAGTAAAGGCAACATGCCTTCATGGGACTCGAGTGGCATTGGGGTGCTGGCATTGCCACTTTAAGCACACTAAGTATGTGAAGGAGTTACTCTAAAAATAACATTGGAGGCAGCAGGGAATCACATGGAGTCCGGTGTGAGGGGCAGAGCCTGGCAGTTTTCTTGATGGTATCATGTCCCCTCTGGCCTAGGCACTATTGTGCCCTCCCTGAAGGATCCCACCATTGTCTTTTTCTTTCCAGATCCCTTTTTACTTTATTCCTGGAAGGGACCACGTCTTCCATCCTCACTCCTGATACCCCCTTTGAGAGAGATGTCCTAGGAAAAGGTACCCTGTCCCTCACCTTCATAGAAACTAACTTGATGCCATCCTGAAATGAAAGTTGAATCTTGAAGGCTTCTTTTTCCTTCCTTCCTTCCTTCCATCCTTCCTTCCATCCTACCTTTCTTCCTTCCTTCCATCCATCCATCCATCCATCCAT
Source organism: Dromiciops gliroides (assembly GCF_019393635.1). Lineage (NCBI taxonomy): Eukaryota > Metazoa > Chordata > Mammalia > Microbiotheria > Microbiotheriidae > Dromiciops > Dromiciops gliroides. The sequence continues at coordinate 189,143,379 of NC_057864.1, forward strand.
CCATCCTTCCTTCCATCCTTCCATCCATCCATCCATCCTTCCTTCCATCCTTCCTTCCTTCCTCTCTCTTCCCTTTTCTTTCCTTTCTTTTTCTTTCTTTCTCTCTTTCTTTTTCTTCATCCTGCCTTCCTTCCTTCCTTTCTTTTTCTTTATTCCTCCCTTTCCTTTCCTTTCCTTTCTTTCTTTCTTTCCTTCCTTCCTTCCTTCCTTCCTTCCTTCCTTTTTTCTTTCTTTCTTTCCCTCTTTCTCCTTTCCTTTCTACCCTTTTTTCTTAACCTATAGGAAACAAAAGTCCATAGTTTTTTACATAGTACGTGTAACATCTATTTAAATATCTTTTCCTATAGAGAATTTAGATAGAGTTATGATATTTTTGAGAAGCTTTGGAATGTTGAACAATGACAGTTTAACTGCCAGTTCTTGAGAAGTCAGTGGTGAGGGCACGAGTTTTCACTTTGATCTATGAGGAAGCAAAGAGTGTTAACTGCTATTTGTAAAGAGATTAAATTTTAACTGGTATTTGTAGAGATTGAGTTTTAACTGTCATCTCTAGAGAGACTGAGTTTAACTGTCATTTGGGAGAGACTATTGACAGTGAGAATTTGAAGGAAACTGAGAAAAATCAAAGAAAATTAAGAAAACTTCTTTCCTGGTGAAACTGTTCTATATCTTCTCTTGTGAAGAAACAAGATTTGAGAGACAGCTGCAATCATGAGAGTTGAATGGTGGGACTGTGTTCTAGATGTGAGGAGAGATCAAAATAGTAATGGTAAAAGATGAGTCTGGCTATAGCTTTTCTTATAGTTAAAACATTGCAAATAATTCTTTTTTTTGTTTTGTTTTTTTTTTTTTAGTGAGGCAATTGGGGTTAAGTGACTTGCTCAGGGTCACACAGCTAGTAAGTATTAAGTGTCTGAGGCCAGATTTGAACTCAGGGCAAATAATTCTTTAAGTATTTATGGGGGTAGCTAGGTGGTGCAGTGGATAGAGCACCAGCCCTGGAGTCAGGAGTACCTGAGTTCAAATCCGACCTCAGACACTTAACACTTATTAGCTGTGTGACCCGGGGCGAGTCACTTAACCCCAATTGCCTTGCTAAAAAAATAAAAAAAGTATTTATGACTTTGTGTTATTGTTTGTTACATTGCTAATAAATTGTGTAACCATGTTTATATTTTTCATATTTATTTTATTCCTATTATAATTTTCACATTTATTTAAGCCAAGAAGATTAGGAATTTTGATAAAATGAAATGAGCAACTGCTCATTGGGAAAAAGAGATTTCTTGAGTTTATTAGATGAATAATCATCTAAAACCATGGACTAAGATCTCAGAACTAAGTAGTTAATGAGAAAGATATTGAAATTTTAGAAATGAATAAGTAAATATCTAAACACACTTCTGGTTTACCTTAGAACTCAGGATGATGAGTATGGATATAGTAATGAGTCAAATAACAGGCCAAAGGGAGACCATTCCATGGTAGGGCCTGTGACTTGACTCTCTCTTTCCTCTTTGTATTTTGAAATGTTTGTGTTTGTTAATGACTAGTAAGTCTACAATAGATAAGATTTGAGAGAGAGAGAGAGAGAGAGGAGAGAGAGAGAAAGAAAGAGAGGTATGTGTGAAAAGGTCCCATATATGTAAAAATAATTTTTTTTAGCACTTTTAGTAACAAAGAACTGAACAAAGAGTGCCCATCAGTCCAGGAATGATTGAATAAATTTTGGCATATGGAGATAATGGAATATTATACATTTTAAAAACCTATGAATATGAAGAATACAGAATAGGGGCAGCTAGGTGGCGCAGTGGATAGAGAACCAGCCCTGGATTCAGGAGGACCTGAGTTCAAATCTGGCCTCAGACACTTAACACTTACTAGCTGTGTGACCCTGGGCAAGTCACTTAACCCCAATTGCCTCACCAAAAAAAAAAAAAAAAAAGAATGCGGAATAACTTGAAGAGTTTTGTGTGAGCTTATGCAGTATGAGATAAGCAGACCTAGAAGAAGAGTGATCACCATGGTGACCACAATGACCACAGTACTGTAAAGACAAACAATATCGAAAGACTTCAGAACTCTGATCATTGCAGAGAACAATCATAATTTCAGAAGACTTTGGCTGAAGCACCCCTCCTGTCTCTTTTCAGAGGGTGTAGACTGTAGGTATGGAATGAGGCATACATTGTCAGATATGGTCAATGTGTTGACTTGTATTGCTCAATGATGCTTTGTTACAAGGAAGGGTTTTATTGGGGTAGGGGGTGTCACTGTAAAGTTATGGTGATTTTTTAAAAAGCATCAATAAAGTCTTTCTGAAAGAAAAAGAAAAGAAACATACAAATTAAACAATCAAATAAAGAACCCAGCTGGTGTCTTCTCTCAGGGGAGAGTCAGCCAATAGACATAGGAAATAAGGAGTGACCTCATCCATTCCCCTGCCTCCAGGCAAGCTGCCACTAGGCAGGCTGCCACTTACCCCATCCTGGCCAGAGAAAAAATATTTCTCCCAGCGCCCAAAACAGGGTTTTGCCCATGGGTGCTTGGTTTGAGCAGACATAGGAAGAGAAATGGACAAATCTGTACCTCCCACATCCACTAAGGGGCATATTACATCTCTGTTCCATAGCACAACCTTTTCTCTTCCTCTCCCCCTCCAAATCAGTCACTGACTTAGGGTTGGGGTGGAATACAGTGAGCGGCAGAATATTTGGGACTGCAACTAGGACCCAGCTTCTCGGCCTGAATACCCTCTCCTCTGCCCTCCCCCCTCCAGCACCCGCCTGTCTGTGTCAGTCAGAGGGGCCCCAGCTGAGTTTGGGGCAGAGATGGCGGCAGCTCTGGTGCTGGTCTGGACTTACCTTCTTATAGGCAAGTGGGGGAGACCTGGGGCTGGGGGAATGAAGGGTTAAAGAATCAGGTTGAGGGGTTGGGATTGGTGGGGTGTGAGCAAGATGGGGTTGAGACTAAGGGAGGGTAAGGATAGAAGGCTATGTATGGGCTGTCAGAGTTGAGACTCTGGGGACTGGACTGTGAGCTCTGAGGTCAGGATGGAAGGGCTGGACTTATTTAGTGGCTGTAGGGCCAGGGGCTATTGGATTGAGGGCACCTAAGGAAAGTGGGGTTTTAGTTCTCAGGTTTTGCTCAAAACTTCTGTCCCATTCCCTTTAATGGACTGGCCTTGTTGGGGGTGTGCATAGCTTCCTAGCCTGCTTCAGAGCCTGTAGCCCAGCCCTGGCTAAATTTGGCAGGGGGGGGGGAGGGGACCTGTATCTAGAGACACCAAGGAGCTCAAGGCTGGGTTTTTTTTAACTCAGCCTTAAGAATCCCTATCCCCAGGAGAAGTCAGCATCCAGGCCCCCCAACATAACTCCTGTCTGCTGCCTCTAAGGGGCTATAGGTGAAGATAACCTTTTCCTGGGCAGTCCTGTCTAGCCCCACCTCCTTTCTGCTTGCCTCTGTCTATCCTCCAAGCCATCAGAGCACAATGCCACATCTTTCCACTCTGTGGTCAGTTCTGGATCCACACTTTACTCACTTCACTGTAATTCCTGTTAACAGGATTTCTTTTTTATTTTATTTTATTTTTTGTTGTTGTCGTTTGTTTGTTTGGTGAGGCAATTAGGGTTAAGTGACTTGCCTAGGGTCACACAGCTGGTAAGTGTTAAATGTCTGAGGCCAAATTTGAACTCAGGGCCTCCTGACTCCAGGGCCGGTGCTCTATCCACTGCACCACCTAGCTGCCCCCTTAGCAGGATTTCTTCCCTTCCCCAGCCATACCCCCAGTACTCACTCTTATCAAACTTTATCCTTATGAAAGACATTATTGGATAGGAGCTTGTGGGCACAGTAAATAGTGCCGACTGCCACACCTAGTTGCCTCAAGCAGGATCATGAGATCAGGGTGGAGCAGGGAACCCCCCCCAAATGAAATCATAACAAAGAATAACTGATTATTGCTAATTAATCATGTCATGATTTACAATCATTACACTATTCAGACTCCCTCTTTTATTACAGAAATTGAGGGCCAGGGGAAAGAGTTGTTCTAGCACCTGCCCCCAGTATACTCCATTCCTCAAATGTGCCATACTCATGCACCTCCTCAGAGGCAGGAGCCGCTCTGTAGTTTGAAATGGCAATGTCTCCCAGCTCTGCTGAAACATGGGAAGGACCCATCTTAGGGCATCTTAGGCATAAGGGTAGATATTGGGACACTCCAGGAAGAGGAAAAGGAGAAGAGTAGTTCCTCTTTCCCATCAACTCTCTGGCTTATCTGTACCCCTCAACTCCAACCTGACCTCCAGGCATGAATTCTATTCCTAGAGGTTGGTAAAACTCTGTTGATGGGAGGTTGAGCCTCTTGGATTTGAACCTGTATGCACTGGTGTCCCCACAGGACTCCTGTCTAGGTTTGGAGGTATTGTGGCCCAGCAGATGCTGTTTCCTCTCGTTGGCAGAGTGTTCATCCATACGTTGGAGCCTGCTCACTTTCTGGATCTGCCAGATACTGGTGAGGAGGGTTACTTCCCTACATGCCCCTCCCACCCCGAGATCTTAGAATGCCCATGGGACCTCTATGATCAAGCAGGGTAGAAGGACTGAGGTAAGGGGTACTCAGCTCTCCTGGTAGCTGAATACATAGGTAACTTCTGGTGCCCATGAAGGGGGGTTGTTGGATGCCTTTTCCCCCAGAAGGTGGAAGAGCTAGATGTTAAAGTCCCCTTGTGCTTACTTCTCTCCTCTTCCCAGATCCTAGACCCAACATTCTTGTCACCTTTCATGCCAACCTACTGGGGCATCCAGATTTGCCTCGATGGCTCCGCTATACCCAGCGCAGCCCCAGTCAGCCTGGTTTCCTCTATGGAACCCCTACACTTGAAGACCGAGGCCAACAAGTCATTGAGGTATCAGAAAGGGCCCCATGGGGACTCTAGGCCTCTGAACCCTTATATCCACCCACCCCCATCACCCTTCCACCTCTGAAAAATGAAGGGGTTGGGCTCAGATGATCGGAAGAGTATATTCCAGCTCTGACATTCAATGGCTCCCCAGAGGTGGAAGGCATCTTGCATCTTTATTTACATGTTATTTACATATAATTTGCATGGCAATTAGTCAATATCCAGCTGCACAGATGTCACCCACCCCTACCCCCTCCTCTTCTCCTTTCATTACTCTCCTCCCCTTGGCAAGGCTTCTGGTTCTACTACTCCCTCCCCTTAGACTTGGCATCCCTCATCCACTCACTTCACCCCATCCCCTCCCACAGGTCATAGCCTACAACAGAGAGAGCTTTGAAACAACCCGACAGAGACTAGTGCTGCTGGTAGGGGAGCCTGAAGGTAACGCTGACCCCCTTCCTACTCCAGATATTCTGAGATCTCTCCTAGAAAAGAAAAAGAAGTTAGTTTGTGTAGAGGGGGCTGAGGGGCTCTGGCAAGAACCAGGAATGGGGAATTTGAGAAAATGTGAGATTATTATTATTATTATTATTGTTATTGTTATTATTATATGATATGGAGTGGATTCTGGATTCGGGAAGCTGGGAGCTGGGTATTAGGAAAGGGACTGAAGAGGAACACAAAGCATTGAAATTGTATGGGAATTTGGGGTGCCATGGGGGGATTCTGTGATGAAAAGGTGGAGCTTTAAAGGGACTTCACAATGGCACTAGGCTATGGGATTAGGATTTGAAGTTGGAAGAGGGAAAGATGGAAGAATAAGAGGAATTGGGGAATCAGAGACTGGGAAGTTGGAGTTGGGGATGTCTGAAAAGGAAGGAGGTTATGGGGGGTTATATGGATCCTGCCCAAGGCACTTCCCCTCTTTACAGGCCCCTCACTTCCATATGAGGCTGAATTCCTGGTGCAAAGCCATGATGTGGAAGAGGTGTTGCCCTCACCCATCAGCCAACGCTTTTTGACTGCTCTGGGTGGACTCTGGGTGCCTGGAGAACTACAGTTACTCAACATCACCTCTGCTCTGGACCGTGGGGGCCGTGTCCCTCTTCCCATTGAAGGCCGCAAGGAGGGGTAGGCTTGGTGGGGGATCCTCATGTCACCTCCCAGTTGCCTGGTCTTTTCGATGCTTAAAAATGTCAAGGATGTAAGATTTCGGTGTGGCCATTCCTCTCACTCAGTCTAGAGAGATGACCACACACAACTGGTAAATGTCAGGAACAGACCTTTTGGGTCTTCTCGAACCCAGATCCAGCATTCTATCCATCACACCATGTTGCCTTTTGCACTTCCAAAATGTCCATCAATGAAGTCCGGGGAAAATTCTTCTAATAGTCTCCCCATCCCAGCTGCCATTTCTTTGTTTTTGTTTTTTTTGTTTTTTGGCAGGGCAATGGGGCTTAAGTGACTTGCCCAAGGTCACACAGCTAGTAAATGTCAAGTGTCTGAGGCCGGTTTTGAACTCAGGAACTCCTGAATCCAGGGCTGGTGCTTTATCCACTGCGCCACCTAGCCGCCCCCCCACTGCTGCCATTTCTTTGAATGAAAGAGAGGGAGGGAGGAATAAGCTTCTAATTCTCCTAATTCACTGGGTTGTCCCCACTCTCCAGCCCCTTCCACATACATCTCTCATGGACTTCCATCAGTTTTATGGTCTTTGCGCCCTCCCCCCCCCACCATTAGAGCATTTTATTTGCATGTATGTTTTTCACCCTTAGAAAAAAAAATAATCCAATTAATAAACTTTTTTCTCTTCCTCTCACCTCCTTCCTCCCTCCCCCTAAAATAAAGAAAAAAGAAAAAAAATCCTTGTAACAAATATTATTCAAGGAAAACAAATTCCCACATTGAAGGCAACCAAACATGTATGTCTCATTCTGCATATTCTCACTGTCTTTTCCTCTCCCTGATCACCCCATGCTGAGTCTCCCTGCCCTCCTCAAGCCTACAGCACTTCTTGGTGGCCAGAGCTGTTCTTGCAGTTCAGGTGTGATCTCTTCTGGCCCAGGGTTTACATCCAAGTGGGTTCTTCCAGACCCTTCTCCACCTGCTTGAAGGTGGTAGGGTCCCCTGCCAGCCGTGACCGCTGTATCCAGGGCCAGCCACCACTTCTGTCCTGCTATGACAGCTTCGTACCCCACTTCAGAGTCGACTGGTGCAATGTGTCCCTGGTGAGAAATGTGATGTCCCCAATGGGCACCCAGCCTTCTCCGCATCACACACACACACACACACACACACACATACATACACAAGACCAGGAGTCAGAAGACTTAGGTTATGTGCTACTTAAATATAAAAGTGAATGACCTTGGGGGCAGCTAGATGGCACAGTGGTTAAATCACCGGCCCTGGATTCAGGAGGACCTGAGTTCAAATCCGGCCTTGGACGCTTGATACTTACTAGCTGTGTGACCGTGGGCAAGTCACTTAACCCCCATTGCCTAAAAAAAAAAAAAAAAAAAAAAAAAAAAAAAAAAAAAAAAAAGTGAATGACCTTAGTCATTTTACCTCTTAGAGTCTCAGTTTCCTTATCTATAAAATGGGGACAATCAACCCTGCCTGCCTCACAGGGTTATGGGAAGGATCTAATAATGTGAAAGTACTTTGCTAATTATAACACACTAAGAAGAAGGGGATAATGATTGATCAATTGATTGATTACCATTTTGGTATAACCTTATAAGCCACACCCCCTGCCAACGCAGATCAGCTGCTTATCTGTAATTTATAGTCTTAGAGTAACCTTAATACGAGAGAATTTTAAGGTGTTAGTCTAAATACAAACACACATCCTGCAATTCTCCCTTTGTACAGAAGGGGGCCTCAGCTGCCCAGCAGACAGATGTGCAAGGAGCCCTGGAGAATCATCAAACATAAACCTTCGAGGTTATCTAGTCCATCATCCTCATTTTGTAGAGGAGGAAACTGAGATCCAGAAATGTTAAATGACATACCCAAGGTCACACAGATAGAAATTAGCCAAGCTGGGATTTGAACTCTAGGCCTCGACTCCCAATCCAGGGCTTTTTCCAATGGGCCCAAAAGCAAAGGGAATTAGGGAAGCTGGGTGTTGGGAGGTGGGTTCCCAGATGTGACTCCACCTGTGGTTAATGGACATTCCCCATTGCCCTCAGAGGGCGCAGGAAGGTCCTGGTCAGAGTTCAGGCCACAGAGGTCTTCAACTATGTGAGGATGATAAAGCAACCTTTCCCTTCCCTCCCCTGGTCCCTAAACTACTACCCGGTCTCTCACTTCACCTTGGATTGTTTTGTTGTTTGTTTTGGGTTTTGGTTTTTGGTTGTTTTGTTTTTTTGGTTTTTGTTCTTTTGCAGAGCAATGGGGGTTAAGTGACTTGCCCAGGGGTCACACAGCTAGTAAGTGTCAAGTGTCTGAGGTCAGATTTGAACTCAGGTACTCCTGAATCCGGGGTGGGTCTCTATCCACTGCGCCACCTAGCTGTCCCTTGTTGTTTGTTTTTAAACTAGGTGGATAAGTCCGTACCTGCACTACCTGGGCCAGCTCCCACCTGGGGCGATGGCATTTTGGAGCATGACCCAGACTTCTGCCCCCCAACGGAGGCACCTGACCGAGACTTCCTGCCCGACTTCCTGATCACCCTCCTAGTGCCCCTGCTGGTCGCCCTGCTTCTCACCCTGATCTTGGCTTACATCATGTGCTGCCGGAGAGAGGGCGTGTGAGTTGGGGGGCAGAATGTGACAGAGCCTCTATCCCTTTCCCTCTCCCTCTTCCCAGTCCCCTCACTGGATTTGGAGTCAGGGAATTCTGTCTCCATTTCTTGTATTCAGGTGACTGTGACAGTCATTTCTCTGGGGGCCCCCAAAGTGTTGCTTTATTAAATGAGGGTAGAACTGGAAGAGCTCTAAGGTGTCTCCCAGCTTCAAATTCTAGGATCCTGTGATCCCTAAGATTCCAGCTAGAGCCCGTCCAGGCTGCGTTAGGAGCCAGGGGTCACAGCAGCCTGAACAGAGGGTTCAAGATGGGTCAGGAACTAGTCACAGAGCTCTCCTAGGTCTATAAGGAGGACCTGGTCTTTGCTGACCATTTGACCCCTTAGTGACATCTTCCTCCAGGACCTTCTGTGTTTCCTAGGTAGCTGAATCCTGCCCAGGACTTGTAAATAAGTGATGGTGCCCTCCACCACCCAACGGCCCGTATCCATTCTCAGTATTGTCTCTTTAAGAAACCAGCTGGCTCTAACATTGTCTGTCCCTCTTTGGCCCCCTTTGAGAAAATCAGCCCTAGGGTCGAGTGTATGCTGCTCACCGCAGTTGGCTCTGGCTAGAAGCAGAGGCTGAGAAGGTGGGCTTGGCTTTCCTCATTTGATGCTGTCTCTAACTCTCCTTCCTACAGGTTGAAGAGAAACCTTGCTACTTCTGAGTGAGTATAACCGGGAGAAGAGGGGCTTAGGGGAGACGACTCCTTCTCTTGGGAAAATGGGCACCATCTGAGAGGGTTGTCCATGTTGAGGGCCCAAAAACCTTTTGTTCCGGCTCTGCATGACAGAGGTTAAGTTCTCTTCCCTGCTGAGGTTGGTGCCTTAGGTGTGGTGGGGTCAGGGGAACCTAGCAACAGAGAACTGGTCCAGCTGATTCCATCCTGATTGGTCCATAGTAGCAAACATAGATCTCCTGTTCAGGAATGAAAGGGAGGACAGCTCCTTCACCCCCCTCCCTTCTTTCTCTCCTGCCAATGCCTGGATCCCAATAGAGCCTTGATTTAGCTTAGGAGTCCTTTCATCATTTTCCCCTCCCTTACCTATGTTTGCCTTGCTCCCTTACCAACCTGAGGCTCCCACCATGCCAGCAGACCCTCTCCTCCCCTCCCTCATGAGAACAATGCAGGGGCTGCTGGGTGGCACAGTGAATAAAGCAGCGGCCTTGGATTCAGGGGGACCTGAGTTCAAATGTGGCTTCAGACACTTGACACTTCCTAGCTGTGTGACCCTGGGCAAGTCACTTAACCCTCATTGCCCCGCAACCAAAAGAAAAAAAAAAGAAGAAAAGAAATGAGAACATGGGATCCCAAAAAAGCCTCCAGAGGCTGGTGTGAAATAACAGTTCCCTTTTATTCACGCCGTGCCTGCGGCTGGCCTGAGTCCCCTCATCTCGCCGGCCTGGCCTCCTTCACTATTTCCGGGAGCGGCGGGCTGGCTTGCGGGACCCTTTTTTCTGGCGCCCCTTGGCCTTCGGCTGCTGCTCGGGGGGCGGCTGCTTCTTCTGGGGCTTCTGCCTCTGCTGCTGCCCTGCCTTCTTGCACTTCAGGGTCTTCTTGCCCATTCGGAAGGAGCCCGAGACCCCGGTGCCCGTCACCTGCTTCAGCACCCCCTTGGCCACCAGCCCCTTTAGCACCCGCTTGAAGCGCTGGGCATTGCGGACCATGTTGAAGCCTGTGTTGCTAACGGCCTTCTTCAGAGTGGCCAGCGAGACTCCCCGGCGTGTCTTGGAACCTGCAACTGCCCACAAGATCACCTCTGACAGGCTTGGTCTCCGGCGATTGCTCGGGCGGTCAGATTTGTTCTCCCCTGATGGCTCTGTGCCATCAGGCACCTCCCCCCCTGGGGAATCGGCAGAGATCGGGGCTGTAGGAGGAGAGGGGGGCTGATGTGGAGGGTTCCCCTCTCCTTCCTCCTCCCCGGCCTGGGCCGGAGAATTAGGCATTAGGACTTCCAGGTTGGTGGGAGGGAAAGACTCTCAGAAGGGCTAATCCTGTGTAGTCGGGGCTGTCGATAGGCTGACTGGGTGAGGCTTGTCTCTGACTCCTGCAGCCCCTTCCCTTTCAGCTCTGACTAGTGGCTTCCGCTGGTGGGAGGACGGACTGAGGTTGTGTGCCCCTCGCTTGGCCCTGCAAACTGGTGGGATCGGGGAGAGGGGCACAAGGCAATCTCTATGGTGACCCAAGGTGGGCATTATGACAACATCAGAACCCTGTCGAGGGGGTCACAGTTGGGCCATTGTTCTCTGCCCTGGGGGGCACAGAGAACAGAAGGGGCCTGGGTGAGGTAGGGGCAAAGATTGAACACTGAGAGAGCCAAAGCATCCCTGCCCTGAGGGGCCTGTATCTATCTAGCAATGCATGATAGAGGACATGTGTAGGTAGTGGGCACGTTGGCGAGTTTATGTCTAGGCATGCGCTTTTCGTGACATGCCTGATGAGTCCCCATGATGGAATGAGTGTTGGCATGTAGCACATCTACATGCTGGTAGATGCAGGCACATGTGTCATTAGGTAGCCTGTACCCGTGTTTCTGCATGGTAGCATCTCATGCTTTAGGTGTGTGTGGCTTAAATACACTTTGGAACCCAGCTTTCCATGTGTGCATGATAGAATATATACATGTCATAACATTTGTGTTGACATGGTCACGTGGAGTGATGAAGCACATGTGAGGAAGCTGGAAAAGGGCAACAGGGCCTCTGGCTCAAGTCGTAGAAAACTCGCACTTGGATTATTTCCACATATCTGTGTGTTGCTGGCTAACCCTAACAGAAGCTAGCACTCATACATAATACTTTAATGCTTTGCTAAGACAATCTCATTTGATTCTCACAACCACCCTGGGATTAGGTGGCAATATTATATCCTCATTTCATAGATGAAGAAACTGAGACTCATAGAGGACAAGCAAGTTACCCAGGGTCTCACAGCCAGGAAGTAACTGGGAAGGAAGAAAGGATTTGAACTCAGGTTTTCTTGACTCCAGGAAAGCCTAAACTTTGCTGCCTCGAGATCCTCCCTTTCTTCTTCTTCTTCTTCTTCTTTTTAGTGAGGCAATTGGGGTTAAGTGACTTGCCCAGGGTCACACAGCTAGTAAGTATTAAGTGTCTGAGGCCGGATTTGAACTCAGGTACTCCTGACTCCAGGGCGGGTGCTCTATCCACTGTGCCACCTAGCTGCCCCCCTCCCTTTCTTCTTAAATCTCTGCTTTGGAGAGGAGGCATCTTCCTGGTCTTATCTTTCCCCATCCTACCTGATTGTCCTCCCAAATTTTTTATACAGTCCCATCTTCTCCCTTCTCACCCCCTCCTCCTTTTCTAGAAATGTAAATTTGAGGTTTGCACAACTTTTCCTGATGAATTCCAGACTCTCTGAGGTCATTCTAACCCTTCCCCTGCTACAGACAGAACTTTCTTTTCCAAGGCTTATTCGCATTCCAACATCTTCTGTTCTCTAAGGCTTGTGGAAAAGGAGATTCCATGCTGATCAAATCTGAGGCTTTGTAAATCCATCAAATGATAGCTTGATTGAATTCAACAAACATTAAGTGCCTATTGTATACCAACCAAGCCTTGTGCTACACACTGGGTGGGAAGGGGAAAGGGAATACCAAGATGAAAAACCAACAGCTCCTGCCTCAAAGAGCCTAAAATCTAACAGACTGTCATTTTTCCAGGCTCCTGGGACTGCACCTGTTTGTCACTATGCATAATCCTTTCCCCAAATGTGACTTGGAGTTTTAAATGAGCTGGATTTACTCATGTTGGAGGCCTAGTTTACCCCATGTGGAATACTAGAACTTCCCTTTAGAGCTGTAACTAGGGCAAGGTGACTGGTGCTTCATCTCAGGGCACCTAAATTTAGAGGAGGCTGACAGCACTCTTCACTGGGTAGAAACAACCAAGTTTAGGACCTAGTTAACAAGAATAATTAGTTAAAATTAGAAGCTAGTAGATGCTACCTTGTACTGAACCTTTCTTGGTCAGAGACTCGTGCTGGACACTAGAAGCAAGACCCAGAGGAAGGTGATACAGTCCCTGTCCTCAAGAGCTTCCAGTGAAATGAGGGAAATAGGACACACAGCCAGGGCAGCCTCATTCAATAAGCATTTATTACTCACTGTTAGTTAGGCATCATGTTAAGCACTAAGGGTACAAAGAAAGGCAAAAACATGCACGGTCCCTGCCCTCAAGGGGCTGATATTCTGATGGGGGACATAACATACAAACAAGTCAGTACATACAAAATCTCAGTGGGAAGGCATTAGCAGCTCTGGAGGACAGGAAATACACACAGAAGGTAAGATTTGAGCTGAGTCTTTAAAAAAGTCAGGGACCATAGGAGGCAAGAAGTGAGGAGAGAGTGTTCCAACCTAAGGAACAACCAGTTCCAGGCATGGAGTTGAGATGTGGAATATTATATGGGAGGAGCAGGATGTAGGTCAGAGTCGCTGGATAACAGAGCATAGGAAAGGTCGGCACTAGGCTTGGAATTGGAAGACTCATCTTTCAGAATTCAAATGTGACTTCACATAGTAGCTGTGTGACCCTGGGCAAGTCACTTAACCTTGTTTGTCTCCATTTTCTCATCTGTAAAATGAGCTAGAGAAAGGAAATAGCAAACCACTCCCATATCTTTTCCCAAAAAAACCCAAACAGGGTCACGAAGAACAGCAACTAAAACAACTGAACAACAAAAATGGAGAAACCTGGTCAGGTTGTGAAAGGCTTTTAATGCCACACAGAAAATCCATTTTTTATTCTAGAGGTAACAGGGGGCCGTGGGAGTTTATGAGTCCCACAGGTGACATAGGCAGACCTGTATTTTAGGTAAATCACTTGACAGCTGATGGATTAACACAGGGAGGCCAATTAGGAGGAAATATTATAACAGTTCAAGGGAGAAGTGATGAGGGCTTGTTACAGAGCATATAAGAGCATGGTTGCTATATAAGTGGTTATACATGAGATGTTGTGAATGTAGAAATGACAAGATTGGATATATAGAGAGAATGTGAAGACTAGAGAATGACACCAAGGTTAGGAACATGGGTGACTAGGAGGATGGGGGTGTCCTTAACAGTAAGAGGAAAGTTGGGATGAGGGGAAAGAAATTAAGAGCCAAGGGAAGACTCTTGGACAGACTCATCAATGCTAAGGCTAGAGGGATGGAGGGGGCAGATTGAGGTGGGAGAAGTCAGGCAGGTTTCTTAGACTGTTGGGGAGGGGGGAGTGGGAGGGGGGGGACTGATAGGAGAAAGAGATATGAACATAGGTTTGAATATAGAGGCCAAGTCAGAGACAGGGAATTCTGGGAGATGAGATAAGACTGGGAGGTAGATTGGGGAGGGGAGGAAGCAGGAGCAAGGAGGAAGGAGATCAAGTTAATGGAGTAAGGATTGAGCACTCCATGGTTACCATGGACATACCAATTGTCATGGGATGGTTAAGACACCCTGGTGAGGTGGGCAGCTAGGTGGCGCAGTGGATAGAGCACAGGCCATGGAGTCAGGAGTACCTGAGTTCAAATCCGGCCTCAGACACTTAGTACTTACTGGCTGTGTGACCCTGGGCAAGTCACTTAACCTCAATTGCCTCACTAAAAAACAAAAAAACAAAACAACAACAACAAAAAGACACCCTGGTGAGGTGGGCACTGGGCATCCAATAAGTGACAGAGGCACCTTCTGACATAACTTAATTCACTGCTCTTTCCTTATTACAGTAACCGTGACTGAACAGTGACTAAGTTTGGGGTTTGGGGGGAAGGAGAGGGTTGAAATGACATCCAGAGACAGAAAAGGAATTGTAAGAATGGAGTTTAGTGGAAAGAGCACTTAATTTGGAATCAAAGGACTGGGCTTGAATCCCTGCTCTACCTGTTTGACCTTGGCCAAGTCATTTCCCTGAGACTCAGTTTTGTCTTTTGTAAAATGGGGAGGGTGGGTTGGAGTAGATGATCTTGAAGGACCCTCCCCATACTTTGAATATTTATATAAAGAAACAAATGAAAGAGTCCAAGGTCATATAAACATCCAGAGGCACCGCATGTCTGATAGAAGGCCTGCTGCTCTCCATCTCTGAGAATAGAATAGGATGAGAAAAAAGTGCTGAATTGGCAGGCAGGGAGCTGGAGATAGGACTTCAATCGAGCATGAGAGTTCTGAAACCCTGGGCTTGGTGCCCCAACTTCAGTGAGAGGTTTCTTCAAACCTCAGAGAACTTCCTAGGTAACTGGGTAGAGGCAGGGCAATGGACAGAAAGGTACTGGCAAAACATTCTCCAGTGATTACACAAAGTGGCCCAGATTTGTTCTCTCCCAATGCCTCCTTTGTCACCTGGCACCTGACCTCGTAGGGCACTGGCAGACATGAATGCTGGAAAAAAGGGAGGGGCTGAGGTGTGAAGTTTCTAAGGTGGGGTGTATTCTGGGTCTGTACGTGGCTGTAATTTGACATGACACCCCCCCCCAAGTATTCTGCCATATTCTCCTCACTGTACATGTTTGCCCTGTCCTGCTTCCCTCCTAGTTTTGTTGGGTATACGGGCTTTTTGTCTGCCACCAAACATGCGCTTTGTGGCACGGGAGGGAGACAAGCGACCTGCTCCATATAACTTGCATATATCCCCACATCAGACCCTTGTGTGCTGATTCCCCTGTTTCTTCTCCATCCCCCAACAGCATCCAGATGGTTCACCACAGCACCATTCACGGCAATACGGAGGAACTGCGGCAGATGGCAGCAAACCGATCAGTGCCTCGGCCTCTCTCCACCCTGCCCATGTTCAATGTGCGCACGGGTGAGCGGCTGCCTCCCTGCTCTGACATTGCTCAGGTGCCCCTTATCCTGGACCAGCACTGAAAGGGGACCTCTGACCTAACCAGGTGAGTCAAACTAGATGGGCACACCATGGGTACCAACCTCTCCTCCAAGTGGTCTGGAGGCAGGGGACCTGTACCCAGTGGGGCAGATACAGATTTCCCAAATTGCCAGCCAGGGAAGCCAAAGTGCTTGGCATCTGCCTATAACTATTTTTCTAAGATCCTACCCCCACTCAGATAGTGTATATTTTTAGAAAAGGCTGGATTGGGAGACAGGACCAGTGTTCAAATCCTGATCTCCACAAAGGGGAAAAAAAAATCACATCTTGCACAGTTAGAGGGTGGCCCACTCCAGGATTTCAGAACTTTCATGAATCACATCTTTGAAGTGGAACTTCAATCACCATAACTGCAAAGCCAGGCCCTTTCTCTTGCCCTTTAGTCACTCCCTATGTGACCTTGGATATGTCATTGAGAGAAAATAGAGTAGAGGGGGCGGAGCCAAGATGGCGGAGGAAAGGCTGTGACTCTCAGATATGTTGTTGAATCACTGAGCTTCAGTTTCCCAATCCACAAAAAATGAAGGCTTTGGATTAAGGTGATCAATAAGGGTTCTTATTACTATAAATGCCATTATCCATGTTGTTTCCTCCTCCACTCCTCCCCCCCACTCAAACCCGGAAAAAAGATAAGGCAGAGTCCATCCTACTCCCTCTTCAAAGTTCCCCGGAGGCTCTAATGTTTCTAGGGTAGTGCACAGGGTTGGTTACATGCTCTCCTAAACTTCCTGAGGAGACTCACTCTTCAAATCTTAGGCTTCCATGACAACAAGCTGAATCTGAATGATTACTTGAGTCCAATGAGGATATTGTAGTTGGGATAGATAACCTCTGGGTTCTCTTCCAATTCTAAGACATTGTGATTTTGTGACTAGGTGACTCCATGCTTCTATGATATGGGATGAGGGAAACTGGCTCAGTTTCTCCCTGTTCCCCACTCCTGGCCTCACTATTTTCTTTCTCCTCCCCTCCAGGGAATGGCCACAACCCATCTGAGGAATCCAGCGGCTGTTGAGATGAATCACTTACAACAAGGGGCCATGCTGGGGCTTGGGCTGGAGCCAGGGTGTGGGAAGTGGTAGGGGCCAGAAGGGACTAGAGAAAGAGAGAAAATAAATTCACCCATCTGCAGGTGACTATGGTCTCCATCCTTTTTCTAGTGATCCCTCACCTTACCTCACCCACCTCACCATCTCTGACTTCTTATTTCTTTTTGTTTGTTTGTTTGGTGTGTTTTGTCGTTTTTTGTAGCAGGCAATGAGGGTTAAGTGACTTACCCAGGGTCACACAGGTAGTAAGTATCAATTAAATGTCTAAGGTTAGATTTGAACTCAGGTCTTCCTGAATCCAGGGCCAGTGCTTTATCCACTGTGCCACCCAGCTGCCCCTGTTTTTTTTTTTTTCTTATTTCTTTTTCTGGTACCTGGAATGACTGGAGATCCTAATGTTTATGATAGGGGGGGAATCTGGAATCTTCAAGCAATAGACTTCCTCATTTCTGGAATTCTTTCTTCTCTTGGGTTTGACTCCTGCCCGGTTGGATCTACTCTTGGAAAGTTGCTATTTTCCAAGATTCTTTAGTCCAAGGGTTCTTAACCGTTTTGGTGTCAGGGACCCTGGTCTGGTGAAGCCTATGGACTCTTCTGAGTCTTTTAAAATCCACAATTGAAGGAAAGGCTCAGTTTTAGTTAGAGGTTAGTGAGAAAGAAAATCTAATGTTTTCCCCCACCCAAGTTCATGGACTCCTTGAGTCCATGGATCTGTAGATCCCAGGTTAAGAACCTCTGTCTGGAGAGGGTGGGGGATAGTGAGGAAAAAAATGCTACAAGAGAGAGAGAGTGTGTGACTATATGGTATGGGCCCTAGAATCAAACTAGAAAACTAATATCTATCCTTCCCCTGCTCTGCCCTGGAAGCCTCTCGTGGACAACAGCCTTGTTCTGGGAACCAAAGATGCATTTACAACGAGGAGACAGGATCTTGGAACTTGTAAAGCTCCAAGTCTGATGGGGGAGAGAGAGATGCTTGTGCAGGGTCCTCCGTACAAGCCTGTACTCTTACGATATATAACAGGGCCCTATCCCTGGGCTTTGAGTTCTAGTGTTCAGAAATGTGGGAGGAGATGGAAAGGTGTCTTTATGCACTGTGTGTCAAGGACAAAAGGGGTCCTACCCTAATCTACCAGATATCACTTGGGAGATTGTTCTCAGTAAAGGATTCAGTCCTGGGCCTTAACTTCCCCTCCCTCCAGGCAACTTCCTGGGGGTCCCAGGCTCTCTGCCAGAGCCAGTACAGACAACCTGCCTTTGATTCCTGGGCTATCAGCTTCCTTCTTTTCTCTTTAACTTCTTGGCCACCAAATCCCATCTCAAGGCACCTTCTTGGACTCATTTGACTCCTCAGCGGATTTGGCTCTCTTGGTTGTGGGAGCTGCCTCACTGAAGTCCTCATTTCTTCCTGTCTCCTTTCTGCTAAGGTACTCAGCCCCGGCACATAGCCCCTCTTTGCCTTTTTCCACTTTCTCCACCAGCTCTAGATCACAAGAGTTCATTCTCTGGGGCTTCCTTATAAGGCAAAAAATAATATACAGACTCAGAAATAAGACCCCTCCTCCCGCATATCATACTCCCTAGATTTGTTGTTGTTGAATTATTTCAGTCATGTCTTACACTCTGTGGCCCAATTTGGGGTTTTCTTGGCAAAGCTACTGGAGTGGTTTACCATTTACTTCTCCAGTTCATTTTACAGATAAGGAAACTGAGGCAAACAGAGTTAAGTGACTTGTCCAGGGTCATATGGCTAGTAAATTTCTGAAGTCAGATTTTAACTCAGGAAGATGAGTCTTCCTGACTTCAGGTCCAACATTTTATCCAGTGCACCACTTACCGGCCCACTCCCTAGATTAGGTGACCCTAAATTTCAAAAGAAGAAGGAGGAGGAGGAGGAGGAGGGGGAGAAGAAGGAGAAAGAGAAGAAGAAGAAGAAGAAGAAGAAGAAGAAGAAGAAGAAGAAGAAGAAGAAGAAGAAGAAGAAGAAGAAGAAGAAGAAGAAGACTGTTATGGGCCTAGCGTACCCTAAAAGTTCTCTGGGGCACATGAAAGAATCTTCTCCTTGAGAAACTAAACCAAAGGACAGACACACCTAAAGAGATAAATAGCACCAGGGTCGGGACTGAGCTAGCTCCAGGACCACCACCCTTCATTCCAGTCTTCCCTACCCCTCAGGAGATAAGATTAAGTGTGGCAGAGATGGCTTGAGAGATCCAGAGCTGCCCCTCACCCAACTTCTCCCAGCCACCACCAGTGGGGATGATTCTCCCCCAATAAGGGAACTTTCCACAGTCAGATGATCACCCCCATCAGTCCTCTATAAAAGTATCTGCCTGTCTCCTGCTTGATGAGATAGGTATCTCAGAGAGCCATGCCTCAGTGCCATGCCTTCTCCCTAGGAGAAGAAGTCCAAGGATTTCTCTCTTGGTTTCCTTTCCCTAGCCCCTAAATAAACTATTGTTTTATTCTAATTGGATTTGTGTGTAAGAGGGTGTAATTCTTTAAAGAGGAATTCCTAAGAACCCCTATCCCAAACCCCCATATATTTCCCCATAACACAGACAATGGTAATTCAATATTTATTAAATGTTTTTATGCTTTTAAAAACATTTTACACATTATCTCATTTGAGTCTCACAACACTGTGCAATGTTAATTCCATTCTATGAGATAAGGAAACTGAAATGGGTTCATTGACTTGTCCAGGGTTCACACAATTAGCTAAGAGGCAGGATTCAAACTCAGGTCTTACTGACCCTAGGACCTCTATGCCCTACCCCTAATTGCCTCTCAACCACTTTGCCTAATGACAGTGCTCTAGGTTGGCTCAACCCATCCTGATTCTTTCTGGGCCAGAGGAAAGTGGCATCTATCCCTGGGCTCCCTGGATCAGGCCCATTGTATCCATTCTTCCAATTCCAAACTCTCTATTAACCAGACAGGAAGCAGTTGGCAGGCACGCTCTAGCCACATTCCATCTCCAGGCTTCAGGATTCCCCCCATGGGAAGGGGATGAGGGAGGCACCCCCAAAGCAGCAATTTCTGCCACTGTCTCCTGCTCTATGTGTCTCATCTGTCCCCTGAGGTGGCACCCTCCGTTCTTCTGGCAGTAGGGTCAAGGTTCACTCTGGATTGCCCAAGACGCTCATAATGTCCCCTGCCTTCCCCTCCCTTGTTTCTCTTCCAGTTTCCTGAACATCCACCAGCCTCGTGACAAACCCCATGGGCCACACAGCTTTAACACTGAATTCAAGGCTTTCAAACAGCCATCCTGTCTGCCTCTGAGGAGCATCTCATCCTCTCCTGAAACCCATAAGCAACTTCCTAAAGGGAGAGGGGAGAAGTTGTCCTTCCTCTCAGGCCCCTATTTCTGTGTATTGTGTCCACTTTTAGCCAGGAAAACCTTTTGTATGCCCTCAATCTCTCCTGCCCAAGCCCATTTGTAGAATCATCGAAGGTCGGCCCTGGAAAGGACCTTAGAGGCAACCTAGTCTAAACTGTTCATTTTACAGATGAGAAAACTGAGGCCCAGGGAGTAACTTATCCAAGGTCATGCAGGAAGGAGGCAAGACTGAAACCAAGGTCCAATCCAGAAAATCTGAATACTGAACCATTGATTTTGCCATTCTGTTAAAGAAAGACATGCTTCTCTCTAAGCAGGTGGGAATCCAGCTGCTCCCTTTTCTCCTCTTAACCAGTAGGTCCTAACAGCTCCTCCCTTCTCTCCCCTCCCCTGCCTCTGGTCTGAGAAAGACACAGGAGCCCTTGTCTCAATCAGGGCAGAAGGGGCGTGGCACCAGGGTAGGCCTGGGATGACAACAAACCAAAGTTAAAATCAGGAACTCTTCCTCCCCTTCCCCCCACACAAACTCATATTGGTCCTCCATGACAATGTGTGTGTGCACATGCACACACAGAGTACAAATTCCACACCCCCACCCACACAAACACATTCCCTCATTCTCTCATAAATCAACCCACAACCAATGGCCAGGCACAGAATCACACACTGTTTGGGGGGGGGGGGGGCGGGGAGGGGAAATAACAGACAAATGATCAAACCAAATCCCCTCTCCTTCCAGCATCTCAACAAACACTCACAACGTTTTATGCAGGACCCCACCCTCTCTCTTGCCCAACGAACAGCCACTGGACCTGAGATTGGACTACCAGACTTCCCTTGGACTCCCTGCCCTCTTCATTCCCGTCTCCCATTCATAATCTGATCCCCAGCCAACACCTATTTGTCATTTCCACCCACACACTATCAAAAACAATCACCACACATACATGTCATCTACTCCAAACTAGGCAGTCTTTCAAGGATATCTATTTCTTTGTTATTCTCCTGACTTCTTGCACTGGGCCAAATGCAGCCCAGATCAGACTCAATACTTTTTCCACACAAAAAATTCCCTCATTCCAACTCACACAAGAATGGACACACACAATATATATATATACACACACACATACACACATACACATACATATATACATACACACATACATACATACATACATATGCAGAGATATACAAAGTGCTCATAAAGTACAGGTTCTCTTCTCTACTGCCTTCTTTGAGCCAATCCTCCATCCTCCACCCCAAACATTTCTGAGCCTTCACCAAGGGCCGCCAGTGAATTGGGTGAACAATTAAATGTGTACATGTCATCTCAAACATATAAACACACAGACCCTCTCACACACACAATGTTACTC
Source organism: Dromiciops gliroides (assembly GCF_019393635.1). Taxonomy (NCBI): domain Eukaryota; kingdom Metazoa; phylum Chordata; class Mammalia; order Microbiotheria; family Microbiotheriidae; genus Dromiciops; species Dromiciops gliroides. The sequence goes on from NC_057864.1 coordinate 189,164,736, forward strand.
TCACACAGTAGTTTCTCAAGCATCTTACACCTGGCTACCCTAAAAGGCTTAGTTATACCCCTGTGACATCCCCTCTAATCTCACTCAGTCATATCCCGATAGTAACATACAATCCCACCAATTGGACAACCTTGTTCAACCCAACACATTCTGACACTCACAGTCACTCACAATCATGTACTCACAGGCATTCCCAGTTGCACACACTCTCCGACATTCTCACATCTGCCCACTTGCACAGATTCCCACTCCACAGTCACTCACACTCCAACACTTCCATACACAGTCAGTCACAATCACATGGACTTGAATGCTCTTACATAGCCACTCACAATCACACTCTCACCTATAATTGCACACTCACAGCGACACACATATACATTCATATACATAAACAGGTCTGTTGTGGTCCACTTCTCCGACCATATGAAATTCAGAAGTCATCCACATAGAACAATCACAAACCCTTCAGCATACTTCATGCCACGTATGAAACACCATGCACACACATATGCATGCACACATGCACGCACATGCACACATGTCCCTTCCATGTACTGTCCCTGCTCACCATTTCCCTATATGAGTTGTCTTCCTCAGTAAAATAAGGACAGGTACTATTCCTTTTAAAAATAATTTGCTTCCCCAATACCTAGCCTGGCTTAGAATAAGCACTTAATAAATGCTTATTCATCCATCCATCCATTCATTCATTCATTCATTCATTCATGGTCTAAGCAGCTTATTAAAGTCATCCGTGGACAGCCCTTCCATCTTTTCTACACCTACCCTTGGTCTTACCTGTTTTCTTCCAGCACCCAAATAATATGATCATAGATTGAGAGATAAAGAGGATCTTAAAGATATAGTCCAACCCCCTCATTTTTCAGATTAAGTAACTGAGACAACACAATTTGTCATCACACATGCACACAGTCCCAGCGAGACATACACCCCCTCTGTCATACCCATGGGGAGCTGCACACCTGTCTGTCACACATACTTCTCCATTCATAAGGCACATCATAGGTGCCTAATAAATATTTATTTGTTAATTCTCTCTCTCTCTCTCTCTCTCTCTCTCTCTCTCTCTCTCTCTCTCTCTCTCTCCCCCTGCCTCTCCTCTCCTCTCTCTCCCTCCTTCCCTTCCTCCTCTCCTCCATCTCTCTATTCTCTCTGTCTCTCCCCTTCCCTTTCTACCCTTCTCCATCTCTCTCTCTGTCTCTCTCCTTTCTTTCCTCTCTTCCTCTATATCTCTGTTTCTTTCCTTCCCTTCTTCCTCTCCTCTCTCTCTCACACACATGCTCTCCTATTCAACTAATTTATCATAAAAGTATTTTATTATTTTCCAGTTACATATAAAGATAGTTTTCAACATTAGTTTTCATAGGATTTTTAGTTCCAAATTTTTCTCCCTTCCTTCCCCTGCTCCCCAAGATGGAAAGCGATTCCACTAGCATTCAACTAGTTTATACACACAGTCATAAATACCTTCTCATACACCCTGGCATACAGGCATAGTTATTCCCTTACAATCTGGCACACATAGTACCCATAGATCAGACAAAATCACACAAATTTTCTCATACTCAGTGACACACATAATCTGACACAATCATACAGACTCAGGTGCCTGTTTGAGTGCACACACCTAAATGGCACACATCATGGTTATAGACACATTCAGATATCTTCATTCACACACACACACACACACACACACACACACACACACACCAATTCTTCCCCCTCCCACAGTCTAACAGAGAGAGTCACACATATAATGTTTAAACTCCACCCTCCTAACCCTGGTCCCCCCCCCACACCCCCCCCCCCAAAAAAACAGAGTTTGGTGATCCTAGTCCCTCTCTCTGAGCTCAAAGAAACCACCCTGTCTCACCAAACCCAGGGGTCTGGGTGCCCTTCGGAGAGGATCCAGAACCATGGAAAAGACAGGATGGAGAGAAGAAAACCAATCTTATCCCTGCCTTTGGAAATTCCAGCAGGATACAGTCCGAATCCAGCAGGGCTGGAGTGGAGTCAGGAGGAAGGTAGAAGCTTGGAGGGCTGGGAAGTCAGAGCCAGGCACCAGGGGAGCCTAGAGCTTCAGGACTGAGGGAAGGAACTTGGGAATGCATCCAGCATGTCCTCCTCTTTCTGGAAAGCTGTTGAATTCAGACTTGATTCCTCCATCCCGATCCTGGGAAAGACAGTATTGTACATCCAAAGACAGCAAGGATATTCCCTCCAGAAAAGAGAAGGGAATGAGAAGCAAGAAGAGGCAGCAAGGTGTCCAAAGGCAGAGGGGTCAGCTGCATCGGCAGGGTCTGGGGGAATAGGGCCCCTTTCAGCTGTATTTAGCACAGTTATGATGTCAGCAGGAAGAAGGGAGGGAGGGATGGAGCCAGGGATGCAGTTACAATGATCCCTTTGTCCCCCACCCCAGCCATCCACAGCTACACAACTGTAGGCATGTCACAAAAGCACAAACTCACACCTTCACAGATTGACTTCCAGGAGAGTATGCACTCACACATATGTGAATACACACACACACACACACAGAGCCCTTTTAAAATTTTCTTGACTCATGCTTTTTTTGGTATTTCTTTGCTTTTCCCCCACCCAACAGCAACAAAAATCTCCCCTAAACATGCAGTCATACAAATAGTCTTATTTAATCACACACTGGAATATGTGCTCTCTTCATTCTATTTCGTTCTATAATTACCTTTAGAGCACTTTCTTTGTGTTAGACAAAGTTAGGCCTTGTGAGAACTATTGAAGATAGAACTGTCCCTGCCCTCAGGGAGTTTACAATCCAATTGGAGAGCTCATTTTAACAATACTCACCTAGGAAGGGCTTTGATCTATGGGAGTAGTAAACCAAGAGATATTTAGATAGATAGCATTTATGAGGACAGTAGCCTTCTCAATCCTAATCCTACCCATGGTAAACAGATAAAAGGAGGGAGAAGAGAAAATTTTAGGCTAATATTACAAAGTTGCACTTTATTCTGTAACTTCTGCTCTGGTTGGAAGGAAAGACAGCAAAATATCCACGGGAGACCTCTTTGTGGCAAAACTATGGGACTCTGGGGATCTGATTACCTAAGCAGCTTTTTCCTGTGTCCTTAATGCACTTGTGTGTCCCTGGAAAAGCCAGATGCATCAGGCTGTGCTGCGAGTTGCCTGAGGTCTTAGGTACAGACAACCCTGAAGGGAAAAGGGGCAGCTAGGTGGCACCATAGTGCACAGAGTGCTGGGTCTGGAGTCAGGAAGACTCCTTCCTGAGTTCAAACCTAGCTGTTTGACCCTGGGTAAAAGTCACTTAACCCTGTTTTCCTCAGTTTCCTCATCTGTAAAATGAACTGGAGATGGCAAACCACTCCAGTATCTTTGCTAAGAAAACCCCAAATGGGGTCACAAAGAGCTGGACATGACTTAAAAAGGACTAAACAGCAACAAACACCAAAGGGCAGGGTGAAGATTGATGTGGGATGGAATTAGGGTCAAATTGATCATGAGGCATCCCAAAAAGAATTACGAGACTCAGTCACTCAGTTTCCCAAGTTATATTGCAATACTGTGAATGAACACAGGGAGAGAACCAGAAAAGTGGAAAGGTATCTCTTGAATAGGGAAAGAAAAGATAGTTATATTTATAGTATGGATAAATTGATTATAAGTCTCATAATAATCTCTACCTTAGGGAGGTACAGGGGAAGGTTTATCCTAATTGGAGTTCCTGGGGTCCTAAGCTAACCCCCAGGTGGGTACCTTTTTCCATGGAGATGTGTTTTGGGGATTTACATGTCATAAGGTGAATCTGGGGACAAATTTGGCCTTTTCTGTGCATGTTACCTTTTCATTCCCATGGCTAGCTTCAAAATATCTTCATTTATCACTTATTTCCAGTTTTAATTTCTATACCTTGTCAGTATATCATTGTTATTGTTAAAGTCTCCATGACCTGCCTCTTTTTGTTTTTGTTATGGGTGCTGATTATGTGGGTACACGAAAACCTGGGCCTTGACATATTACTGAAGACTCAAGTCTTAAGTTATCCATTAACTGGGGTCTGAATCCCTTTAGAGCTCAGATCTGAATTAGAGCTCAGGGCTTAGGTTTTTCTCTTAACCCCTTTTTTGCCTCCTACATCAAAGATGATTCTGTGTTTTGTTAAGGGCTAAAATTCTAGCTAAACTGTCTAAAATATCTAATGAGTGGTCGCCAATAAATTATAAGCTTTAGCAAGAGTTAGACTTTTAAGCATTTATTAAGGAGAATAAGAATTTGGTAAAGAGAGAGAGAAAGGCCCAGATTCCTATCTATTAAAGGGAGAGCACATTTCTAGCTCCCTTCTCCGCCAGCGTCCTCAGGAAAGAGCCCGAGACTGAGCGCCAGTCTCTTCCTTCCTCCTCCCACTAGCCCGCGTCACTTCCTGACTCCTGGTCTTGCCCTCAAAGACCTTCCCTTCATGGGCAGAACTCTTCTACAGTAAGTATCCAGCAGGTGGCGTTATTCCAATCGTTACAGTCCCCCCTGTTGTTCCTCAAGAAACAAAATGTTTCCTTGACGGAACAGTAAAAAGAATATAATAACTATTGCTAACTAATAATATGTGAATAATATAGAAAAGGAAGAGAGGAAAGTTTTGTCCAGAGGGGCGATTTTTTTTTTGTCCTCATGAACCGACGCTTTGACATTAGTCTTGCAAAGGGAGGGCCTCTGCAGAGAATACATGTTACAGATGGTGTATATTATAACAGAAAGAGAAAAAAAAACAACAAAAACAACAAATCAAAACTGTTCATTTAAAGTCTCTGAAAGTCTTTTCTCAGATGTCCTCTAGGTGTAGTCGTGGAATGGAAGTCTTTTCAGGGGTTGATGTGTGGATACTGGTAATCAGCCAGGAAATTTCCTACAAAATTGAGCTTAACACAACTTTAAAATAGCTTTGTCAATAATCAAATCAAACAATGAAAGTTCTCAAAAACATGTCTAAGGGAATTCAGAATCTTAGTTGTTACACATGAAACATATAATAAAACAAAAATTGAACCATTCTTTAAAATTATAATATTACTATAGTCCCCCCTTATGGAGGGTATTTGAGAAGACAATTGCTGCGATATTAATTTTTAAAAATAATTTTTATCTTTGTTTCATCACTTTTTGCATCATCTGCCTAATTATCCTCATGCCATTATGAGAAATTAGAAAATCTAATATAATTAGTAACAGATGTCAAGGCCAAATTCAACACTGTATTTATCATGACACCTGAGATAATTATGGGGGTTACCATAAAAGAACAGAGAAATGATGGGATATGAGCATTCCCACACTTGAGCAATATATACTGCCCATGCAGTATGCCAGGTCTAAAATAGGTGGATGGAATATATGTCCATGCCACCGAACATATTGGAAGAAACTGAGTCAGACTTAATCAGATGCATGGGATTGAGATGTCCATGGCATCAGGCATATAGGAGGGAGCATAGAAGCCAGGTGTAGAAGTGAGATGGGTGGGATGAATACTTCCAGCCATCTGTACAATATTGTGGGGAAAAATAAAATAAAATATTAAACCAAGAGAATCCAACCTCAACATTTGTCAAAAGCCGTTCCCTCGGCCATACCTTGACTTCATGCATGTCTCCCCTCATGTGACAGTTCAGTGTCTGCTCTTGCATGTATTCCTCTTGTGATTGGATGGCATCTTGGCCAACTGGCATCTGATAACTCAGAATAAAGGCAATTAATGTCTTAAATGATAAGTTCCCATAATCCAAGTCTCATATGGATTTAAAAATTGAGGATAATAAATGATTGCAAAAAATGTGAATACATCTTGACTCAGAATATAATATATAATTATGCAACAATTTCAAATAATACCTTTTTTTTACTTAGCATACAATTACTTTTTTGAAAAATCTGAACATATTTAAATACAAGTTAAAGCACAACACAATCTCAAAGACAACTTTTACAAATGTTCCCCTCTTTTTTTTTTTTTTTTGGAATATGCTTATCAAAAATAATACTTCTAGAATCAATTTACACTTGCCATGGCAAACAATTTGCTAGGGAAATGCTTTAAAGAGTTTGATCAAATAATCAGTTGAGAAAAAATAACAAAAACAAACAACTCAGAATATGGGAGCACAATACTCCTAGAATTAACATTGTATTATGAAATCAAAACCATCTTGCAATGTTTCAAAATTAGAGAGATGAATAAATAGAAAAAATACACACGGAACAATAAAAGACAATGAAATTCAAACTAGGGAAATCTAAATGAATATGAACTTAATATTAATAAGAGTATTATAAAATATAAACTTGATCATATGACTATAAAAAGCTTTACAAATATTCTCCTTGTTTTAGAAACTAAGTATAAGTCACAATCTCAAAAGCATGAAAATCTCTATGAAAATAAACCCATACCATTAATTTCAAAATGTAGATGTAATAGCATAGAAATCCTATGTAACCTCTGAACTGACATTAATAATCTGAGTGAATTCAGAACACTTTTGATTCCGATATCTAAAATCCCCAATACTCATATCAATACCTTGCTGCTTACTTCTACATTTCTGTAAAATATGTACCCTTCCATGGCAAAAGAAGCGGAGTCTTGAACTATGGTGATGATTGTCATTCTTATTCAGCTTAAGTTTTTCTTCTTTAACCCCTCTATATTGTCTGTCGGGCTTTTCACCATACAAACGCTTTATAAGATTACTAATTAAAGACAAAAGCAGGTTAGCAAAATTATGAACAAAACGAGCATATCTGGAATTTAAAGGGTTTTCTAAGGTTGTCTCAGAAGCACAGCCAGGCTGGGGAAGGGCTGAGCCTGAAACTGCAAATGTAGTTAGAGAAAGTTGAGCATGCGCATCAGATCTCTGGACTTCCCAGGCAGGGGAAGCTATGGGCTTGGCCATAGGAGGAGTAGAGGGTGGGGTCTGGAGAGGAGGGGAGGGACCAGAGCAATTTGAATCAGACTTGATTTTGAACTCAGGCCTGGATTCCTCTTCCCCCACTTTGCCTCCAGGTGCTAGGGGATTAAAAGCTTCTAGAGGGTGGGTCATTGCCTCCAGGCATGCAAAATTAAAGCAACAATTAGTGTTAGAACTGGGAAAAGCTGCAGGAATCTCTTCAGGTTTCTCTGAAAAAGCATGGTTGGGAGAGGGAGAGATATTTCCTTGTGTGAGTAAGTTGCTGGCTCTTTTAACAAAAATAAAAAGAAAAATAGAAAATCCACAAAAACAAAGCATTAACATGATCTTATCTCCCATTTGTCTGGTTAAACAGACTAAAATCAAAAATAGGATAATTAGGGAGTTTAAAAGGTCCATTTGAAAAAATTTAAAGGGAAAACACCAGGCAATTCAGCAGTACTTAAGATTTAAAGGGTTAGGGTAGGGAAAATTTCTTACCCAACCAGAAGATCAGAAGTGAGGTTCAGCTTTCCTCTTCGTGGTCAGCCATCTGTTTAAGGGCTAAAATTCTAGCTAAACTGTCTAAAATATCTAATGAGTGGTCGCCAATAAATTATAAGCTTTAGCAAGAGTTAGACTTTTAAGCATTTATTAAGGAGAATAAGAATTTGGTAAAGAGAGAGAGAAAGGCCCAGATTCCTATCTATTAAAGGGAGAGCACATTTCTAGCTCCCTTCTCCGCCAGCGTCCTCAGGAAAGAGCCCGAGACTGAGCGCCAGTCTCTTCCTTCCTCCTCCCACTAGCCCGCGTCACTTCCTGACTCCTGGTCTTGCCCTCAAAGACCTTCCCTTCATGGGCAGAACTCTTCTACAGTAAGTATCCAGCAGGTGGCGTTATTCCAATCGTTACAGTTTTAAGAATGGGGTTAAGGGGCAGCTAGGTGGCACAGTGGATAGAGCACCGACCCTGGAGACAGGAGTACCTGAGTTCAAATCCGGCCTCAGACACTTAATACTTACTAGCTGTGTGACCCTGGGCAAGTCACTTAACCCCAATTGCCTCACTAAGAAAAAAAAAAAAAAAAGAATGGGGTTAGCAGAGGCTTGGACTGACTTTGACTTTTCCCTATCCTCTGGTAGCTCCTATACTAAATACCTACACAATCAAAGGCATTTTCTGAGTGCGTGTTCCAACACAACAGCAGTGGTTGTTTCATCCATCACTTCATGATAGGTTGGTCCACTTCTCTGGGAGCCCATGTGCACACAGGCATGGAAATAGATTGCTTAGAGTAGGGCAGGAGTTTCTTGGCCAGGAATCCCCCTCCGGGACACTCTCATTGATCCACTGGGCCACTGATCTCCAAACATAAGCCCTTGTGGTTCTCAGGGACATTGTTGAGATATCTGTGGTCTCCTCAGGCTTCCCCAAACCCCCAGGAAAGATGAGCTTTTATCTCCACAATTCTGGAGGCTCCTCTGTTTCTGTCGTTCATTTACATATGATTTAGGTCTCATTATGTACAATCCTGAGGAACAGCATAATACAATGGACGGATCCCTTGCTAGGTAGCTCTCACTAGATGTATGACCCATGTATGTAATGACTTGTCAGTCATTTCTCATCCCCCAGGTTTCAGTTTCCCCATCAGTAAAAAGGGCGTAACTGCAACCTCATTCACTGGTCTGTTGTGAGGAAAGCCTAAAATGATTATTTCTATAGCGCATTTATTGTCCTGGTGGTGAGGAAACACAATGGACAGAGTGCTAGTCATCATGCCAAGAAGACTTGACTTAAAACCTGAATTCAGACACTTACTAGCTGTGTGACCCAGGGCAAGTCACTTAACCTCTCAATTTTCTTATCTGTGAAATGGGAATAATAATAACAGCACCTCCCTCCCAACGCGGTTGTGAGAATCAAATGGAATTCCCCACACCCCCCAAAAAGCAAGGTGTTTACTTAGCGCAGTGCCTGGCACCTAGTAGAGGATTAATAAATGTTGGCGCCTTCCTGATGCTATCTATATAATAGAAACCTGCCTCTTCTGCTTCCTCTTTCCCTATTATATCCTTGACTAGGAAACAGATGGGAAATAAGGTCCAGAAACTTGATTAAAATGCTATTAATTAGTTATAGCAATAATAATGATGGATCATTGATACGTACAGTGGAAAGAGCTCTCAGTTCAAATCTCGGTTCTGGTACACATTACCTGCGTGAACTTAGACAAATCACTTAACCTTTTGAGGGCCTCAGTTTCCACATGTATAGAATGAGGTGGTTGTACCATATGTTCTCTGAGGTCTCCTCCAGCTCTGAATCTAGGGTCCCGGGAGGAAAGCAAGAAATCGGCTGACTTTTATACCCTTTGAAAATGTAGCCAAATGTAGCCCCCCCACCCCACCCCACCCCGGCTTAGATTGAGAGACAGAATTAAGGAAGGGACTTGGGTGCCAGAGTCAAAGATATCTGGTACTAAGATGATTAGGTCCCAAAATGACTGGCTTTTGCCACTTGCCCCTGCCCCAGACCTCTTCCTTTGCTTTCCCTCCCTTCCCCCGCCTTCCCCTCCTTCTCCCACCACCTACCACCTTCCCCTCACTCTCCCTCTTCTTTTCCTTGGCTATACCCCTAGCCAGCATTTGCTTTCTGAAGGCATGATCTCTGTCTGCTAAGTGTTGCTCTGCTTGATCTCTGTGGTCTCTTCTATCACAACTTCAGGATTCTATGATCCTATGGGAGCCCAGGGTCATTTCTCAGAGAAAGAAAGCTTTGTGATCCAAGGTTCTCCCCTGAGAGAGAACTCATAGTATGACCTTAGACAAGTCATTTCCTTTCCCTGGGCCTCAGTTTCCTCCTCTGTACATGAGGAGCTGGACCAACTCTTTCCCCACTGATATCTTGGACTTTGGTTCTAGAAGAGGAGTCTAGCCCTAACCACGGAACTTTCCCTTAGGTTTTCTGGGTCTCTGTGCTCTAGGGACCAGGGAAACACCCTGAGCCAGATGCAGGAGGTTGTGGGAAGGGGTAGATTCTGGCAGCTAGTGAGGAATGAAGGAGTACCTCTTTGCTACTGCTGTAGGAAGTAGGTTAGCAGCTGGGAGAAATATGATCATTAGGACAAACCTTGAGGTAGGGATGGGGGGAGGAGAGAGAGAGAGAGAGAGAGAGAGAGAGAGAGAGAGAATGAGAAAATGAGAATACAGAGAAAGAAAGGAGTCAGGGGCAGCTAGGTGGTGCAGTGGATAAAGTACCAGCCCTGGATTCAGGAGGACCTGTGTTCAAATCCAGCCTCAGACACTTGAAATTTACTAGCTGTGTGACCTTGGGCAAGTCACTTAACCCTCATTGCATGAGGGGGAAGGGGGAAGGGAAAAAGAAAGAAAGAAAGGAGTCAGGGGGAGAAAAAAGGTCAGTAAAAAGAGGAGGGAAGGGAAAGGAAAGAGGAAAATGGAAAGAAAAGCAAGCAGGTGGTGGTACGGTCAAGATGACCCTTAAAGGATCTCTCCACACCAGAGCCTGGAATTCTAGGCTATAAAAGAACACTTAGTGGCAGCTAGGTGGCGCAGTGGATAAAGCACCGGCCTTCGATTCGGGAGGACCTGAGTTCAAATCCAGCCTCAGACACTTGACACTTACTAGCTGTGTGACCCTAGGCAAGTCACTTAACCCCAACTGCCTCACCAAAAAAACACTTAGGCACTTTCTCTCTGTACTTGACGATTGCTGATAACATAAATGCTCTTATTCTCAATCTTTAGTTTTGTAAGTGATCTCAAGATCTTGCAAACGAATGACCCTTCTGTCTCTTAGAACCCTCTTTTCTGAGGTAAGGGACTCTTTCTCCTTTATTAGATTGGCAGCTCCCTGAGGGCAGAGATTGTGTCTCCCATGAGTCTAGGAGTTCCCTAATCTCTCCTCTTGACACACTGACTGAATCATTGATTTCCTTTGTGTCTTCTCATCATATCAACTAAAAGGAATGCTCAATACATTTTGTTGACTGAATGACAGCCTCAGAGTCAGAGAGAAACAGAGGGAGCCAAACAAAGAGAAAGAAAAAGGAGTGGACAGGCTTGAAGATTTTGGGTTAGGATTATTCTAATCTATTGCTATTTCTTTCCCTGGGTGAGAATTTCTACTTCCTACTTTCTTGCCTGGCTCCAGTGTTGACTCTGGACTCCTAAAGATGAAAAAGTGCCCTGCTCTCCCTTCTAATGCCTCTTCCACCTCCCACATCCCACCTCCCACCCCAGGTTCCAAGAGAGCTTGTTGCCATTTTTGAACCACCTCACCTAACCCAAATTACTCCCTCCCTTTCCGCTCTTCAGGGAGTCCCCTTGTTCTGCATTAAATCCCAGCTCTAACTCTTTCTTTGTCTCCCAATCTCCATAGTCCCCTTTCCTCAGAACAAATGGAAAGGAAATAAAGAAGAGAGTTTTGTTAGGTCAGGACAGAAAGAAAGGAGACCTGGAAGGCAAGGGGTTGGGAGAGAAGGAAGCCCAGAGGAAGAGGAGGAGGAGCAGGAGGGTAGAGGAAGGGAAAGTTGAAAGGAAAGAGTGAATAAGAGAAAAGAGAAAGTTTGGGCAGGGGGAAGAAAAAGAGAAGGTTTTCTGGAGAAAGAAGATGTGTGGGAGGGAAGAAGAAACGAAGGGAATAGAGAAAAGTCCCCCAATCCCTCCAGACCATCCTGTGAACGTCCCCCTAACCCAAAGAGAGAAAACATCAGGCCACTACAGATGTGTTCGGGTCATTTTCACATGCTTTATTCCAGCAGTCAAAATAATTAAAAACATCTCAAATTATTATACATACACAAAATAGGTACAGAATCCTTTGGTTCCTTACACTCCCTAGGGGGGAAAACTGCCTCTTGGCTAGAAAAGTTGTGCTTTGAAACCCAAAGAGAGGAGATGGCAAGAGAGGCATGAGAGGGGCAGAACTGAAGAGGTTGGAAGGGCAGTGGGGAAAGACAGAGGGTTTCAGAGCGAGAGAGGAGGGTGAGAAGAGGGAGGTGAGCGGGAAGAAGGAAAGGGGTGGGGGGCAGGAGAGCAAGATGGAGAAAGCACGAGGCGGGGGAAAAATGTCCAAAAGGAAAGTTGAATCCACCTGCTGGTGAAGACAGGGTGAAAAGTCAGCTTTGGTGCAGATCTCAAGCCTGCTTCTTTCATTCCCTTTTTAAATAGCACCTTTAGAAAAATTCACGAGTCCCCATAAGCCAAGAACAAACAACTAAAAAAAAAAAAGCTTTGAAAAAAAAAAGACGACCATAAAACAGAAAGGGAACACTCTTTGACATGTGTGGGGGGGAGGTCTCCATTTCTATAGCACCAGTGATCCCCAATCCCCTATCCCCACCCCCACTTTGGAAAACCAGTTGGCTGTCTATTCTTGCCTGGTTTTCCTATCCCCAGCACGTCTAGGAGGAAAGGAAACGCAAACTTAGCACCTTTGATTAAAGTAGGGAGCGCCCCAGAAAGAGAGGGAGTATCCCCTCTCCAACCTAGGTCTCCCATTCCGAGCCCCCACAATGTTGCCCTGGCTGGCATGAAAAAAGACAAGTACGAGGTAGTCTTTCAACAACAGAAATATACATGGAATGAACAATTTCTCAGACCCAGCCCCATTGCCTGTGTGAGAGAGGCAGGTTTGGAAGGTGCCTGGAGGGCTTGGGGGTGGGGACTCCCAAATCGGCTGGTTCCACTTTACTGTCCCTCCACCCTACCCCTTTCCAATTCTCCTCTAAACTTGAGGGGGGAGAGAAATCTCATAGGACAGCTCCAGGCCCCATAAGTCCCCCTCAAGTGGGGTCCCTCGCACACACTCCCCCCTCAAAAAGAGGGGCACAGTACAGAGGCTTGCATTCAGATAGTACATCTTCCTTTGCAGTGGTATTGAGAAAAGAAACCAGCAGAGAAGCCGGGTCTGGAAACCCCATCTCCCCATACCCTCCTTGGAGGGCAGGGTTGGGGGAGTAGGAGGCTGGAATGGAGAGAGGGTGGGGTAAGGCCGAAGACACTTGGATGTTGGAGCATCTGTTCTCTTGTTGCCAGGAAGACCACGGCTTGCCCCAGCATTTCCTGGGACGTGGGGGAGACTTGCTTTGAAGGGAGGCTGTGGGGGAGAAGTCCCCAAGGGGAAGAGGTGGAGAAGGGAACAGAATGGCAAAAGCTGGGGCATCTGTAAGCCCAGTGGGCTAAAAAAGATTTACCCCCACATCAGTCTTCAAGCAAGTGGACCAAGTTTCCTTTTTTTTAAAAAGTTATTTATTTATTCTTTTTTTGTGAGATTTAATGCTTTTGATTTGGTTTTGGTTTTTTGGGTCAGATTTGGTTTGTCAGAGGTGAAAACTAAGTTTTGAGAGATGAACGGAAAGGAAAAAAAAAATTTCCAAAGTCCATGTGAAATTTTCTCCTTTTTTTGGCTTTTTTTTTGTTCTGTTGGGTTGTTTTTGTTTTCTTCTGGGGTCAGAGGGAAGGAAGATGGGTGGGAGGGAGCCGGTTGGGAATGGGGAGAGTTTACAGGAAGCAGACGGGACCAATGTCGAAGCCAAATTCCTGGTTGGGAGCGCCAACGTCCATGGGGGCCACATCGATGATGGGCAGGCGGGAGGTTTTGGTGGTCTTGTATTCAATGACTGTCTTGCCCCAGTTTCCGGTGTGACTCTTTGGGAAAGGGAAGAAGGGCAAAAGGAGTTAGCAGTTGTCCTGCATTAGTGACCTGGTGAAGTGGCATGGAGGGTGGGGTAATGGGAGGGGGTGTCCTTAAGTCTCTTCAAAACCCCATACCTCACTGACCACAGGGACCATCTCAAAAGCCTATATCTGACCTATTTCTGTGACCTACAAGCTCTGGACAGGTGGAAGCATGGATGATCCACTTGGAGGGAGGGAGGAGAGTTAGGGTTTACTAGATAGCAGACCACAAAGCCAGGAAGACCCTAGTGCTGCCTCTGGCACACACTAACTAGTGCCCCAGGGCAAGTTACAGACTCTCAGTGCTTGAGGCAAATCTCTACAATGCAGAGAATATGCTGAACTCTGTTGGGGGAGGGATTCCCAATACCACTGAAATTCACAGGTCCATCCCTATCCCTACCCATTTGGCCGGAGCCCAGAGCTAAAAAACCGAGCCCAGGGAAGATGTGGACTTGTTTAAGAGCACAAAGCAAAGCACAGCCCACATCAAGGCTTCCAACACAACCCTGAGGTTTAGTTTTCTATGGTAGTGGAGAGGGAAGGGAGAGGAGCTCACCGTGCAGCCGTCCTCAGTGACTCCATAGGTGAATCGGCTGTTGCCTTCAGCCCGGATCTCAATTTCGTTGGAGCCTTGGAGAAGCAGGGCCTTCTTGAGGTTGCCAGTCTGCTGGTCCATATAGGCCACGCTGTTTTTGCAGTGATAGGTGATGTTCTGGGAGGCCTCAGTGGACATCAGGCGAAGGAAGGTCATCTGAATAGCCACATCAGCGGGGTCGGAGCCTTCACCACCATATTCGAACTGCAGTAGGAAGAAGAAGGAGTCAAGCCTTTCTCCCCTGGCCTCTTGATTCTCTGCAGCCTCCCTGTCCCCCTCTTAATCTAGCCTCTGAATACTGAAGTCCCAGTATCATAGGGCCAGATACTGTGGGTGAGAGCTGGAAGCCCATCTAGTGTCCAACCCCTTCACTTTTTTTTTTTTTGTGGGGCAATGAGGGTTAAGTGACTTGCCCAAGGTCACACAGCTAGTGTCAAGTGTCTGAGGCTGGATTTGAACTCAGGTCCTCCTGAATCCAAGGCCAGTGCTTTATCCACTGAGCCACCTAGCTGCCCCACCCCTTCACTTTTACAGAGGAGGAAACTGAAGTCCAAAGAGACGACTTGCCAAGGTCACACACTCCACTTATGATAAAGTGTTTTTTGGGGGCGAGCGGGGCAATTGGGGTTAAGTGACTTGCCCACGGTCACACAGCTAGTTAGTAAGTGTTAAGTGTCTGAGGCTGGATTTGAACTCAGGTCCTCCTGAATCCAGGGCCAGTGTTCTACCCACTGTGCCACCTAGCTGCCCCTATGATAAAGTCTTAACTAGAACCAGGCCTACTGGCCTCCACTCCAGGAGATAGCAGTACAGTCCATCCCTGACCCTTCCTATCTTTCCAATCTCTATCCATCTCATCCCTTTGCTGTTTCCTCATCTCCCCCATTTCAGTATTGGTTAACACATCTTAAGGCCTCATCCCTGCCCTGGGAAGATGTATTATTTGCCCCTACACCCTTCCCTTCCTTCTACGGTCTGGATCAATCCACCTTCCTTCTCCCCTTCCCTGTGCCTCACCTGGAATCCATCGGTCATGCTCTCGCCGAACCAGACATGCTTCTTCTCCTTGGGGTTCTTGTTAATGTACCAGTTCTTCTGGGCCACACTGGGTTGGGTGGGGTAGACGCAGGTTTCTCCAGTCTCCATGTTGCAGAAGACCTTGATGGCATCCAGGTTGCAGCCTTGGTTGGGATCAATCCAGTATTCTCCTGAAATAGGACAAGGAAGGAATAGAGAGAGTCAGGGGGTCAGGGGTTTGATGTTGGGGATCTTGATGAGAGTGATCCTAAGGGGGAAAGGAAGGAGAAGCTGCTTGGCCCCTAGTCCCAGCAAAGTATTCTATCATGGGAGGGGACTGGGCAGCAAAGGGGAAGGAGAAGTTAGGAAGGTGGACACAGGAGGAGTTGGAGACCCCCAAGGGGGGTTGGGGAAGGTCCTCACCGCTCTTCCACTCAGAGTGGCACATCCTGAGATCTCTGCAGGTGCGGGCAGGGTTCTTGCGAGTACCCTCGGGGCTCCGGATGTTCTCAATCTGCTGAGTCAGGCTCTTGAGGGTGGTGTCTACCTCGAGGTCACGGTCACGGACGACGTTAGCATCATCAGCCCGGTAATAGCGGCCACCATCGTGAGCCTTCTCCTGGGGTGGCTGGGGCAGGAAGCTGAAGTCGAAACCACCGCTGGGGGGACCGGGAGGACCAGGGGGTCCAGGAGGTCCAGGGGGACCCTATACAGAGAAGAGAAGAGCAAAGGTTGGCGAAGGCCTGGGTTCCTGGGTGTGGGGCACCAGATAAGCCTGGAGTGGGGGAGTGAGCTGAGTCGATTGGGTACATACAGCGGGACCAGCATCTCCGGTACGACCACGGGGACCAGGGGGGCCAATGGGGCCAGGAAGACCATTGAGTCCATCTTTCCCAGCAGCACCAGCAGAGCCAGGGGGACCCTGAGAGAGGACACAAGAAATAGCGGGTTAGATGACATTATCCAAGACTTGGCAACACAGCTGCAGGCTAGACCTAACCTAACCACACAGCCTCAGAATAAACAACACACTCTGCACCAAGATAACGTGATCCAAGTCAAATAATTCAACTCTAAGGCCGACAATAAACTTGGTCCTGACAACACAACCCCCACTGAGAAATATCAGACAACTGGGTCTGATCTCTCTCTTTCTCTCCCCTCTCTCACAAGCATACATGCCAAGATGACTCACTGTTCCATCTTAACAGGGCCAAGAAACAAGAGGAAGTGATGGGGGAGGGAGAGTGAATCCCCAGTGTGATTGGTCTTGGCAATCAACACTGACATATCTCTGTCCCCTCCCAGACCCCTACTGTACACCTATCGGCTCAGAGAGCCAAGGCTCCTGGTGGGCAGCGAAAGTCCCCCAGGGGTAACCCGGGTGGGATGAGGGGTGGGCACTAGGGAGAAGAAAAGAAAGAAGCTACTTACCCGGGGGCCAGCGGGACCAGATGCTCCAGAAGGACCTTGCTCACCAGGAGAACCCTTGAAGGAGACCAAGATGACTCAGAATACAGTCTGGATTAAGTGGAGTTGAGGAGAGGAGCAGGGGAGGGGGGTAGGATACCACAAGTGACCCAACCCTGTTCTCAGGCCCAGGGAGCTGGAAATCTGGGCCAAAGGTCTCTCTGGTCTGAGACATTCTCACTCCCCTAATCCTTCTTCATCCATGTTGTCTTCCCCCATTAGAGCTTCCTGAGGTCAGAGACTGGCTTTGAAGTCTTTTTGTATCCTGGCACTTAGCACAGGACCTGGCTCCTTGTCAGAGCTTAATCAATCCCTTTCCCTTTCCCTCTATTTCTCTAACCCAAAGACAAGGCATTTCTGTCTGCAATCCCAGTCCAGAAAGGCTAATTCATTGTTCCAGACGGTGAAACAAACGGAGAGATGTTTATACTTACATGACATATCAAGGAGGGGGGTGGGGGTTGGAGTGGGAGAGGGAGAGGAACACAGAAGAGGAGGCAAGAGTGAAGGAGGTACTTACGGGAGGACCAGGGGGACCCTGGAGACCAGAGAAGCCTCTGTGACCCTTCAAGCCTCTGTCACCCTGTTCGCCTGTCTCACCCTTGTCACCTCGGGGGCCTTGGGGTCCCTAAAAGAGGAGAGAAGTGGAATTCAGACAGGTGAAGGGCTCTCCAGCATCCAGATGGGCAGGGGCCATTGTTCATGGTGGCATTGGAGGGGATGAGGATGGAAGACTTACAGCAGGGCCACGGGCACCAGTGGGACCAATGGGACCAGCAGGACCAGAGGGACCCTACAGGGATGGAAAGAGAGAGCAGGTGAGATCTTCTGCTGAGCAACCACCCTGAATCAGGAGTCCCCTAAGTGTGTGCAGCCTGTTCTCCCCCTCTCCACGAGTCACCCTTTCTATTCTACTTGGAAAGTTCGAATATACTCTCCTCCCCAGACCTCCAGCCCTTTCACACTCTTCCATTAGCCCCAGACACTCTCCCATGGGCACTGCCCTCGAGTTCCTGATCACGCTCCTCGCCACCCTGTCCACCTCTTCCCAGACATCTCTGATCTCCTGAGGAAATCCCTCCCCCAAGATGACTCTTGTACTCAACTTGCAGGGGGAAAGATTTTTAGGGACAAGTCTCAGCTCTGAGAGAAGCCAGCCAGAAAGGGAACCCTGTTCCCTCCCCCTTCAATGGAACTTGCATCTTCTGGGAAATCCAGGGAGCCATAAGCCTACAGACCTTCCTATGGGGAGAGGACTGTCCCTCAGACCCATCTTCCTTCCCAGAGTTTCTCCCCCTTGACCTCTCCACCCCACTCCATTTTAGCTGAGTAAAGTGGAGCCATCTATTCCCTGATTAGCTCCCAAGAGCCGGCCCTGACTTCAGCAAGTGCTGGTGAAGAGTCACTTACAGTCTCACCACGATCTCCAGCCTTTCCAGCAGGACCCACAGGGCCGGGAGCACCGGGGGCACCAGGAGCACCAGGGGGGCCGGCAGGGCCAGTCTCACCACGGTCACCCTAAAGGGGAGGGACAGGAAATGAGAGAGGAGTCAAGGGCAGGGTCAGAGCTGCCAAAGAGCACACAAGAGAAGTAGATGCGTCGGGGGGCTTCTGCTCACCTTGGGGCCTGGAGAGCCATCGCGACCAGGGGAACCTTCAGCACCAGGAGAACCCTAAAAGGGAAGAGAAAAATACCATGAGCCCGAGTCAGAGTGGCATACAAGCTGGGCTAGTGCAGGCCAGCAGCTAGGGTTGCTGGGAATTCTGCCCCAAAGAGCCTTCGTCCTCACCTCACGTCCGGATTCACCAGGGGGTCCAGCCAATCCAGGGGGGCCAGCAGGGCCAGGGGGACCACGTTCTCCACTTACTCCAGAAGGACCTTGTTTTCCGGGTTCACCCTAAATACAGGGAAGGGCCAGGTCAGAGAAGGGATGAGTAGAAGAGCTCTCCTTCCAGAGCTTCTCTCTGTCCTCTATGGTCCAGCCATTCTTCTTTCAGAGACTCAACTGGTCCTCTTCCTGCATCTCTCCTGCCCCTCCCCACCCCCGCCCTGCTCCCTCCCATGTCTCTCATGTTATTGAGATTTCCCAGGAGAGAAAAGCAGGGGGTACTCACAGAGGGTCCAGGAAGACCAGGGAAGCCTCTTTCTCCTCTCTGTCCAGGCAGACCCACAACACCACGCTGTCCAGCAATACCTTGAGGTCCAGGAGTACCGGGAGCACCCTGAAGGAGGCAAAGGAAGGAGTGAGAAGGGGCAGGTGGAGGAAGGGAGGAGGACAGGGAGAGAACTAGACTTGGATTCATTCACTCTCCAGATTTCCTGAGTCTTGTTGGGTGGGAATGGGAGTGACTGATGCCAACCTCTGCCCCAGGACACTGTCCTGCAGAGGGGCACCAGGGGGCCTGACCCCTCCAAGTTTGCTGGAAATGTTGTTCTTCTTTGGGATGACAGGTGGGCTTGAGGAAAGGCTAACAACAAGCATCCCTGATTTGGAAGGGGATGGGATGGGGAAATGATAATAATACTAAGCTAATTTTATGTAGTGTGTTTAAATTTACAATTATCAGCTTATTCGATAAGAAGTCATGGGTCAAAGCTCTGCTTAAGAGGGGGGAAAGCACTGTATACAATTGCCCATGATCATCTCTCATGGGGATTTCTGAACAGATACTAACTAGGGCTCATCAGAAGCCCCAGTCGGGGCAGCTAGGTGGCGCAGTGGATAGAGCACTGGCCCTGGATTCAGGAGGACCTGAGTTCAAATCCGAACTCAGACACTTGACGCTTACTAGCTGTGTGACCCTGGGCAAGTCACTTCACCCTCATTGCTCCACAAAAAAAAAAAAAAAAAAAAAAAGAAGCCCCAGTCAACAGGCCCAAGAATAAGGGATGTTGGCTCCAGAAGAGGCCATTCATTCTAGCCTTGAGATATTTCTAGGAAATACTGGGAGAAACCGGGGAGCTGAGCACTTACAGCAGGGCCATCAGCACCAGGAGATCCCTTCTCTCCACTTGGGCCAGGGGGACCGGGAGGTCCAGCTTCACCGGGACGTCCGATAGGGCCAGTCTCACCACGGGGGCCTTTGCCGCCTTCTTTGCCAGCAGGGCCAGGAGGTCCAGGGGGTCCAGTATTACCCTAGGTGGGAGGGCAAATGGTCAGGAAGAAAAAGACTGGGGCCCTCCTTAGACTCCTGGCTTGTCTGCTGAGGCCTGGCTACACCCTCACCATGACTGGCACATTGGGTACACGGTGGAGGAGGCAGTGACTGAGCCCCCAGCGGCTGGTGCAGGGAGGACACAGTTACACAGCTGTGAGTGCAGCTGTCCCAGTCTCCTCCCAACTCCTGATTGCTGAGCTCAACTACTCCCAACCACCTCAGCCTAGCCCCCTCCCAACAGCATGGATCAGGACCCCCTTCACTTCTTCCCACCCCAACCTGGAGAAGGTGAATCCTTCAAGTGACCACTTACAGAGGGGCCGGGGGGACCAACTCTTCCAGCAGCACCAGGGAAACCTGTAGCACCCTACGAGGAGAAATTCAGAGGAGGCATCAGAGACAAGGAGAGTAGTCCAACTGGGCAGGGGGAGAAGGGGAAGGAAGCCAGGTATAGGACAGGCACTCTCCTCTGTGATATACCCCACACTAACCACCTGCCTGAAGTTAGGGGGAATCCTAAGGCTAGATGAGGAGGAGGATAATTAACAATGATGATGATAAATAATAATTAATTTTAAGAACTCTTTCAGATTTATAAAGTATCTCCCTCAAAAGAATACTGGGAGGGGCAGCTAGGTGGCGCAGTAGATAGAGCACTGGCCCTGGAGTCAGGAGGACCTGAGTTCAAATCCGGCCTCAGACACTTGACACTTACTAGCTGTGTGACCCTAGGCAAGTCACTTAACCCTAATTGCCTCACAACCCCCCCCCAAAAAAAAACAAAAAACCCAAGAATACTAGGATGGGGGGTGGTGTAGAAAAATATTCTATTTTATAGATGAGGTAGACTGAGGCTCAGGGAGGTCAAATCCAAGAACTTCATCTTTAACCTGGGTCTCCTAATACCAAATTCAGTGTTCTTTTCTCTCTAATGCCCTTGGAGGGGAGGGGGGCATTTTGCTTAAGAGTGAGGGAGGGTCATTCTGCCAACTGCCCATATTTGTCCCCATTCTCAGAGTTCCAGGTTCTGGAACTAGACTTTAGATTGGTTCCAGAGTGGGATTTCTGTGCCCGAGGGTGTCCCTGGCAGGGGCTGGAAGTGGACCTGAGTGGGAGATGATACTTACAGGAGGGCCAGCACTACCACGGGCACCTTTAGGTCCAGGAGCACCAACATTACCCTGGAGGAGAGAAAAAAGAAGGTGTCACAGTTGTAGAGGTCAGTTGGGCAGAGAACTCCTGGGAAGGGTAGCCAGGCACTAATGAGGTACTCACAGCAGGGCCAGGGGCACCAGTGGGGCCAGCAGGGCCAGGGGGACCAGCATCACCTTTAGCACCAGCATCACCGGGTTCACCTTTAGCACCGGGTTGGCCATCAGCACCCTGGAAGAGGGGGACAAGGAGAGGTAAACAGGGGAGCAGAGCTTGGGAAACACAGGGATACAGAAGAAGATGCGTCTTGAGGGAATGGCAAACCCCTCCTCTGATCAGACTCCCATTACACAGGTGCTTAAGGCCAGCAACACCCACTCCTCCCAACGGAAATAGAATTCTCTTCTCATCATTCCTGATGCTTTTGCATTTGGGGGAAGGGCTCCCATTCTTTGTGCCAGGCTTAAGCCCTGAGATGCATGGGTCCCACTGGGGTAAATGGGAAGTGAGACAGGGGCTTGGTACTTACAGGAGGACCAGCAAAGCCAGCAGGACCAGGGGGGCCAGGCTCACCACGTTCTCCCTAAAATAGAAGGCAAGATAAATTGTCATGGAGAGGACCAGAGACAATGGAAGAGGAAGATGAGAGATGCTTACAAATGAGAATTCCGAGATGCAGGGGGATAGGGAACAGTGTAGGGGGGAGAAGTGAGAGAAGCTTAGAGAGAGAAGAGTCCATGGACAGTGAGGAGGGAGGGACTGAAGATGTAACGTGAGGGGGAGAATAGGAATCAGTGATTAGTGAGTTGCAGAGAATAGTGAGGAGAGGAAGGAATCTCCCAGATAATAGGGAAAAGTACTTACAGGGGCACCACGAGCTCCAGTAGCACCAACGGGGCCGCTGGGACCAGATTCACCCTGGAAGGTAAAAGGGAAGTAAGGAACAGGCAGGAACAGGAGAGCAAGGACATGCTCTTGATGGATGCCTTCTGTTGACTATATGCTGGTATAACCCTAAACCCATATGTTCTTCATCTCTGGGACCTCGGGGGCTTCTGTATTTCCCTGCACACCTGTGGAATTCTTGTCAGATCTGACTATCTCCCCTTCTCTCCTGCTCTCTGGCTTTTATAGGATCCTCATTTCCTAGTCTTCCTCCTGACCAATAACAGCTTAGCTCGGCTTCTTCCCTCCACCCCCATCTCAAGAAATCCCATTCAGTGTTATTAACCACTCCCCCTAACGTTAGGTCATTAGCATCGATTTGAATGCCTTCACCCTCCAGGCTAGCCTGTGCAGTTAAAAGCTCTGGAGCTAGGATCAGAAGACAGGCTCAAGTTCAAGTTCTGACGGTTATACCTGAGTAACCTTAGAGAGAATTAATTCCCCTCTCTGAATTTTGCTTCCCTCATCATTAAAATGTGGGGATGGGAGGAGATGGCATCTACCGTCCTCCACAACTCAAAAATCCAATGATTCCTGGGGTCTAGAACCCCTGCACAGTGTTATACAGTGAAAAAAGAACTGGCCTTGGGTCCAGCGAGAGGGGAGATCAAGCTCTATTTCGGACACATACTCGCTGTGGGACCTGACCCTGGAAAATCACCTAAGTACTCAGTTCTCTAGTTAACTTAGCCCCATCCTGCATTGGGAAAGGGAGTTTACTCATCAGTGGGATTCCCTATATCACTGAAATCACAGGCCTCATCCTTATTCTTTCATACTGTGAAAGAGGGAGGCAGTAGAACTGTGTGGGACACAAGAGTGCCCCACCAACCAAAGTCTATTTCAGGGAGAAATTAGAAAGGGGCATGACTCTCTTTACCTTGTCACCAGCAGGACCAGCAGGGCCAGGGGGACCAATGGGACCAGTCAGACCACGGACACCATCTTTGCCAGGAGTACCATCAGCACCTTTGGGGCCAGCATCACCCTAGAGACAGAAAAGCCAATAGCTTCATTTCAGCCAAGGGCCTCAGGGCCAAAGTGGTACCTGAGAAAATCCCTATAGGGAGCATGTGCATGGATGCTGAAAAGTGAATTTTCATGATGGGGTCAAACTAAGCCTGGAGACAAGATACCAGAGAGGGACTCCCCATGTCCATCTCTGCACTTTGCCCATTCCCATAAAATAGGGAAAGACAACAGATCATTTATTATTATTATTATTATTATTTTTAGTGAGGCAGTTGGGGTTAAGTGACTTGCCCAGGGTCACACAGCTAGTAAGTGTTAAGTGTGTGAGGCCGGATTTGAACTCAGGGACAGTGCTCTATCCACTGCGCCACCTGGCTGCCCCCATGACAACAGAACATTTTAAGGAAAGGATCATTTTAGGGAAGACTGCCCAACTAGATTGATGAAATTAAGGAGCTGAAGACTCTTCAGAGAAGCTTGGAGAGAGTATTTTCTTTTCTGTAAGAAGGGCTTCCAACTTTATGGAGTTGAAACTATCATTCAAACCTAGGGAAAACTCTGGATCTAATCCTTAAACTTTCCAGATAAGAAGGGGTGCCCCATTATAGGATATATTTAAGAGGATTTCTCAGCCTCTTATCTTCCGAGTCAGCTAGGGAGAAGATTTGAGACCTCTCTCCTCAACAGTGGTTGGCTTGCCTACTTTCCAGGAAGACTTGGGGTTCAAGTCCACATAGACTAGTGACCCTGGGTAAGTAGGTCACTCTCATCTCCTTAGTGATCTAAGGAGAGAATTCAAGACCTCTTCAAAGCAGAGAGGACTCTGGGCAGGGAGGGCAGAGTAGAGGTGGGGGACTGGATGAAAAATAAAATGAGGGAAAGAGAGGGGTAAGCAGAAGGAAAAGATCAGGTTGTAATCCCAATCAGTATCCCGAATCAATACCCCAATAATAAACATCCAGAAGCTAATGAGGGGGAAGGGCTTAGCAGGGGATTAGGGGTGGAATTGAGCAGGGGGTGAACTTACTCTGTCACCCTTGGCACCAGGAAGGCCAGCTGCACCACGTTCACCGGGCATTCCCTGCAGACCAGGGGGTCCTTGGCCACCAGGAGCACCAGGAGCACCAGCATCACCCTACATGCCAACCAAGAGGAGCAGTTAGTTACACACTGGAGACAGTACTTAGAGACCCTCCACTGGGTGACGTGACACGAAAGGCGGGATACTGGCTAATGATGAGCTTAAGGGCAGGAGCCCGAGCTTAACGGAGATGTTCCACAGCCACTTTCCATCCATCAGACTTAGGTCTAGGAGGAAGACCCCATCCCCTCCTCGGAGGGTGGATCAAGCTTGCCACCTCACTCCCTCCCCTCCATCCTGTTCCTCACCTTAGCACCATCATTTCCAGGAGCACCATTAGAACCACGGGCACCCTGAGGGCCAGGAGGACCTTGGACACCACGTTCTCCAGGGAAACCTCTCTCGCCCTAGAAAGGAAGGGACAGGGTAAGTGACAATGCCACAGGAAAGGCCACTGCAAAGGGTGGAAAATAAGAGAGGGCCGAAAGGGTCTACTTACTCTTGCACCAGAGGGTCCAGGGGCACCAACATCTCCAGGAACACCCTACGGGGCAAGGGGAGAGAAGAGAAGAGGGCAAGGCATCAGGGGCCCATGGTCAAGTATAAATTCATTCATTCACTCATGTATTCATTCATTCACTCATTCACCCATTCATTCATTCATTTGCTCAATTTATTCAACAAGCATTTTTAGGTACTCCCTCTGTGTCACTAGACATGGGGGATACAATCTGTTTCTCCACTCTACTTCGGATTGCAGACCTATTCTGGTTTACTGTTGATGCCCTGTTCCTAGGCTTTGTCTGAATGTTTGATTGGTAATTACGACTATATCTCAGTCAGCCCAGCACTAGCACGGCTTCTTTCCTCTGTAGCTGCATCCCCATCCCCTTAGGTTCTGCTTCCTGGACATTCTTGGGAGGTGTGGCCAACACCCCAGTCAGACCTAGTAATGTGTGGGGGTGGGTGGAGCTGACAGGATCAAACTCCCAGTGCTAGAATGTGGAAGTTGTTGTAAAACAAAGCAGGGGGAGGTGAGAGAAGTGAGAATTCTTATAAACCAGCTGAGGAAAGAGAGGCTATAGCTCCTGTCCTCCCCTGAACTATCCCCTGCAAGGGTGCTATGGGCCTTTTGCTACTTCAAGAGCTCTGGGGAGAGGAAACTAGACATTCTTAACCATTCCCCTCCTCTGGCAAGCTGCCAGCTACTCACTCACCTGTTCACCAGGTTTGCCTGCTTCACCAGGGGGGCCAGCAGGGCCAGGGAGACCCTAAGGGGGAAGGAGAAGAGAGGAAGAGTTGACAATCCAGAAGAGAACAACCTAGAATTAATTATTCCCCACATTCCTCCCACAATTCCCAAGATTCTCTGCTTCCTTACCTGGAATCCAGGGGAGCCAGCAGGACCCTGTTCACCTCTCTCACCAGCGGGACCCTGTGTTCAGAAAAGCCAAGAGGAAGGAGGGGGAGGGGATCAGGTGGTGCCAATAGGAAGGAGGCAGAGATCCTGCCTGCACAGTCTTCACCTGGGCCACCCCATCCCCAAACCAGCCCTCCCCAGGAAGGGACACTTACGGCAGGGCCGGGGGGACCCTGAGCACCAGCTTCTCCATCTTTTCCAGCAGCACCCTAGAGAGAGAAAGAAGAGAATGGAGAATTGGGGGGTCAGTGGTGGAAGCTTAAATTGAGGATGGGAGAGTTGGGGAGGGGTGGAGGAAGTCAGGATCAACCCAATCTGAGCTCTTCCCCCAAAACCCTATTCAGCCCTTATGGGGGAAGGCTCAGAGCCCAGCCCCCCCCCATTCCATTGCCATGCTTATGCTGAAGGCCCTGATCCCTCCCAGTGGGGGATGGAGAAGTGGAAAGTAGCACTAAGATGAGGGTCACTAGGAAGGGGATTGGACTCAGAGGGGAAAAGGAAATGGGAAGAATACCTACCACAGCACCAGGGGGTCCAGGAACACCTCGTTCTCCAGCCTTGCCAGGTTCTCCCTAGGGAAAGAAAATCTTGGGTGAGTGTTAGGGTAATAGAGGCCAGAAACTTCCCCAAGTAGCCCAGAGAAAGGTGACCTCCTCAGGGCCCTCCAGATCTATGACATTTCCCAGACTATTGATGCTGCCTCCCTTTTGCCTTAGGGGTTGTTCTTTGACCAGGTATTATTATTATTATTATTATTATTATTATTATTATTATTATTATTATTATTATTATTATTATTATGTGAGGCAATTGGGGTTAAGTGACTTGCCCAGGGTCACACAGCTAGTAAGTGTTAAGTGTCTGAGGCTGGATTTGAACTCAGGTCCTCCTGACTCCAGGGCCAGTGCTCTATCCACTGCGCCACTTAGCTGCTCCTTGTTTGTTTTTAATGGCACTCGATCGCACAGGCAATGATTGAAAATATTACTGAATTCAGCTTTGCAATTTAATTATTCCACTTGGTTTCTCAGAGAAATCATATACTTTCCAGCAGCTTCTAGCTCCTGTCAGGGGACAATTTAAATGCTTTTGTTCCTCTCCCCAGCTTTTTCAAATACTAAGGATTCTGGGAACAAGACCCAGGAAATGCTTAAGAGATCTGGAAGCCTCAGCTTTACCATGAACCTCCCTCCATCTCTCAACACCACCATTCCTAAGGGGTTAATTTCCCCATTACCATAACCCTCCCAAGCATTCTCCTTAGCCTGGGATTCCCAGCTGGAAGAAAACTCAGAGGTCATGAGTGGCAGATGCAGAAGCTGGGTCTGAATCTCACTTCTCCCATTTACTATTGGGCAAATGTCTTCACCTCTCTGGGCCTCAGTTTCCTTCAAGTGAAGGGGGGGTAGACTAGGTGGCCTCTAAATCTAGGATCCTATGATCAAACCCAATTTTACAAAGGCAGCTGGAGGGCAAGATGGATAAAATCAGGGTGGCCCTGGAGTCAGGAAAA
This sequence comes from Dromiciops gliroides, assembly GCF_019393635.1. Classification (NCBI taxonomy): domain Eukaryota; kingdom Metazoa; phylum Chordata; class Mammalia; order Microbiotheria; family Microbiotheriidae; genus Dromiciops; species Dromiciops gliroides. Next base: position 189,191,726 of record NC_057864.1, read on the forward strand.
CCTGACTTCAAATGCTGCCTCAGACATTTACTAGCTATGAAGCACTTAGCTCAATGCCTGGCACATAGTAGGTGCTTAATAAATTCCTGCTTGCTTGCTTGGATTCCTTCCTTCCTTCCTTCCTTCCTTCCTTCCTTCCTTCCTTCCTTCCTTCCTTCCTTCCTTCCTTCCTTCCTTCCTTCCTTCCTTCCTTCTTTTTTACCTCTTTTTCCCTTCTTAAGAGAAGCAAACTGAGGGCCAGAGAATCACATTATGGATTTGCTTTAAGAGGATTTTCATTATATGTCATTTAAAAATGACTCTGCCCAAAAAAACCCCAGCAACAAAAACAAAACAAAACAAAAAAACCCATCTCTGCCAAAAGGGAGAGGGCAGAGAAGATTTTCTCCTTGTTACAAAAAGGGGAAAGGAAACTGAGGTGCAAAAAGAGGAAGTGATTTTTTTTCAAAGTGGGCCAAAGCCAAGGCTGGAGCCTAGGCCTTAGTGCTCTTTACTTTCATCTATTTTGGGGATCTTGTCACTGTCTCCTGCCCTTCCATCCTTCAACCTCCTCTTTCCCTTCTTCTTCCCTCCCCTTTATCTCCCTCTTCCCCCTTTATTACTCCTTCCTCTTCCTCTTCCAAGCTCAGATCCCAGATCCTTCAACCATAAAACATCCCTTTCTGCCAAAATCCTCTACGCAGGCACCCAGAATTCAAGTTTCCTGAGGACAGAGATGGGAGATCCTTAAAGTACATTGTCTAGAGCCTGCTTCCACCTCATACCCATTTATTTGTCATAGTCATGGGGAGTCCTTATGGACACGTAAGAGCTGGCATGAATCTTAGAGATCATTTTACAAATAAGGAGCCTGAGACACAGAAAGGGCAAGTGATTCATCCAAATGAGCACAGGAAGTTATTGGCAGAGCTGGGCTAGAATGCACATCTCCCATTTTCAAATCCAAGGCCCTTTCCCTCAGAACACACTGCCTCCCCTGCCCCGGCTGGACAGTCGCAGGGAGAAGGGAGGGCCAGAACAGGGGATACTTACAGCAGCACCCTTGGGTCCAGGGAATCCCATTACACCGGCTTGACCACGGGCACCAGGGGGGCCTGGAGGTCCGGGACGACCGTCTTGTCCAGCGGGGCCCTGAGGATGAATAGCAAGGAGATGGTGTTAAGGGCAGAGGGCCCAAGGCAAGGACGGGAGGGGGGCAGCGCCAAGGCTGAAGAGGGCAGTACTTACGGGAGGACCAGTTTTGCCATCAGGACCAGGGCTTCCAGGGCTTCCAGTCAGACCCTAAGAAGGAAAGCAGACAACAATGAGTTGGGAGAGAAGGGATCCCCTCTTCTGTAGATTTCCACTGCCATGTTAATTGCAATTGTCTCCTCTGAGGCTGAGATGGGCAGAGAGTGACAGGTAAAGAGGAAGAACAGCTAGAAAGAGAATTAGAAGGATAGCCAGGCTGTGAGACCGACTGCTGGCTTGGGCTGATCTCAAGATGACCACCAAAATGAATTATTTTTGCCATGCTAAGCAGAGTTCCCTAGAAAGTCCCTCTCCCTCTTTACTCAGTGACCCCATCTCAGAGAAGGGCTGTCCTGGGTCCTTCCACTGACATCTCACCTTGGCACCAGGCAGACCAGCCTCACCGGGGCGACCAGCTTCACCAGGAGATCCTTTGGGGCCAGCAGGGCCGGGAGAACCACGTTCACCAGGAGCACCCTAGCAAGGGATGGAAGGAGAGTCAAGATCCCAGAATCAATGGCTCTCTCACCTTCCCTTGGGCAGAGTATGGGAGTCAGAGCCTTCTATCCACCACCAGGGAAGCTGACTGTCTGTAAGGACATATGACCGAGGCCATAAAGGCTGTCTGCAAGGAGCCTGAGAGATGCAGGGCTCCTTTTTTGATGATCTGTGTCTCAGGCCTGTCCCTTAGAGGGAGCCACTGGGAGGCGTCCTATGCTAAGATGCCCCAGCACCTGATTACAGGTAGTAAAGGCTGAATATGTGTTTGCTGATTTGATGAAATTTTGATGGACACAAAATTAGGAAAGGCCCAACAAACTAAAGGCACTCAATCCCTCCCTGTCCCCTCCCCCCAACACCTGGATATTTCTTTGTGTCTGCCAAGAAGAGAGAAATGATTAGAAGGAAATCACCTTGGGACCAGCAACACCATCAGCGCCAGGGAAACCACGGCTTCCAGGGCCACCCTGTAGGGGGAGAGAACATGATGAGTTAGACATGGAGATGAGGCAAACAGGGCAACAGAAGAGCTAGGTGCCCTCCCCATGCCAGGCAAGGCCTTTACCCACTCAGGGGGAGACATCATGCCAGGGCTGAAGTCAAAGGGTACCTATGGGACTAAAGGCTATCACAAAGGTTCTCAGAACCTTACGCAAAATACCCAGTGGGCAAGATGCCAGGGACTGGCTGAAATTGGGAAGAAAGCAGAGAAAAGGAGAGTGGAAGCAGCCACTTACTCGTTCACCAGCTGGGCCGGGCAGACCAGTGGGTCCAGGTTCACCACGGGATCCTCTCTTGCCTTCCTCACCTGCAGGGCCTGGGGGTCCTTGAACACCAACGGGGCCCTAGATGATGAGTGGAAGGTGGGGGAAAGTTAATGCTCAGTTCCAAGCACCAACTTGGGGGATCACTAGAGCTCTTTTCAACTGAAAAACATGCTCTTTTCTCTAAACTCCAAGTCTTTGTTCTGGGTCTTGCTCATCTTCCCTATCAGACTGGGATGTTCCTTAGGGCACAAGTCTTCTCTTTCTCTGTTTCTGTCTCTTTCTCTTTCTTTTGACTAGAAACTACATGAGGGTAGGCACTGTGTGTCCTCTATCAGATGGGGGTTCCCTGAGCATTAAGGCCATATCTCTTTATCTTCCTCAAAGTCAAGTACAAAACTCCTCCCCAAGAACATCTCTCTCACCTTTTAGGACTGAGAATGTATTTGTATTTACATTGGTACATCTAATAATAACTGATGTTTATAAACTGCTTTAAAGTTTGCAGAATGCTCCATATCCATGATCTCATTTGAGCCTCACCCCAACACTGGAAGGTAAATGCTATAAGTATTATCATGCCCATTTTCCATATGGGAAAACAGGCTTAGAGAAATGAAGTGACTTGCTAGGGTTCCACAGTTAGTAAGTGTCAGAGATGAGATTTGAACTTAGGTCTTCTTGACTTCAGATCCACCCATCTATCCACTACACCACATATAGATGCATGAATGGATGTATGTGTGTATATGCACTGACGTATGAGACAGAGAAGAATACTTACAGGTTCTCCTTTGGCACCAGGGTCACCTTTGTTACCAGGAGCACCGGGTTCACCCTAAAGGGAAGAAGGAAAAGAAAAAGGGTTGAGTCAAGGATAGAAGGAGATAGGAAGAGAAAGGACAACTAATCCCAAGCCCAAAGCCAAAGCTGACCCCATCCTTTAGGGAGCTAGACCAAGGTACAGCTAGGTAATCAGAAAATAGACTACACCAAATGCCAGGGGGCTCTATGGCCATCCCAGCCTAGTGCCAGTTATTAGGAGAAAAGTGGCAGAGGAAAGATGGGTACTTACACTATTACCCTTGGGACCAGGGGCACCACTGGGACCCTGAGGTCCGGAAGGACCACGGGCACCGGGGAAGCCAGGAGCGCCAGCAATTCCAGGAGCACCCTATAGGAGACAAAAGAGAAGACTCAGTCCTCTGGTCTAGAAGGTCACATTCTGCCCTAGGACATTGCAGGGACAAGCAGAACGAATGGGACTACAAGATACTTACATTGGCACCTTTGGCACCAGGTTGTCCATCAGCACCAGGGTTACCCTAAAACAAAAAGAGAAGTGAAAGAGTGAGTGATGAACACAAATTCAGAAGTAGGTCAGAGGTCAAAGAGCACAAAAGTAGGAAGTTACTTACAGAGGGGCCAGCGGCACCAGCAGGGCCAGGGGGACCAGGCTCTCCACGGACACCCTGGGGACCTTCAGAGCCACGGGATCCTTGGGGACCAGCTTCACCCTGGACCAGGAAAAGAGCCATGAGCCAGATACCCAGGGTCAGCCCCCCGCATCCTCACCCTCCTTCCTATCACAAAGGAGAAGAGCTACTCTGCTCCCTAAACTTTCAGAGAGATGGGAGAAGGGGAGCAGGAATTCTCCTTGCTTCATAGGAATGAGGCTCTGCATCAGGAGTCTATGTTCAGGTAAATCCAGGGTCAAGGGTTAGGGATTAGGATCAGGAAGGATTTGGAAATCAAGGTCCTGATCTGATTGGAAATCAAACAGAAATCTGAAATCCTGTGACAGCTTTTCAGGGGACATTTCAGCTGGTGATTTCTGAAGCATGGACTTGTCTCTTCCTGTGGCTTTGTTTCTCTTCAAAGGTGAGGTGGGAGGGTCAAAGTGGAGAAGGCTAGTTCTCTATTGGCCCATGAGAAACAGGGCCCTTGGCCAATTTAGTTCCAAACTAACTTCTCTTTCACCTCCCACTAGCCCAGTTAGGTTTGGGATGGGAGGGGAATCTATCCATTTAAGGAACCCTTGGGTCTAGGAAGAGGCTGAAGAAAAGGGGCAGGATGGATGGGGTCTCACCTTAGCACCAACAGCGCCAGGGAAACCAGGGGGACCAGCAGGACCAGTGGGACCCTGTAAAAGAAGGGGAGACCTTAGTGGAAAGACAGAGAGAATCCCCCAGATCCTCCCAGCCAGAGTGGGAAAGTAGACGTCTAAAGAGGCCCAGAGACAAGGGGCCTCCATGTCTCCCAAATCCTTTCCCAAGTGGTCTTTCTTTGCCCATGAGGACAGAAGTGAACCTAAGAAGCCCTGCCCCCTTTCCCAATCTCTCTGGCACCACCAGGAATTTCAGGCACACTTACTGGGGGTCCAGCAGCACCTGTTGCACCATCATTACCACGAGCACCCTACAGAGCAGAGAAAGGGAGAAACATCAGTTATACTTACATTCGATGCTCAGGCCAGCCAAAAGTCATTGCGAGTGCCCAGTGGGCATTCAGAAATGCCTGAGTCATGTGATACTTACAGCTGGGCCAGGGGGTCCAGGACGGCCTCTCTCACCAGGAAGACCACGAGGGCCCTGAGGAAAACCAAGGGAGGCAGAATGAGATAGAGTGAAGGGGGTGCAGTTTTCTCTATCCCCCTCACCTCTCCAGACACCCCTAACTATGCCTTTTATGAGCATCCAGAGTACCAAAGGCCTCTCTAAGAAGCCTATGGGGGAGGCCTCTCCTTCCCCCAAGAGACTGCCTCCTGAAGCCCCGCCACCCTCATCTTGGGTGCCCCTCTGTCTCCCCTGCTCCTCAAGGAGTTGGCACACCTACCATTTGTCCAGGAGCTCCGTTTTCACCAGGGCTTCCAGGCTCACCCTAGGAAGCAGAGAGATAAAAAGGTGACTTTGTTGTCAGAGGAAGGGGAGAGATGAAAGGAAGATGGGGTTCACTCCTAAAAGGTGACCTCTTACCTTAGGACCAGCAGGACCGCTGTCTCCCTTGGCACCATCCAAACCACTGAAACCCTAAAAGAACAGAAAAAGAGAGAAAATTAGTTCCTGAAATGGAGGGGAAAGGTAGACCCCATAGCCTTTATTCAGGATAACACCCATTTTCTGGGCCCTGGAATGAGAACACCAGCCAGTGAGAAGGGAACCTGTTTATTAGATGGTATGTACAAACACATCCCCTGACTCTAGACTGGACTGTCTGCCAACCATTCTATCCATAAGAGTGCCTGATTCTTTCCTTCTCTCATCTATATATTTTTTTTTTTTTGCGGGGCGATGGGGGTTAAGTGACTTGCCCAGGGTCACACAGCTAGTAAGTGTCAAGTGTCTGAGGCCGGATTTGAACTCAGGTACTCCTGAATCCAGGGCCGGTGCTTTATCCACTGTGCCACCTAGCCGCCCCCCTCTCATCTATATTTTTAATGATGGTTCTTCTGCTTCTTCACTCAGCAAGGCCTTCCAAGGTCTAAACTGCCCAAAGGAAGATATTTTGGATGCCTAACATAAATCTCTCTCATTTTCTGAGGACACATTACTAAATTCTTCAAACCAAAGCCCTCTGGTGGCTTGGAGGCTGGGACTGGGTTAATTGGAGGGGGGAATGGACTAGAGAAGACTTACCCGGTGTCCCTTCATGCCAGGGAGACCAGCAGTTCCGGGCAGACCTCGTGCACCCTGCAGAGGAAGAACAGAAGGATGATGAGAAATAGAAGCCAATGGAAGGATGCCCCATTGGGTAAAAGGTGTAGTGTCCCTCATGGAGCAAATCTCTTGAATAGAGACAGAATGGGCGAAGGTGATTATTTTCACACCCAATCCCATCCTAAGATCCAACATCACCTTTCTTGATGTATCACTTACTAACATTTAAAGGCTATGGCAAGAGTCATGGAGGACTCATGATAATCAGTAAGGGGAGCCTCCAGGATTATACTGGCTCAGCTAAGTAATCATTAATGGAAAGCTCAGAAGCCTGAGTTCTAGGCTTTTCTCTCTCAAGGTCCATCTTACCTGAGGACCAGGAGGACCTCGTTCACCAGGACGACCAGGTTTGCCAGCTTCACCCTGAAAGGAAGAAAGGAAGTCATCAAGGGGAGCCACTGTTAAGGGTCATTGCAACCAATCTCCTGCTGTCATACCAAACTATTGTTCACCAATTAGGACTAGTCAATCAGGCGAAGCTTGGGATGATCCCAAATTCTCTTGGACTTATTAAGACCAAAGGGTCAGGCTTCAGGGAGTATGATTTCATTTAGCCCTATTTCTAGAGCAAATTAAATACTTAAATGCTTCTTTTATTAGAAACATTTGCATCAATCATTAAGTAGTTAACATCCCAGTCTCATAGGCTTGGGTACAAATATGAGCTTCTCTAGAGTAGTCTGGTTTAGTTACAAGCCTTTGGTATGGTCTAGGGGCCTTTTGTGCAAGAAAGAGAAAGCAGCCAATGCTTGAAATTTTCACTGAAGGTGAAAATTCTCCCTGAGTTTTCTTGTACAAAATGACTAATATGGTAATGTTTTACATTAAAAAAAATTCTCAGTGAGTATTAATGAGAAATTCCCAAGTGACCCCAAAGGAGTTGTACAACAGGAAGGAGTCCATCTTCCATCTTGAATGCCTTCCCCTAATGGGAGGTGTGGCATTGAAGTTAAAGGGAATGCAGGCTTCTCTGTGGTGGGCAAGAAGAGGGAGAAAGAGTAGCATGCATCTCAGGAGTTACTTACATCATCTCCGTTCTTGCCAGGGGGACCTGCAGGACCTCGGGGACCCATGGGACCCTAGAAGACACACAAAGGAGGTTAGGCTCATCTTGGTATGACTGGGAGCAACATGCAAAAATGGGATAAGACAGAGTGGGGGTCTAAGTAGTTTAGCTATGGGTAAACACTCCCTCAAGAGTATATTTGAAGGGAAGAGGAGAAAGTTTGCAAGAAGAGACAGTGGGTGGCACAGTAGAGAGACCAGTGGATGTGGAGGACTGAATTCAAATCCTGCTTCAGACACTTACTAGCTGTGTGGCCCTGGGCAAGTCACTTAACCTCTCTCAGCCTCAATTTCCTCATTCATAAAATGGGGGTCATTCTAGAGTCTACCTCACAGGGCTGTTGTGAGGATCAAATGAGATAAAAAATGTAAAGTGCTTTGCCAACCATAAAGCAGTATGTAAATATTAACTATTAGATGAAGATGAAGATGAAGATATCCTTCATTTAAATAATGTGTGCATGTGGGAGGGTTTTTTTTGGGGGGAGGGAGGTGTATATATGAATGAAACACTTGTTACATGATGGGATGAATGGCAGGAAGGAGGGGGGAAGGGAAGATGAATTTGGTAGGACCACTTACTGAAGCTCCAGGCTCGCCGGGTTCGCCAGGGGGACCTTGGAAACCTTGGGGACCCTGGAGGAGGAAAAGATTGGGGAAGCATGAGAAAGACATGTCATCACCATAAGACTCTCATCCCTGCAACTGTCACCACTGTCATCGCTATCCTTTTCATTCATCCACCACCATTCACACTCGGCACCTATCTGTTCATTGCCTGCTTTGTGCTAATTCACACAATTGGCAAGATCTTCCGAAGACTAATTAATTAGCATCCCCATCCTCCTACTTCCTGCTTCTCACCTGCCAGAGGTAGGCCACATGGGGCCCCTTACAACATCTGAATGCCCCAGAAAAAGAATTCTGAACATTCCTCCTCTACCCTTTCCCTACCCCAACCCAAAAGAGACTCAGGCTGAAGATCTTCAAGTGACTGAAAGACTCTAAACTGGGGAAGTGGGATGGGGGAGGAGATAAAGACAGATACTTACTGGTGAGCCAGGGGGACCAGGGAGACCACGAGGACCAGAGGGACCCTGAGAAGAAAAAAGAGAAACAATGAAGACAATTCAAAATTTGAGGCACAGAATACCTTTTCTTTTGCATTTCCCATGAGTTCCCCATTGCCCTTAGCCATCCCTGAAATCCCCCAAAAGGTCTTCATTTCCTAACAAGACCAACCAAATCTGGAGATGATTGCCCTGATGTGCCCCTACTCCTTCCCAAGGTCTCCAAACTTATTTGGTATCGCCAGTGCTCAGCATAGTGCCTGGCACACAGTAGGTGCTTAATAAATGTTTATTGATTGTTTACTTCCCTTGCCTCCCTTTGCCCTAGTGAGCTTACCATAGGTCCAGGTACAGACAAGCCACCACCTGATTTCTCATCATAGCCATAAGACATCTGGGGAGCAAAGTTCTAGGGGAAAAAAGAGAGAAAGGAAAAGGGTCAGGCCGATTGGTGGGAGGGGGAAAAATTCTTTCAAGAGTGACTTGATTGTTTACTTACTCCTCCAAGGCCAGGGGGGCCAGGGGGACCAGGGGGGCCGGGGAGACCAGGTTGTCCTGGGATGCCATCTCTTCCAGGTGGGCCTGGGAGTCCCTGCCAGGGAAAGAAAGCAAATGCCAATATGTGAGCTATGAAGTGGGCCCCACACCATTGCCTACCCCAAAATTTACTAAGGAAAATTTAAAAATTTACCCTTTCACCTCGGGGTCCAGTGTCTCCTTTGGGACCCTGTGAGGTTGGAAGAAAAAGAAGAAAGGAATAAGGATTAGACAGGTGGGTGAGCAATGGAGGAGGATATGCATGAGTGAGGCAGAAAACCAAGAACTATTATTTACCTCGACTCCTGTTTCTCCGGGAGAGGATGGTGAAGCTATTGGGAGGAAGAGAGAAAGAATCAGAGGGTGACTCTGCCAGCAGAAGGGTAGGGGTAGACTAGTATCCTACCCAGGCCCCCATAAAAAACAAGACCTCTAGTGGTCAGAAACGAGTGAATGAAGATGGGCCGCAGTGGGAGGGAGTGCGGAGGAAGAGAGAATTGAGGCGGGTCCGTTCCATGACTTGGGGGGTCAGGAAAGAAGTGAGAAGAAGGGAAAGTGGGCGTTTAGTGGTGGGATGGAGTGCCAGGAGTGTCGTACCAGCATCGGCACCAAGGCAGGAGGGGCAGCACTCATCGTCCTTGTACTCGACGTTGGGACAGTTGGAAACGTCTTCACAGATTATTTCGTCACACAGGATGCTTCCATTGTCGCAGACACAGATTTGGCAGGTCTCGGGTTTCCATACTTCTCCGTTGTTGTACTTTATGCCATTTTGTACACAGGTGCCTTCTGGAACTGGGGGGCAAAGTTGGAAGGGGTGGGTCAATAGGAGATGGGGGGAGGGAGAAAAGGGGAACCGGGGCACCTTTCTACCCAGTATTCCAGAGGGGTCCTACCATCATCTAGTTCTCCTCCGTCTTCCCCAGTCAGGGAACCATTGAATTTGTCACTTCCTACACCCTCAGCATCTGTTCATCCCCGCCCCCCCCCCCAATCCTTAAGATTCATCTGCTTCTCATCAGGGGCTCAGTGACAGCGAAGGCTCTGGGCCAGAGACATTCTAACTCTTTCCAGTTTAGGAATTTAAACAAAGCTTTAGGCCAATCGTTCCATCCAGCTCCGACCCTAGTTCATTGGGGCGAGGCCAAGTCAAATAAAAGTTGGGGGTTGGGAGGAGGAGGGAGGGTGGAGAGGGTGGAAAAGAAAAAGCACCAAATGTGGAAGGGGGGAGATTTAGGGTAGGGATGGAAAGAGGGTCAAGAGAGGAGATTCTCCAGAGGGGGCAAGTGGGGAGGGGAGGAATAGAGAAAAGATAGTGGGAGGAGAGGAAGAGGAGTGGTCTGGAGGACGAATGAAAGTGGGGAGCGAGGGAGGGAGTCACCCAAAAAGACTATTGTGCTCCTCCAAACCAAAAGACACGCCCTGACATCCATGCTCACCCGGTGGTCCTTGCATCACACAGAAACCCCCAAAACAAGACTCAATGGCCGCGCCCTGCCCTCACTTCCCTGAGTCAGCCCTTTCTGGGTCTCCAAGTGACTTTGAACCAAATAAGAAAAATCGAAAACTCCGCAAAAAGTCCATTTGAATCCCTCCTCTCATCCCCCCCTGCGTGCAACTCCATAGTTCACCACGAGGTGGCACGCAGCGCTAGGAAATAAACGCGGGAGGGAGAAAAGGGGAGGACGATTTCCCCAAACCCCCAGCGAGCCTGAGGGATTGCCCAAATATCCTGCACAAACTTCCCTTCCTCAATCCATCCCCGCCCCCGCCCACCTCCCGGGAAACGCGCGATGCGCTAAGTCCCGCTCCCCTGAACTCAAAGGGAGGCGCAGTAACCTACTCCCCCGGGGGGCCAGCAGAGGGCGCTGGGATTCCACCCTGTCCCCTCCCCACTCCAGTTTCTCCTCCTACTACTCCCCCACACCCCACCCCCTCGCACACCCCACCCCTCCTCTTGCAGCAGCCCCCAAGTATCCCAGGAGCTGAGGGGGAACTGCGTCTAGACTGCAGAGCCTGCAAAAACGTTTTTCTTATGAATCATTCTTAATTCCTTCCTGATGGCTTTTGCATCTTGGGTTCCGAAATCCTAGGCCACCACCCAGACCCCATTTATTCCCCAGTTCCCCTCCTTCCACAAACCCCCACAATACTTGTCCTATTGTCCACGGAGTCTGCTTTGAGCCCTCTCATCCACTTAACTCACTGTGAGTTTTCTTATCAACTTGTTCTTCCCTGATGGGGTGTCACCCTTCCCCCCAAAACACATCCCCTACTGCTTCAAACTCAAGCTCCTCTATGAGGACTCCCATATAACTCCCATGTTCTAGTAGTCTTGTATATCCCGAGTGAGTCAGCTCGAGTAGGGGATCCCCAGAAGGTGTGTTCATGGGGCGCTGACAAATCAACTCCTCCACTCACAGGCATCCCCCCCAAAAAGTATCCAACTTACTGTCTTCTTCATCTTGGCCGTGGGTGAGGACGGCGGTAACTGCTAAAAGGAGCAGGAGCCGGGGATCCACAAAGCTGAACATGTCTAGGTCCTAGACATGTAGACTCTTTGGGGCTCGGGGTTGGGGGGTTACCGTCCACTCATGCGCGGCCTGAGATTCTTGGGTACCTCCTGCTCAGACCCCAAGGAGAAACTCCCGTCTGCTACAATGCCTGCGCTGGGCCCCTTTTTATACTGTCCTGGGATCCCAGGGAAGGAGGGATCCAGCCCCCACTGAGAGGGGGAACGGGCCACCGGCTGCCCAGCCAATCAGGGCCTCACAGTCCGGCCCCCAATTTGGGAGTTGGAAGGGAGGGGAGGGAGAGGGGGGAGAAGTAGGAGGAGGGAAGAGAAGGGAATCTGCCCTTTCCTTTCCCTGCCCCCCCAATCTTTCTGTCCTCTCTCGCGCCCCCCCACCATGTACCTAGCCTAGAGACGAAGCTTGCTAGGCTATGAGCTGGGTTCCCCTTGTAGACTTGGGGGGCATTACAGGGGGAAAGGGTTTTCTTTCCCCACTCTACATCCCGGAAAGAGGGGAACTCTGAATGGGGAGCAACCACTGACAAAAGCAGAATGGATGGGGGGGGTGGTCTGGGGAAAGGGGAAATCTTGGGGAAGTGGAGAGATTAGAGACGTGGATGAGAAAGCCCCCCTGCCACCAAAGCAGGTGGAATGGTTAATGAGAGAGAGCCCCTCTCTAGGAAATGTCATTTGGGGTTTGGTGACATTTGGGAGAAAAGGGAAGGGGTATCCCTTGCTAGACGGTAAGAACTAAATGTGGAGAACTAACCTGACAAGGAGGTCTCCCTTTAGGGAAGAGTAACCTTCCGCTACCATGCCTGGGGTTTGGGAAGGGAGTTTGGGTCGTTTTGGGGGGTCTCCATCATCCCAAGGCAGGAAGCCATAGAAAGGATTGTGGGGGTGCTGAGTAGTTGGGGGAGGGGTAACTTGACGACGTGGTCTCCCCAATGCCAGTGCCTCCTACTGTCTGAGTCTAGGAGGAGATGGGGAAGAGGGAATGGAGAAGTATCATCCACTCTGAGTATGAAGGTGAAGGTGTCTGGGAAGTGAAGGGGATGACTGGAAATTATTGGGCACCTGCCTACTTGGCAGGAAGGGAATTGCTCCCCTCTAGGGAAAACTAACTGTTCAAATGATGATTTCAGGGGATTTAATGGGAACTCCCCGAAGCCAAGGAGGGCACTGATGGTGGCACATTTGGTAAGAAGGGTCTCCCTTTGGGGGTGTTTCTTGTTGTCCCCATCCTGCGTATCCCTTCCAGGGACTGGGGAATGTGTTTGTGGTGGGGGGAGAAAGAGAGAGGTAGGGTGCAGGGTGTAGGGGATGGACCCGGGTGGCTAAGGGAAAGCTTTGGCTAAAACACACATAAAAATGATTTTTAAAAGAATGTCTTGTATTATACGCAGGATTAGGGGTGGAATTGGGGGTGGGGTGGCTGAGTGATTGTTTTCAGAGGGAGGGGAGTTCACCATTTCTCTCTCTCCCCCCCTCACTGGAGCTAGGATGAAGTTCTTGGCTCTTTCGAGCTGTGCAAAGATCCTCAGAGTGAATGACAAGTGCTGGAAAGTGGGGGGTGGTCGCTTTGGTAGACGTTTGGGATCATTCCTTCAGGAACATCATGATGCTTTGACCTCCAGAGCACCTCCAATCCTAGAATCTGCAGTGCCCTTCTCCTAGTCCCTTATTGTCCCCAGCCTTTACTACCCAGTTCTTTCAAACCCCAAGACCTGGCTCCACAGTACCCCAACATATTCCATTCCAAAGCACCCCAGTCCCGCTCCTTCTAGTCCCCCCCATAGTAAGGGACCAGAGGGAATCCCCCCACCTGTTCCCCTCAACCCCAATAGCAGTCTTCACCATATTCCTCCATTCAAAGTCACTCCCAGGCTGCTAACGTGGAAGGGGGAGCCCCGCCCCCCAAAACCTTTCCAAGATTCCAGAGTTCCACCATCCCACCCCCACCCCCCCTCCCAACTCCAGCTGGTTTTGTGCAGCACAAGAAGCCAGAAAGGGGAAAAAAAATACACGGACCAGAACAAGGCAAGTGAAGCCACGTAGGATATGGGCAACAGGACCATAAGAGGAGGGGGGAGCCTTTAGGGGCTATAATTAAAGGGGAAAATATAGAGTTTCCAGCAAGGCAGGCTTGGAGACAGATGGGGGGAGCCTGCTCCAATTACTGCTCCGATGTGGCATCCTCTTGGAGTCACTGTGGCCCTGAGCCCCACCCCACCTCCCAGATGCTTGGAGCTGGCCAGAGAGTATCTGGAGAGCCCTTTGGTCCGAGAAGGGTGGCAAAGGATGAGCGTGTCCTGCCTCTACTCCCAAGGAGACATCCCTGGGCAGCCACTGTCTCCCACCCTTACAAGTTTTCTCCACTTCATGACCTCCTATCCCACCCACCAAAACACACAGGAACTCATTACCGTAATTTTAAATAGGATATTTGAAATAGGTAAGGAGTTAGGGGATCTTGTCTGACCCAGGAATGTGTGTGTGTGTGTGTGTGTGTGTACTAATGTGTATTGTGCCTGTGCAAGCTTGCACATGGAATTGAAAGCCCCTACCCTTGCTTCCCTATCCCCTTTCCTGTCATAGCCTATGGGGGCGGGGGGGGGGGGACTGTGGCCTTCCCCCCCCCCTTCCCCCGCCATAGGTCCTTTGGGTTGGCAGATTGCAATCATTTCTTGACTCTACCTCATAGCTGTATTTGCCCCTAACCCTTCCGCTTCCCCCAGCATCTCTGAAGAGAGCTCCAACTCATCACATATGTAGACTGGCTGTTTGTCATACCATGGGGCTAGGGTCGTGAAGAATGTGTCAAAGTCTTCCCAGAGAAGGAAGGGTGGTGTGTGTGTGTGTGTGTGTGTGTGTGTGTTGTGACAACCATTCTGATATTGGTCCAAGATTCTTCTATCCACCGTCAGTGTCTCTCAAAGCCCCCCCCCCCCCACACACACACACGTGGCATATAAAAAGGCAATGGGCCTGGGGCCTCCTTCTCTTCCTCCTCTTCTATGACTTGAAACACTTGGCCAGCAGCCAGCCTGAAGATGTGTCTTTAATTTCTACAGCATGACAGCAAAGGGAAGAATTTCGTGCAGAGGTCGGCAGAGAGCTCCCGCCTTCCCCAGCCCCCTCCTGCTCCCCACCCCACCCCCAACCCCGGCCTCTTAGACCAGCCCTGCTGGCCTGGAATGAGGGGGATCGGCGGGGGGAGACGCCACCTCATCTTTAGGAAACTCTGAAGCTCAGGCTCCTTCAGGAATGTGATGCTTTCTCCATGATTGGCGGGTGTTGTATGTGGGGGGGTGGAGAACAGACTGAAATCTCCACCCATACTGGGGTAAAATGGTAAAATCATCAGCGTTTTAGAGGAGGGGAAAAATCACCTCGAGAAGCAAGAAAAACAGAAAGGGAAAAGTGCTGAGCTTTGAATTCTCTCCCTTTCCAAGTTTCCCAAAAGCTCCCTCCTGCCCGACTCCCCTCAACACACCCCAGAAGAAAAGGGCCTGAAGAGAGTGTTCTCACTTTAACCTTTCCACATCTCCCCCTCCCCAGATATCCTCCTTTGGACTCCCTGATACGTGAAAAGGGTTGAGCACATCTGGACAGAGAAACCTGAGGCATTGGCACAGCTGGTGTGAGGGGGTAGGTAACGCCCCTTCCCCCCACACATCTGGAGCTCCTCTTTCCTTCCAGCTGTGCATCCCCCCCATCTTTCTTATTGTTCATAGGATTTAGAGTGAGAAGGACCACTTGGAAGCATAGATTTAGAGATGAAGGGTAAAACCTTAGAGGCCAGAAGAGTCAATCCTCTCATTTTACAGATGAGAAAACTGAGGTACACAGAGGAATGCCCACCGTCACAGAGGCAGCAAGCAATACAGCTGCAATCTAAATGAAGGTCTTCTGCCTTTAAATCCTGGACACTTTTCTAGCTCAGCCCCCTCTATTTTTCCATTTTATTTTGTTGTTCAGTTAGGAAGGATTTATTTTCTTTCCCCCTCTCCTCACTCCAATTAAGAAGAAAAAACCCCAAAACTTTTTAACAAACACACTGAGTCAAACAATACAAACCCCCACATTGTCCATAACAAAAAATCTGGGTCTCATTATGCACCCCAAATCCTTCTCCTCTCTGTAAGGTGGCTTACAGATGTGGCATCACCACAGGGCTTCGGGCATCACAGGAGGTCATTGTGTTGATCAGGTTTTGAAAGCGTCTCAAAGTTGTTTATCTTTATAATGTTATTATGGTGACACAAAATGTTCTGGTTCTGCTCACTTCACTCTTTGTCAGTTCATACAAGTCTTCTTTTCTCTGAACTTGTCCAGTTTGTCATTCCTCACAGATCAATAATATTCCTTTATTTTAATATGCTCTAACTTGTTCATATCAGTCCTCAATTGATGCCAGTACCCTCATTTTACAGATGACATGACAGGCTCAGAGAGACCAAATGACTTGTGGAAGATCCAAGGTAATAAATGAATGGTAAAGCTAACATTGGAACAGAGATCTTTTGGTTCCAGACTCCTTCCTTCCTTCCTTCCTTCCTCCCTCCCTCTCTCCCTCTCTCCTTATATTTCTTTCTTTCTCTCTCCTTATATTTCTTTCTTTCTTTCTTTCTTTTTTCTTTCTTTCTTTCTTTCTTTCTTTCTTTCTTTCTTTCTTTCTTTCTTTCTTTCTTCCTTCCTTCCTTCTCTCACTCCCTCTCCTTTCTTCCCCTTCCTTTCTCTTCCCCTTTCCTTTCTTTTTATCTTCCTTTCTTTTTCTTTCTTACTTTTCTTCCCTCCTTTCTTTTTACTTCCCTCTATCTCTCCCTCCCCTACTTCCTTTCCTTCCTTTCTCTCTTTCATCTTTCCTTCCTTCTTCTGTTTCCTCCACTTCTTCCTTCCTTTCTCTCCTTCCTCCTTTATTTCTCTTCCTTTTTTCCTTTCCCTTTTCTCTTTCCTTTTTCTCTCTTCTTTCCTTCCTTCCTCTTTTCCCTCCACTTCTTTTTCCTTCCCTCCTTCTTTTCTTTTCTCTTTCTTTTCTCCCTTTCCTCCATTTCTTTCTTCCTTTCTCTTTCCTTTCTTCATTCCTTTCTTGTTTCTTCCCTTCTTCCCTTCCTCCCTTCCTCTCTCTTTTCATCCTCCTTTCTTCTTGCCTTTCTTTCCTTCTCTTTCTTTTTTCCTTCCTCCTTTGCTTTCTTCCATTTTTCTTTCTTCCTTCCTTCCTTTTCCCTCCCTTCCTCTTTCTTTCTTTCCTTTTTTCTTCCTTCCTTCCCTCCTTCCAATTGGAAAGTCTTTCAAGCTGGAAGTGCAACAGGCACTCACAGGCACAATCCCGCTCATTTTAATTTGTGGTTTTCTAAGTCAATATGAAGCTCTCTGGGTCCCTTATTAAGGCTTAGTGGCCCAGATTCGAATTTGATCTCATTGCTCTGGGGGACAGTGCAAGGCAACCATCTTTGGTAGAGACAGTTGCCCCTCCTGGGAGTTCCTAATCCCAAATCACTAGCACAGTCCTTATCCAAGTCCCTCCTTCAAATACATAGGTCCAGTCAAGCTGGCCTTCCTGCTCTTCTTCATACATGGCAGTCCATCTCCCACCTTGATACAGTAGTATAGGCTCTCCCTCAGATCTGGAATGCATACACTCCTCACCTTTGCCTCTTAAAATTCCCAGTTTCCTTTGAAACTGAGCTTAAACACCACCTTTTTACAGGAAGCTTTCTTATTCCCCCAACTGTCAGTGCCTCCCAACTGAAATGGGTTTGTATTTATTGTGTGTGCATTTTGTAGATTCTTCACCACTATTACCTCAGACAGATTGTAAGCCCCTTGAGGGCAGAGATGATTTCTGTTTTGTCTTTGCCTCCTCAGAGCTTAGCAGGGTGCCTGACACATAGTAGGTCCTTTACAAATGCTTCTTATTAATCGACTCTCAGTCAGTCAATAAACATTTATTAAGCTCCCACTATGTGCCAGGCACTGTGCTAAGCTCCAAGGATACAAATATGAGAAGAAAAAAACACCACAGTCCCTGCCCTCATAGAGCTTACAATCTAATGGAAGAAGGCAATCCAAAAAAGAAAGTTAGAGAACAAGGGGGGTTTGTGGCACCAGGAAAAGTTTCTGACTCAGGGACATGGTAGAAACGTTAGAGATGTCCCAAAGTAGCCCAGGTGGGTGAGAAACACAGAGTTCTGGGCTGAGCTCCCTCTTTTAAATGGAGAGTGTAGAATTCATGTCTTTACCCACCAATGAGAGGGACAGAGGGTGGTGATTGTCCCCAAGGAGCCAGTAGATTTTAAGGCTTGGTACCGTGTGTGTTTGTTTGTGTGTGTGTCTATCTGTCTGTCTATCTTGGGGAAGGAAAGTAGAGTACAGTGTTGTGAAGGAGATAATAAAACAGAGCAGTGGGACAGTGAGACAAGCTTCCTGAAGGCCATAGGTAGGCAACAGAACTGAAAAATGACTGAGCAACAACATCTGGAACCCAGGTTTTCCTCACTTCTAGGTGAGCTCTCTATAGACCACACCACACTGCCTTTCAAATTAGGGCAGACAACACATAAGTGACTGGAAATTTCAGAAGCAAGAAGGGAGGGAATTCTGAGCATGGGGCTCAAACAGTGAAAGGGCAGAGCTGAGAGAAAAGCAAGAGGGGCAGCTAGGTGGCTCAGTGGATAGAGCACTGGCCCTGGATTCAGGAAGACCTGAGTTCAAATCCAGTTGCAGACACTTGACACTTACTAGCTGTGTGACCCTAGGCAAGTCACTTAACCCCAATTGCCTCACCCAAAAAACAAATAAATAAAAAGAGAGAGAGAGAGAGAAAAGCAAGAAGGCTGTTGTATCTCTGCACTGTAGAATGGATGGAGAGCAATGCAGTGTAAGGAGCCTGCAAAGGTAAGAAGGGGCCAGGTTGTGAAAGGCTTTAAATGCCAAAAAGAGAACTTTATTTACCTGGAGGTAATAGGGAGCCACTGGAGTTTACTGAGTAGAAGGTGACATCAGCAGATTTACACTATAGGAGAATCACTTCAGCAGCTAAATAGAGAATACACTGAAGTGGGGGGAAGACTGGAAATGAGGAGATGAATTAGAAGATATTATTGCAATAGTGCACCTGAGAGGTGATGAGGAGCCAAACTAGGGTAGCAGCTGTGTGCATGGTAAGTAGAGTTTGTATACAGAAAATGGCAGTAAAGTAGAAATAATAAGATTGACAACATAATGGATATATAGGCTGAGTGTGAAGGAGTGTAGGAGTCAAAAATGATATTGAGGTTGTGAGCCTGGGTAATGAGATGAGTAATGATGCCTTAAACAGGAATAGGAAAATTCGGAGGAGGGGAGGAAGAGAAGAGAATGACTTCTGCTTTGGACATACTGAGTTTGAGATACCAACTGGACATCTAGTTAGAGATTTCCCCCAAAGAGAGTTGGTGAGAAAACAATATTCAAAAAAAGGTCATGAGAGCTTTGTTCAAGTATTTGGGAGGCTCTTGTGTGGAGAAGGGAGCGCACTTGTTTAGTACAAGGGCCCCAGAGGGAAGAACCAGGAAGCATGAGGGGAAGCTGTAGAAAGGGAAATTTAGGGAAAACTCCCAAAGTGGAATGGATGGCCTCAAGAGGTGATAGGTTCCTTCTCCTTGAAGGTCTTTAAGCAGAAACTGGATGACCACTTGTATGTTATGATCTTATGTTATGTTGCATTGTGTTGTGTTATCACGTCATCTCACATCATGTTACATCATCTTATATTTATTATACTATATTAATCTATAGCTTATCATGTCATGTAATGTGTTGTCATGTCACGTCATATCCTATCCTATCTTATCTTATCCTATCCTATCCTAATAAATATATTATAGTGGGGTTTCCTTCCCATATTGGGGTAGCTAGGTGATACAGTGGATAGACTATAGAGCCTGGAGTGAGGAAGACTCATCTTCATGAGTTCAAATCTGTCCTCAAGACTTAACTAGCTGTATGATGCTGGACAAGTCACCTAACCCTGTTTGTCTCAGTTTCCTTGGTAAAATGAGAAGGAAAATGGCAAACCACTCCAGTGTCTCTGCCAAGAAAACCCCAAATGGGGTCACAAAGAGTTGGACATGGTATATGTATGCATATATGTAACATGTACCTATATACAGACACATACCTACACATACGCATGCATGTATGCATATGTGTGTGTATCTTTCCCATATGGGTTTGCCTACATGGCTGCTAAGGTTCTTCTATCTCTCCAATTCTGTGCTTCTGTGATGTGAGACTGGAGCTTAAGAGAGACTAGGGCTTTATAGATCTTGTGATCATTGGCACAGAGATGATCATTGGACCCATGGGAGGTCAAGTGAAATAATATGGAGCAGGGCTTCTTAACCTGGGGGGGGGTCTCTGAATTGGCTTTTATTTAATATTTTATTTCATATTTGTTGATATTTTATTTCATATTTAATATAATTTATATTTATTTAATATTTTGATTTCATATTTATTGATAATGATATATTCACATAATTGGTTTCTCTGTAATCTTGTGTGTTTTATTTTATGCTTTTAGCCAATATTATTCAGAGAAGGGGCCCCCAGGCTTTACCAGACTGAGAAAGGGGCCTATGAAACCAAAAAAGTTATGAACTCTTGGCATAGAGGGAAAAGAGAAAGAGGTCCAGGCTAGACCCTTGGGGAGGGGGGAGGCTCCTGGGCCCCAGACAAGTATGAGGAACATGAATGAAGACCTAGGAAAGGAAGCTGAGAAGGAGCATCCAGACAAAGAGAACTCACCTCCATTGGCCTTCCTTTCCTCATCTATAAAATAGAATTAACTCCTGATTTCCTCCCAGGGCTATGGCGGGTTAAATAAGAGAACAGTTGTCAAGGTGCTTCGGAATGGAAAACTTTACCCACAGGTACAGGATCATCATTCCTTCCTCGTTTTTCCTCTTTCCCTTCCTCTTCTGGCTTCTCCCTCTGGTTTTTACCCTCTTTCTGCCTTGTTTTTGTCACTGTTTCTGCCTTCCCGCCCCTCTCCCTTCATCTCTCTGTACATCTCTCCCTTGAGCTCTGTCTCAGTCATCTTCCCATCTCTCTTCCCATCTTGGCTCCACAGGTTCTTTTTCTGTACCTCCAATTTTGCCTTTCTCTCTTGCTTTTTGTCTCTCTCCATCTCTTTTCTGTCTCTTTCTCTCTCTATTCGCCTCTCTTCCCACCCTTTTCCAAGAGGCCCCTTCTCCAGTAACCCAACCCAGCCCTTCCTTCCCCAGCAACACAGGCTGTGGTAGCCACCTCATCACTTTGGAACAGGAGGAGAGAGGGATATTTGAGCTGCAGCCAAAACATCTAGTTGAAATAAAAGCATCAATGAATCCTTCGGGCCCTGGCTGAGACATAGGAGAAGTCTCCAAGAAAAGAGATGGAGGGAGCCTCAAGCTGAGGTCTTCCCATCACCCCAAGTAGAATATGCCTCTACGGCTTGCTCATGCCTTCTGGCACTGCCCCATATCCAGGCTCTCTCTGACCAGCGGTGCCAACATTGGCCTGCTGGATTCCTGAGTTCTATCTCTCAGCCTAATCACTTGTCTCTTATCACATCCCCTGAGCCTGAGCCTGAGTACTTTCTGTGCCTCTGAGCCCTGAATCAGGCAATAAGGGGGAGACCCAGAGAAAGAAGGACCCATAATTCCTCTCTCCATATTTTGTCAGAGAAGATGAAGATGTGAGCCCTGCCTTCAGGGGAAGCTCTCAATCTGATGGGACAGACCTAACCCCCATGTCAGAGAGCTCCAGGTGTGATGAGGGAGACACAGTTCCTGCCTTCAGGGAGCCTCTGATCTAATAGGGGAGGCAGAGGAACCCCAGCAAATTATGTTTTGTTTCCCCTGAATAACAAAGCAGAGGGATTAGACCTAACAGCAGCTGGAGGGACTGAGTTTCCCTCTCAGAGGGGAGGCCTATAGGCTATTGGAATCGGAGAGAAAGGGGACAAAACCAAAAAAGAGACTCCACTGAAGGAGGGGAGCTACATGGTACAGTAGATAGAGCCCTGAGCTTAGAGTCAGGAAGACCTGAGTTCTGATCCAGCCTCAGACACTTACTAGCTCTGTGACCCTGGGCAAGTCACTTAACCTCAATTTCCTCCCTATAAAATGGGACTGACAATAACACCTCTGTCCCAGGGCTGTGTGAGGATCAGGTCAGATAATAATGAAGTGCTTAGCACAATGCCTGACACATGGTGAGGAGTGCTATGCAAATGTTAGTTATTATTATTTATTGTGATTGTTATCATCACCATCATCATCTGAAGACTAAGCTATCTAGAGGCAGGGTAAAGGACCACAGGCCTTGAGAACCAGTTGACTCGGGGAAGTGACTCATCTAAGGCTCTGTTCCATCTTATAGGCTAATGTTAGATCAGAAAGCAATTTGGTCAACTGCAGTCATTTGTTAAGCACCTCCTAGGTGTACAACCTTGTGCCCTGGTGGGACAAATATAAAACAAGGTACAACCCCTGCCTTTAAGAAGCTTCCAGTTTAGGGGCAGCTAGATGGCTCAGTGGATAGAGCACTGGCCCTGGATTCAGGAGTACCTGAGTTCAAATCCGACCTCAGACCCTTAATACGTACTAGCTGTGTGACCCTGGGCAAGTCACTTAACCCCAATTGCCTCACTAAAAAAAAAAAAAAAAAAAGAAGCTTCCAGTTTAGTAGGGACATGAAACACACTCAAATAATCATAATACACATCAATATATAATTAAATGACTTTTTGCCAGCCTTGTGATTTTGTTGGTATAGGAAACCCCCCTCTACCAATGGCAGATCAGAAACTACTCTGCAACTGAGATCAGCAGGGCTTAACCCATGGTCCATGTATGAAGAATCTGTGAACCTGGATGGGAAAAAAATTATACCTTTATTTTTGTTCACCTTTAACTGAAATTTGGGGACAGCTACATGGAGCAGTAGATAGAGTGCCAGGCCTGGAGGCAGGAAGACTCCTCTTCCTGAGTTCAAATCCAGTCTTAGACACTTCCTAGCTGAGTGACCCTGGGCAAGTCACTTAACCCTGTTTGCCTCAGGTCCTCATGTATAAAATGAGCTAGAGAAGGAAATGGTAAACCACTCCAATATCTTTTCTGAGAAAACCCCAAATGGGGTCACGAAGAGTTGGACATGACAGGAGTCCCTACTCCAGTGGCTAAAGCAGTCTTCCTGAAATGAAGGTCTGACCATGTCACTGACTTCTTTCTCATATAGGACACATCATCCCCTGATTCCTTTCTTGCCTTTGCACTAGCTGGCCTCTGTGACTGGAATGATTTCCCTTCTCACCTTCCTGTTCCGGATGTCCTTCCAGACTCAGCTCAAATCTCATCTTCTGCAAGAGGACTTTCTACCATCACTCCCTGCACCCACCCACATATACATACACACAGACACACACAGTGCCTTTGCTCTGAGATTCTCTTTCATTTACTTTCTATATGTCTTGGATGAACATAGCTATGTAAGGGTGAATGGGGTGTTCAGGAGGACTAGCACTTCAGGTGTGAGGTCTTGCTGGATCTCTTTCAGGGCTGCTTATCCATCTTTGGTGTCCACCTGTCACTCAACTCTCACCTTTGGCCCCAAGAAGCTGTAGCACGTGCAACAGCTACATCCAGGTAAAACAGTCTCAACCATCTCAGCAGATGGGTTAAACTGGGTTGAAAGTAACCAAAGGAGGGGGCAGCTAGGTGGTGCAGTAGATAAAGCACCAGCCCTGGATTCAGGAGGACCTGAGTTCAGGTCTAGCCTCAGACACTTGACACTTACTAGCTGTGTGACCCTGGGCAAGTCACTTAACCCTCATTGCCCCTCCAAAAAACAAACAAAAAATGCTTGACTGACCTATATAGAAATGTATTCTTATATTGATCAGTGAAGATAGCCCCTCCATTGATAAGTATCAGAACTCTTTTGCTACTTGGTAGATAATCCTCAAGACTTTCTCTGCGTGAAAATTTCACCATCTTTTGAAGGATCAGATGTTGAGCCTCACTAAAGTTAGCTAGCTAACTTGGTCCTTGGATGACTGATGCACAGTCTCTCATCAGGTCTGGACTTGAAGTCTTTCCAGCTTAGTAGGACTTGCTTGAGTTTATACTTTCCTGACATGACCCCTGAGAACTCAGTCACCTCCATGCTGTGAAGAGTTCACAGAGAAGGCCCTGAGAGCTGGAGATTGGGAAGGGGGTTAGAATCAGCAGAACTTGGCAAGTAGATGGATGTTGGGGTAAAGGAGAGAAAAATTAGGGTTAAAGTTGAAAAGGACTGAGAGATTGGGCAGGATGATGGTGCCAAGAAGGAAATTGGGATGAGGGACAAGTTGAGGGGAGAATGCAATGAGCTCAACATAGGGCATGTTGAGTTTGAGATGTTGACAGGACATGTAGATTGAGATGTGCAATGACAATCCACAATTTAGGACTGATGCTCAAAAGGTAAAGCTGACTGGATTAGACAGAATTAAGTCATCTGCAAAAAGGTGGTAACCGTTTTTGATGTTAGTCTTTGTACCTCCAGTACCTGGCATCGTGTGGCTCACAATAATAGGTGTTTAATAAATGTTCGTTGGATTGATTCAATGCTGTGGGTGTTTAGAAATAAAAGAGGCCCCTGGACAGAGCCTTAGGGGACTCCCACATTAGGACATGGGGGGAAAAAAGCAAAGCAAAGACTGAAGTAGACCAAGAATGCAAGCTCAGAGAAGTAGGTGAACCAAGAGAGAACAATTCAATAGAATTCAACAAGTTTTAAAAGTTGACTATGTGTCAAATGCTGCTAGGTGCTAGGAATACAAATACTAATCAGAACAGACCCTGTCCTCAAGAAGCTTATATTCCCCCCCCCAAAAAAAAAGCTCACATGTACACAGCATTTTAACATTGGCAAAGTACTTAACGTTCCTTTTTCATTTGAGTATCACAACCACCCCATGAGGTAAGGGCTGTTATATCCATTTTACAGATGAGAAAACTGAGAGTCAACCAAAGGGAAGGAGCCGATATCAAGAAGGAGGAGGTGTAGCGAATAGTATCAAATGTTGTAGAAAGATTAAGAAAGACTGGCTTTGGGAATGACCTTTGGAGAGAGCAGCTTCAGTAGAGTGGTAGGGACAGAGGCCAGTTTGCAGGGAATCGAGAAGGAGAGAGAGGCAGCAAGCCAAGGCTACTCTTGGTAGAAATGTGATAGGGAAGAATTGACACAGGATATAAACTTAGGGGTGCGAGGAGTGGCAGGGTCAGGGATCACCCTCTTCCTAATCCAACCGGATGAGGAAGATGTGATTTACCCAGTATCACATGGCTAGTTAGTGACAGAGCCTGGTCCAGGACTCTTTCTGCTATCTAACGAATCTACCAGTGGTGGTGGTGGTGGTGGTGATGGTGGTATCTGGAGCTAGACCAACTCCCAGCCTCTCTGAGGACTCTGAGATTCAAAAGAAGAACATGTAGGTATCAGCAACATTATGTGCTGATCAACTGTGATAGACTTGATTCTTCTCAGCAAGATAGTTCCAAAGGATTCATGATGGAAAATGCTCTCCAAATCCAGAGGGGAAAAAAAAAATAGAATCCATCATTTCCTACGGAATCTGAGCCACACCTCCCAGGTATTTGGGGCTTCAGGGTTACCCTCCTTCTTCAGAATGGGGAAGGAAATGAGTAGACACCCACTTACCTCCAAGGATAACCGTCTAGAAGCATTAAATATCAGAGTTGATAGGGCCCTGATTTATCTTCTCATTCAAACCCTTCATTTTACAGATATGGAAACTAAGATCCAGTGACTTGTCCAAGGTTTCCCCGACAGTTAATAGCAGCTATAGCCCTAGAAGTCCCACCCAGGGCAGCCTCAACCACATAATTCTTCCTGCCTTTCATCTCTGATCTTTGGTTCTTAGCGCCTTACAAATCCAGGAGGCCAGAACCAGGTCACAGAAGGCACGGTGGGTGACTCTCTGAGTGGGCCAAGGAAAGAGATAGGGTATGGAAAAAGCTGCTGCCTGAGGGGACAAAGAGAGCCCCAGGCAGACACTCAGCTGGGTTAGGGGGGTGGTCTCAGCTTTGGAGGAGGGAGCCTGAGACGTGACTGGGAGCTGAGATGAATGTAACAGAAGGGACAGGGGGGTGGTGTGAGGAGCCCCACCTTTAAACTCCAACCAGGCGCTGAGATCTGCGCCCCCCCTTTCCCCTCTCCAGCCCACCCCAAATGAAACCAAAAGGCAGAGAGAGGGAGTGAAAGATGGGTAGAAACAACCACAAAGAAGAGGTTTGGCAGGGACTGAGGACCTTGATTCAAACCATCTGCACAGGGGGCTGGGGCAGGAGCTCTAAGCTAGGCTAGAGATGGAGGAGACAGGCAAGGAGGCTGGGGGAGCAGGGACAGCCCGTGGAGCAGACTCCTTCCTTCCAGACATCCAAGCCCAGATGACTTAGCCCACAAGCCCAGCCCAGCCCGCTGACCTCATTCCCAGCCACTGCCACCCCCTCACTGTATTCCACTCCCAGGCCCCCCTTCTGGCTGCCACGTCGGCTGGAAGGCTAAAAGTTAGCAGTGGTAGACTAGGAGAGGGGTGGCATCTCTGCTCCCAAACAGGGAGAAGGTGAGCAAGAAAGACGCAGGCATGTGAGCAGCTGGCCTTCCTGCCTCTTCACCTCGGCCCAAGCCAAGGTCGTGCTTAGAGATCCTTCCTGAGTCCTCAGGGCACGCAGGGCCCCATTCTTCCTCTCCCGGGATCCCCAGGGGTCAAAAAGGGTGGAGACTGGAATCCTGTGTACAGCAGGGGCTGGAGCCTGGAATAGATTGGGTACCCCTAGCTATTTCTTCCTCTGCCTCTATATACCCGCGTCCTAAGACCTTTTGAGGTCTCATGTCGATGGTTCTCCACCCTGGTGGCCGGAGAGTCCTTCTGGAAAGCTGATCTGGATCCCTCCTGCTGAATTAGGAGTCATTTTGAGAATGAAATGGAAGGGGGAGGAGTCAAGATGAACATTTCATGGCTTTTATCAGCTACCGCCCCCCCCCCCCAATTCCATATATCTTACCCCTTAGATTCTCATGCCCTAACCCCTGCTTTTTCTAGCCTCCTGCCTCCCCCAACCCGACCTACCCACCCACCTTAGGGTCTTTTCCCAGCCTGGGGCTGCCCCGGTGGCCCCTGGAGCAGTGCATTCCTGGGCCGTGAGTCATCCCGGGGGAATGTCTGATCTCTGGCCACAATTTTCCCTCCATGCACTGACCTCCCCCACCAGCTGAGAGTGGTGGATCCAGGGAGGGGGTAGGGCCCTGGAAGGGGAGATGCTCACCTCTCAAAAAGCTGAGGGTGGTCCTCCCCTTCCCCCAAACACTCAGTCTTGAGAGGTGGGGTTCCAAACCAGGTCCTGAGATTCCTCCCCTCCTCAGGCCATTCCCCTCCAACAACCCTAGTCGGAACTTTCAATCCCCCTCTGCTACCCCAGGGAAAACTGAGGGGCAATGAAGGACAGACCACGATTACAGGACCTTCAGGGTGGACCCAATTGTTTCAAATCCTAGATTCTCCCTTCGGCTCCCTGCCTCACTGGGAGTCCTGCCGGGGCCCCACTATCCTCCCTGCCCCCCACCCAAGGCAGATCCAGGCTGTTTCTGCCTTCAAAAGCCTGAGAGCACTAATTCTCAAGTGTGACACGTCCCTGAGTGGGGGGATGGGGGAATCCACGTTTGCAGGGAGGGAGGAGTACTGTGCTTTCTCCTATGGGGCCCCCTCTTCTTCCTGTCATCTGCTGTGCTAGCCTGCCCTGGCTCTGCTCCCCGACCTCCCTATCTCATAGGTTTAGATCACAGATTTGAAGCTGGAAGGAACTTTAGAAGCCATGTGATCCAACCCTTTCATTTACTGAGGAAACTGAGGCTGGGGTGGCCTGCCCAAGGTCACAGAGCTAGTGGATGTCAGAGGAGGGATTTGAAGCAGCTCTTCCCATCTCCAAGTCCAGAGCTCTGGCCTACCTTACCATCTTCCTGGCCACACCTCTTCCCTGGTTAGGTGCTGGAAACAGAACTGTTAGCTTCTGGTTTTCTTTAATCCTCTTTCTAGGAAACCCTCAATTTCTTTAAATTCTACACATAATGTGTATATGCATATGTGTGTGTTTTGTGTCTTTGTGTGTATGTCTGTTAAGGTTTTGTGTGTCTTTGTATGTCTGTATACATGTGTGTTTACATGCATGTTTGTGTGGATGTGTTGTGTCTGTGTATGTTTGTGTGGATAGTGTTTGTATATGTAAGCATTAGTATTTGTTGCGTGTGTGTTTGTATGTGTGTGCGCATTGTCGTTTTGTGTGTATTTTGTGTGTTGTGTTGCTGTGTTTGTGTATGTTCTGTGCTTGTGCCTGTGTCATATGTTTGTGTGTGTTGTGTGCTGGTTTATGTGTGTGTGTGTGTGTGTGTGTGTGTGTGTGTGTGTGTGTGTGTGTGTGTGTGTGTGAGATACACTCCCACAGGCCTCAGCACACCCTGTACCGCTGCGCAGGCAGGCGAACCCTCCCTCATTCACTCATCTGAGCTAAGGGAGAGGAGCGCTCTCATTCCTATCGAGCTGTGACATGTGGACTTTGGCTGCAGTTCGCACTTGACACCTAGTAAAGGAAAACAAGCTGCGGATGCTGCCGAAGGCGGCCAGACCCCAGAGAGCCCAGGGAAGCAGGAGAAGCCGACGGGCTCGGGGAGGACCGGCCCCGGGGACGTGGGAGGCAGCTCCGCGGGAGCAGGCGCGGGGCGGCCGGTGCAGGTGCGGGAGGGGGTGTCTGGCCGTTGTGGCGGCGAGGCTTTGGGGAGGGGGAAAAGCTGACCCTGACCACATCGCGTCCCTCCCGCACGGATGTCTCCCTTGGCTGCCTTTGCCTGCCTTTGTTTCTGTATTAATCTCCACATCTTTGTGTTCCTGTCCCAGACGCGTCCATCTGACTTTCCAGGCAATTTCTACAGAAAGAGGATTCCATCCTTCAAGGAGCTAAATTCCAATCCAGAGCTAATCTGAATGGGTGTCATCTGCTCAGGGCTAGCCTAGCCTTGGTTCTGAATCTCTGCTCCGGGGCAGGTGGACAGACTTATCCTTCGACCTTCATCACATCTCATAGATAAATAAAGTTTTACACCGGAAGGGCCATAGCGACCATTTAGTCCAGCACCCTAATTTTATTTTATTTTTTAATATATTTTATCCCCCCGCCCCCTGCCCCCGCTATGACACATTAAAACAATTTGTTAAACATTCGTTGTGGGTTGGGTTTGGGGTTTTTTGAGTTTTGAGTTCCAAATTCTGTCTTTCCCTCCCTTCCCTGCCCCTCCTTGAGACAATCAGATATAGGTTATACATGAAGCACCGTCATTTTAAAGAAAAGGAAACTGAGGCCCAGAGATGTTAAGTGACTTGTCTAAAGCCACACAGGTAGTAAGCTACATGTGGGAATATGAATCCAGCTCTTCTGATGCCAAATCCAGTCACCTTTCCAATAGACCATGCTGTCTCTTACTCTCCCATCTCTGAGATTTTATTTAGCCCTTTTCTTTGCCAGGAATTTGAGTGCTGGCCCTGCCACTTACTAAACATGTGTGCTTCAGTTTCCTCTTATGTGACATGAGGGAACTGGACCCAGTTCTATGAAACTTCCCTTTCAGCTCTAATGGTCTATTTATCTCTAACATTGCCTGTCTTCTCAGTTTTCCTTGCCCTGAACTACATGTACTTTCTCCCAGGGAACCTACTCTGACACTTACCTCCTCCCCTCCCCCCCCCCAAAGTAGTTCTTCTCCATTTCTTTGTTCCTTCACCTTGCTAAAGAGTCTGTCCTTTTCCCTTTGTTGCTGTCTCTGGTCAGCAGACCTGGGTGCGGATCCTACCTCTGACACTAATTGCCTGTGTGACCTTGGGCAAGTTATTTAATCTTCTTGGGTCTTGATTTCTTTATCAGTAAAACGACAGGGATGAACTGGAAGGTCTCTGAGATAATCTCACGTCTAGGCCTATGATTTTCTGATCTTTACTTATGTCCTATTTCCCTCCCACCCACCCCCCTCAGAATAGGAATTCCCTAAAGTCAAGGACTGCTCTTCCCCATAACAATAACGGCTCCCAAAAAGGTTTGAGTCAATGCCTGCTCCATCCTTTAAATTACCTTTTAGTACCTGGGATGGGCTGTCCATGAAAGACACTCAGGAGTAGATTGGTCCAAATCCATGCCCCAGTCCCAGTAGAACAGGACCCAATGCTCACTTTGTTTCCTCACCTCTACAATTTCCTGGAAGACCTTGGAGAAGGGGTTTGCCTTTCTTTCCCTCCCTTCATTCCTTGGATGCTCTTACAAAGTCTCCCAGCTCACTCCCTATAAATTGGCCCCTCCTCATAGGGATTGATCAGATAAAAAGACTAGGAAGAAGCAGGGCACACACCACAAAGGAAAAGTGAGATACATATTATTTTCATATGAAAATCAACCTAAATCATCCTTTAAAATTATTTTTTTTAAATGTAATAAACACTTTTATTTATAGTTTGGGGTTCTAATTTTTATCCCTCCTTCCCTCCATCCCCTGCCCCTTCCCTGAGGTAGCAAGCAATCAGATATGGGTTATACATGTATGATTATGTAAAACATTACATTTGTCATTTTGTACAAGCAAACTTGATTAAAAGAAAAAATTGAAAGAAAGTAAAAAATAGCATGCTTCAGTCTGTTCCATCAATATGAATTTTTTCTTTGGAGGTAGATAGTATGTTTCATCAATAGTCCTTTGGGATTGTTTTGGATCATTGTATTGTTAAGAATATCAAGTGATTCACAGTTCTTCATCAAACAATATTGCTGTCTCTGTGCACAATGTTCTTTTGGTTCTGCTCTCTTCACTATACATCAGTTGATACAACTCTTTCTAGGACTTTCTGAAATCATCCTGCTTGTCATTTCTTATAGCGCAATAATATTTCATCACTATCATATACCACAGTTTCTAAATCATCTCCACGAGACTGTCTCTGGGCTCCTAAACCCACAGTAATCTCTATTTCCTTAGAGTTCCTGAAGGACTTATTATCATAGAATCATAGGGTTGTTAGAGACCTAGGTAGATCATGAGTCATTTAGACCAACCTACTAACCCATGTAAGAATTTTCCCTCTAACATCACTAAGAAATGTCATCCAACCAGTCTCAATAGTCAGATTCCAGTCTCTACCCATCTTTAATCTATCCTCTATTCAGCTTCCAAAAATAAAGGTCTGAGCATGTTACAACCTTGCTCAAGAATCCTAGATGGCTCCCTACTGCCTCTAGCATAAAATACAAATTCTTCATTCAGTTCGACATTTAAAGACCTTCACAATAAGACTCCAGGAGACTTTAGAAGACCTATATTTCAGTGCTTCCCTTCTCAAAATTAAGCCAGCCTACACAGTTCCCCAAACTCAACATTGCATCTCCTTCATACAGGCTTTTTGCACAGGCTGTACCCCATACACGAAAAGCATTCCTTCTCTCCTCACATTAGCTTCTTAGAAACCCTAGCTTCTTTCTTGCAGGAAGCCCTTATTCCTCCAGCTGTTGGCATTCTCTCCTTCCTCAAAGCACCTTGTATGTTCATATCTGATTATTGTTCAGATTCCCTAGTAGTATGTAAGCTCTCTGAGGGCAGGGACTGTTTCAGGTCTGGCTTTATTATTTCTAACATGTAGTACAATGCCTTGTATATGTGAGGAATCAGAATTAAAGATACCATCTGTTTGAAAATGTCCAGTCACCAATGATCTCCCTAACTCATTATGCAGCTCATTTAATTCATTTTTAGATGACTCTAATTCTTATAAAAGAAGATATAGTAAGCAGAAATCTGCCTCCTTATAACTTCCACCCATTAATCTTGGTCTTGTCCTCTAGAGCTACATAGAAAATGTCTACTTGGCAACCCTTCAGAAAGATTAAGACAGTTACCATGTCCTGTCCCCCTTCAAACATTCTCTTCTCCAGGCTAAAGAGCCACAGTCCCTTGGATTGATTCAATTCAATCCTGTAAACACTTATTTGTCACTCACAATATGTCAGACACTGTGCTAGGTGCTAGAGATAGAAGAGAAGGAAGGAAGGAAGGAAGGAAGGAAGGAAGGAAGGAAGGAAGGAAGGAAGGAAGGAAGGAAGGAAGGAAGGAAGGAAGGAAGGAAGGAAGGAAGGAAGGAGGAAAGGAGGGAAGGAAGGAGGAAAGGAAGGAGGAAAGGAGAGAAGGAAGGAAGGAAGGAGGAAAGGAAGGAAGGAGGAAAGGAAGGAAGGAGGAAAGGAGAGAAGGAAGGAAGGAGGAAAGAAAGGAAGAAGGAAGGAAGGAGGGAAGGAGGAAAGGAGGGAAGGAAGGAAGGGAGGGAGGGAAGGAGGAAAGGAGGGAAGGAAGGAAGGGAGGGAGGAAGGAAGGAAGGAAGGAAGGAAGGAAGGAAGGAAGGAGGGAAGGAGGGAAGGAGGGAAGGAGGGAAGGAGGAAAGGAGGGAAGGAAGGAAGGAAGGAAGGGAGGAAGAGAGGGAAGATTTGTTAATCTTTGTTAATCACCTACTATGTGCCAACAAATATCCCATTTTATCCTCATCATGACACTGGCAGGCAAGTACTATTATTATCTCTATTTTACAGTTGAGGAAACTGAGCCAAGTAGATGTTAAGCAATCAAGCAATCCATTAATATTTACTAAGTATCTACTATATGCCAGGGACTGTGTTAAGCACTAGATCACACAGCTGGTAAGTGTTTGACACCACTACTGAACCTCCTATCTAAACAAAAATGAAACAATCTTTACCCTCAAGAAGTTTACATTTGACTCTGAGGATACAATCAGTATGTTCAGAAATATGAGTAATATACACAAATACACAGCAAAAGAGAGAAAAAGTATAATAACTGAGCAGGGATGGTGGGGAGAAGATCAGGGAAAGCCTTGTATAGGAGGCAGCACCTGAATTGTAATTTGAAAGAAGCTAGGAATTCTAAGAGGTGGAAGTCAGTCAGTCAGCATTTATTAAGCACCTACTATGTGCCAATCACCCTGCTAAGGGCTGGGTGTACAAAGAAAAGCAAAAGATAGTACCTATCCTCAAGGAACTCATAATGTAATGGGGGACAAAACAGGCAAAGAAACTAAGCAAAAAAAAAACTATTTATAGTACAAGATAAATAGGAAATAATCAATAAAGGGAAGGAACTAGAATTAAGGGGGAATCACTTGTGTATCATAGTGGGAGAGGATGAAATATCCTGTTCCTGCTGATCAGGATGGCTCTAACAGCTAAAGGGCAAATTTTATTAGGATGTGGAGTGAGTGACAAAGAATATGTGTGCCTGCTTTCCTACGGAGGGGAGAATTTGGAACTCTTTTTTTTTTAAAGAGCGTTAAAGGGGGCAGCTAGGTGGCATAGTGGATAAATCACTAACCCTGGATTCAGGAGGACCCGAGTTCAAATCCAACCTCAGACGCTTGACACTTACTAGCTGTGTGACCCTGGGCAAGTCACTTAACCCTCATTGCCCCACCAAAATAAAAAAGGAATAAGCATTAACATATGTGAGTGAAAAATCCATCCTCTTCTCAATAATTCTCAGGAACTCAGCAGCGAGGTGACAAAGGCTTTATTTTCTTCTCATGAGAAGGAGGCACCCGAGTGTGCAGCTAGTGGGTGCCCAGAAACAGGACTCACAGGCCCTGTTTTATACCCTAGTCTCTCACGCAAATGGACCTTCCCCTTTTTCATCACTGGTCGGGGTTACAATCTATGAGCAAAAACTAGCTAATCGGAATGCAGTATTCCCACCCCTCTTCCTTGTATGGGCATAACTCAGGAGTGGACCTTATACTTCCTTATATGGACAGAACTCTGGAGAGGACCTAATTGAGACCAGGGCTCCTTGAACCATGTGACCTTGCTAACCTGAGGGGGAGGAGGGGATCTGAGACCTTTGTCCTACAAACAGGTGAGGGGAGTATGACTGACTGTTATATCCACATTGAGAGGAGACAATTACCCATTTCTCACAATATAGTACCTACTGTGTGCCAGGCTAAGCCCTTTCTAAAGAACGTTAAAAATTGTTTACATGCAATTGGGAAAAAAATATAAAGAGCTCATTAAAAAAAAAGTAATATGAAATAAGACAGCAAAGGGAGGTAGAAGTCAGGTCATTTTAAATGCCAGAAAAAGGATTTTGTATTTTATTCTAGGGACAGTAGGGAGCTATAGAAAACAATTTTAGTTTTATCAATACTTTTTGTTTTTATGTACCAGTAATTTCCTAGTTCTCTGCTCTTCCATGTCCCACCCCAACCCCCCATCCAATGAGCCTTTCCTTCTGACAAAGAAAATTGTTATGTTATCCAGTTGTGTCTGACTCTTTGTGACCCCATTTTGGGATTTTCTTGGCAAAGATACTGAAGTGGTTTGCCATTTCCTCTTCCAGCTTGTTTTACAGATGAGGAAACTGAGGCAAGCAGGATTAAGTGACTTGTCCAGGGTCACACAGCTAGTGAGTGTCTGAGGCCAGATTTGAACTCAGAAAGATGAGTCTTCCTGACTCCAGACCTACCACTCTATGCAGTATGCCACTGTATATGTGTATGTGTATGTATGTGTACATGTGTGCTTATATATGTGTATGTATATGTACTATGTATATCTATATCTATATATGTGTATATGTACGTATATCATATATATTATATTTCATTTTTGCTGAACCATCCTCCTCCTCTGACCTAATAAATGTGGGCACCCATCAAGACTTTGCTCTGGTTTCCCTTCTCTTCTCTCTCTACACTTTCTCAAATGGTGATCTCATCAGCTCCCATGGATTCTGAGACAGACAAATGTTAAGTGACTTACTCAGGGTCACACTGCTGGCAAATGTCTGAGTCAAGAGTTACCTTCAGGTTTTCCAGTCTTCAGGGCCGGTGTTCTATCCACTGAGCCACCTGGATGCATTTATTGGGGTGAGGAAGTACCCATTTATTGGAGACTGGATGAACAATTTGTAGTATATGTGTGTAATGAAATATTACTGTGCATAAGAAACAATGAATAACGGAAATTCAGAGAAACCTAGGAAAATGTATATGAACTGATAGAGAGTGAAGTCAGTAAAACCAGGAAAACAATATATAATGACTAATGTAATTTAAGTGAAAAGAATAAAATGGCACCAAATACTATGTAATTTGAATGACCAATGTTGGCACAAAAGGAGGGATGAACAAATAAATACACCTTCCTCCTTTTGTTGGAGAGGTAAAGGACTACTGCTATGTAATTCTGTATGTACTTCCAGACTTTCTCATTGTGTTTGCCGATTTTGCTTAATTGTTTTTCTTTGTTGGGCAGCTAGGTGAATTAAAATCCGGCCCCAGACACTTATTAGCTGTGTGAACCTGAACAAGTCACTAACCCTGTTTGCCTCAGTTTCCTAATCTGTGAAAAAAATAAGCCAGAGAAGGAAATGACAAACCACTACAGTATCTCTACCAAGAAAACCCCAAATGGGGTTATGAAGAATCAGACCCGATTGAAACAACCGAACAAGCAACACAGTGGAGAGAATGCTGAATCCCGAGTCAGAGGATATGGTTTGAAATTCTGGCTCTGCTACCCATGTGACCTTGAGTAAATGACTTAGCCTCTTTTTCTACATCTATAAAATGAAGTTGGACTAGATGACCCCAGAGGTTCGTCCAGTTCCAAATGTATGATATCCTGAAACATCATATCTTTCCCTCTTCTCCTCAACTGCCCCATGTACAAAGCAATGTACAAGAGTGACCTTAACCCAGCCTGGAGAGATCAAAGCACTTCCCCAGGAAACCAAGGCAGGAAATAGACCATAGGGCATCCAATGGTAAGTGTTTATGTTTAGCAGACAAATAGCCCGTATGCTTCTGGAGAGGGACAATAAGCCAATGGGACTTGATGGGTGTAGGGTTATTCCCTACCAGGACCTGTGCTAAGGACTATATCTATAACTGATAAGGAGACCAAGTGAATTGAGCCAATGGTCTGCTAGGAATGTACTGTGTTTGTCTCTCAGGACAAATTTCCAATAGTAGGTAAGTTAAAAAGCAAGGCCGATGTCTGAACTTGAAGATAGAGTAAAAGTGTTACTTATGAATATAAGGACATATTTTTGTGAACTTTTCTGAGGGTGTCATGTTGAATTCTGTGCTCCTCGGTGTAAACAGGACAGGCTGCCCTTAATGGAAGCTTTTCTGTGCAGCTTCAGACCCACAGTCATGAGTCACTGGAGAAAGTCCAGGGCGTCCGAATGTGAAGAGGCTTGCACTGAGATTAGATCTTGTTCTTGTGCCAGGTGATACAAACAGGGCAAAGGGAGGAAACACAAAGCCAGATCTATGGAGCAAGCAGAGACAGGGAAGCAAATGTATGCCTTTGGTGGGACATAGAGCAATATGGCTGTGGTGTCCCCAAACCCAGGAATCCTGGAAGGCTCCTGCTGACCCCAAAGTTGAGAGAAGATATTTGATAGGGTTCAAACCTAACAGATTTCCAGCCTGCCCGGTGAGAATCCTTTAAAATAAAAATAAAAAATGTTAAAATTAAATTAAAAATTAAAAAACCCTTCAGGTAGTAGACAGCACTGAATCATAAGCTTTTATCAAAGGAAGCATGAGTTCATGTAGTAGGTGCTTAATAAATAGAAGCTTATTGACTTTTTTTTTTTAGTGAGGCAATTGGGGTTAAGTGACTTGCCCAAGGTCACACAGCTAGTAAGTGTTAAGTGTCTGAGGTCGTATTTGAACTCAGATACTCCTGAGTCCAGGGCCGGTACTCTATCCACTGTGCCACCTAGCTGCCCCAGCTTATTTACTTTTGAATCAACTGTGACACTCGCCTGCTATGATAAATCGATCAAAAGGTGGTGTTGGGCAGTGGGGAGTAGAAGGGGGTGGGGCACAAAGATTACATTATTATTGCTCTAGATCAAGGACTCTCAACCTTTTGTGTGTTTTGGCGCCCATGGCAGCCTCATGGTGTCTATGAACCTCTTCTCAGAATAATTGTTTTAAATCCTATGTATTTTGTTTTATTTACATTTTATTTTATTTTATTTAAATAATGTTATCTTCACAAAATACATAGGATTATGAAGCAAACAAATTATATTGAAATAGTTATCAAAATATTTTTCAAGTTCATGTACTCCAGTTTAAAAACCCTTGCCCCGGAGTCTCTAAGCTGATATTCATTCATGTAGCCAAGAATAACTGTGCTACTCAATTTCCTTCTTTGTTTCTTACACCACTTTCATATATTGGCTAAACACTTTTGCTATTGGATTAGTGCTGACTGGTATCAGAGAGTGTTGTACTGCATGGGGACTTATACCACAAGTGGCAAAATGTATTATGTAAAATAGCTACACAGAACCTGGAAAAAGTAATAAGGCATATTTCAGAGCCAGTATTCTCAGATTTTGGGTGTCCTGTGTTATAAAAAGTGATGGGAGCAATGTACTTGTTTTGTATTTTCTTGGTAGAAAGGAAAGGAAATGAAATAACTATGCACTATGAAGAAATATGTGTGGAAGACCACAAATGTGTGGAAGACCACATGTTTGCCATGCCATCAGGAAGCTTACTGACTGACTGAGAGTAAACCTGGGATTTGAAGAATGGACCAATGATTATCATCTCAAAAGAATCCCAAATTTGCCTTCAGTATTTTTGGGGGCAAAGTCTTCTTAGTGTTCTTTTTCTAAACATGACGATCATTTCTTAATAC
Source organism: Dromiciops gliroides (assembly GCF_019393635.1). NCBI lineage: Eukaryota > Metazoa > Chordata > Mammalia > Microbiotheria > Microbiotheriidae > Dromiciops > Dromiciops gliroides. Next base: position 189,228,968 of record NC_057864.1, read on the forward strand.
ATTCACCACTTCCATCCCACCAACAGCAGATAGAGTCAAGATCAAAAGAATAGCCAAGAGGTTCTGTGGTTGAAGTTAGGGTTCAACAATCAAGAAAGGTTGGTGAGGAGTTGAGACTGGCCAAGCCACATCTGCAGTGCTAGATTTGGTGATTCTGAGCTGAATCTAGAGGTCTAGCTTCCAGGATGAGGGAAGTAATAGTTCCACTGTATTTTACATCATCTAGAAATGTTCTCTTCCAAGTGTTGTGGCTTAAGAAGGACACAGATGAACTAGAGAATGTTCAGAGAAAGGCAACCAGATTGGTGAATGTCCATGTCATGAGAGGATCACTTGAAGGAGCTGTTTGTTTAACCAGGAAAAGAGGCAAACATGGCAACCGTGCTCAAATATCCAAAGGGATAACACGTGGAAGAGGGACCACACTACTGTCTGGCCATAGAGGGCAGAGCTAGGTGGGAAATGAAAAGAAGACAATGTAGGCTTGATTTCTGGGGAGACAGCTTTCTAACAATGAGAGTTGTCTCAGAGTAGAATGGCTCACCTCAAGAAATGGTGGGTTCTCACTCCCTGGAGGTCTTCAAGCAGAGGTTGGACAGCCACCTTCTATGGTTTATTTGTACATCTTTGTTTGCGGGTTGTCTCCTCCATTAGACTGTTGAATACCTTGAGAGCAGCAGCTGTCTTTAGCCTTTTAGTAACTAGGTGTGCTGTGGATAGAGTGCTGGACCTGGAGTCGGGAAGACTTCAGTTCTAACTTGACCTCAGTCACTTACCAGCTGTATGACCCTGGTCAAGTCACTTAAGCTCTGTTTACTTGTTTCCTCAACAGTAAAAATAGAGATAATAACAGCACCTATGTCACATGGTTATTGTGAGTCTTGAATGAAATAATAATTATAAAGCACTTAGTATAGTATCTGGCACATAGTGAGAGAAATGATTATTAGATAACCAAGTATTGGGGAGATCTAGAGTTTTTTCCCTTCCTAGATCCTAACAGGCCAAGCTAGCATCTGAGGACATCTTTGATGGATGAGATTGCCCAAATTCCTCAGGACACATGCCCTGAGGCCTTGGATTGTGAATGGGAGACCCCACCCAATTAAAGAACTTTACAAAAATATAATCTAAAGTAAATTCTGGCCCTTTGTGTTCCACTCTGCTAGGTCTGAATAGAGGTAGAGCCTTTGTCTAGATTGTCCAAGGGAGGGAGTGGTGGTTTGGGATGAGAGTGAACTGTCACATTTCCCTTCTTTAGAATAGGCCCACCTCTCATTATAATATTCATTCTTCTCAGTTAACCAATCAGAGTTGATTGTCACCCACTCTTCCGAGGGCATCAAGTGGATTCCTTGAGGAATCTTTGGCATTCAAGAGTGCCATTGGCCCCTTTTATTGTCTGCTAGCATGATTAATAAAATGATTAATTACCCAGAAATTATATCTCTCGAACTTTTAATATGTCACAATAGTGGGTGCTTAAGAAATCCTTTCTTCCTTCTTTCTAACCTTTTGTCCTTCCTCCCATACATAGTAGGCACTCTATAAATGCTTGTTCCCTTCCCTTTATTCCTCTTTCCCTTTTATTCCCCTTTATTTGTATGCCCAATACTTGGCACGGTGCCTGGCACACATTAGGTGCTTATGTTTATTGTTGGCTGACTGTGGGGATTTCTTTCTTGTCTGGGTTGGACCAGAAGGCCTCTGGAGTCCCTACAGGCTCTCAGGTCTATGATTCTGTGAAGACCTGCCACCATAAAAGAAAGCAGAATTCTACCTGACCTCAAAGGGCAGACCTAGGAGTAGTGGATAGAAGTTTCAAAGAAACAGATTTGAACTTCATTCAGACTTCTTAATGTAACGAGAAAAAAACAAAAAACTAATTTTCTCCTTTTGTTCTGATTCTTTTTGTTTTGTTTTGTGGGGCAATTGGGGTTAAGTGACTTGCCCAGGGTCACACAGCTAGTAAGTATCAAATGTCTGAGGCCGGATTTGAACTCAGGTACTCCTGACTCCAGGGCTGGTGCTCTATCCACTGCACCACCTAGCTGCCCCTATCATTTCTTATAGAATCCTTCTTCTTTTTTCTAAAGCGGGGCAATGAGGGTTAAGTGACTTGCCCAGGGTAACACAGCTAGTAAGTGTCAAGTGTCTAAGGCCGGATTTGAACTCAGTTCCTCTTGAATCCAGGGCTGGTGTTTTATCCACTGTGCCACCTACCTGCCCCTCTTATAGAATCCTTTCCTTGCTCCCTCTACACCAGTCCCCTCTACCATCCCCTTCAAAAACCCCTTTATATGTTGTCTTCCTCTTTTAGAATGTAAGTTCCCTGAGAGCAGAGACTTTCTTATTTGTTTTTATTTGTGTGACCAGTGATTAGCACAGTGTCCTCAAACACTGTTTGGTTTAGTAGTTGTTCAGTTGTGTTTGACTCTTCATAACCCCATGGACCATAGCACACCAGGCTCTTCTATCCTCCACTCTCTCAAAGTCTGTCCACATTCATGTCTGTTGTGTCCATGACACTATCCATCCATCTCATCCTCCACCATCCCTGTCTCCTTTTACCCTCAATCTTCCCCAACATCAGGGTCTTTTCCAATGAGTCCCATCTTCTCATTAAGTGACCAAAGTTTTTACACTTCAGTTTCAGTAATCAACCTTCCAGAGAACAGTCTGAATTATTTTCAAGCATTAACTATCTAAATACATGAGCCTATCAATTCTAGAAAGAAGCCCTTGTGTCCCAGGACTCTGACTTGGATTCATTGAAGCATAAGGCCTAGTACTCAATCCTTCATCCTTGATGTCTCCCCCTGTTTTGGCTTCTAAGAAAGAGTGGAGAATTCCTAGACTATACAGAAGAAATAATATCCCATAAGGAAAGCCAGGCAGTCTGAGATCCTGAGGCAGAGGAGCACCAAGGCCAAGAGGTTGTCCGTGGAAGATTGTGATAGAAATGGTTCAATGGATATCCCAGCCAGGCTTGGAATCAAAAAGACCCGAATTCAAATCCAACCTCAGACACTTAAATAGCTATGTGACTGTAGACAGTCACACACTCCCTATTTGTTTCCTTATGTGTAAAATCGAGATAATAATAGCACTTCTCTCCCAGGGGTTTTTGTTTGTTTGAGGATAAAATGAGATAATATTGATAAAGCACTTAGCACGGTATCTGACACACAGTAGGTACTATATAAAGGTTAGCTATTATTATTATTAGAAGACAGGAGAGAGAATCGATCACCAAGCACTCATTAAGTATCTCTTATGTGTCAGGCATTAGAGAGACAATGAAGATATGGATATGTGGATACAGATAGATTTTATACACATTTATGATAGTGAGCATTTTTATATGTAGCACTCTAAGGTTTGCAAATCACTTTACAAATATTATGTCATTTGATCCTCACAAGAACTCTGGAATGAAGGGCTATTATTATTCCCATTTCATAGATGAAGAAACTGAGGCAGATGGAGGTTAAGTGACTTGCCCAGAGTCATACAACTAGTAGGTGTCTGGTGTAAGATTTTAACTTAAGCTTTCCAGATTTCAATTCCTTCACTTTACCCACTATGCCATTCATATAAAACCTGAAAAGAGACTACCTCTGGTTGCCCAGACTCAAGGACCAGTGCCTGCAGAAAACCTGCTGAAAGACCAAGCAGCAGACAGGATCACTATAATGACAGAAGCCAAGGGTCAAGGAACCAATGGTTGCAACCTTCAGATGCAAGGATATCACCAACAGAGGGCAGAGCTAACTTTTGCTTCAGTTGTGGCCTGGATGGACATTGGAGTGATATGTACACTCAAAAGGGGGATGCAGGATTGGTATGGGTGTGGCTGAATTCCTGAAAACCAGCATTGGAAAATGAAGACAGAGCCAGGGGTGGTCATCCCAAACCCCGAAGATACTAGCTTGACCTCTTCACCAATTGTGTGTGGGTTTCTTTCACTGGGACTCATAGCACTCAGAACTGAAGTGATGGCGAAGATTGGAAATGTAAAATGCACTCTTCTACTGGATATTGGTCCTTGGGTGACTGTGTCCATTGGGTCTACTTTGTTCCAGTGCTTATATGAGAAACCCTTGAGAAATACCTAAAGTTGGTACTCCATGGACTAAGTGACAAGTACCATCCATACTTGAGCTATGAGAAAGTGAGCCTGAAGTTTGTCAAAGATATTGTTGATGTTGACAGAAAGTGGATACTTTGGCATTGGTATATCCAGACCCAGAGAATGTCTCTGTGGTCAGCACTGATTAGGGACAAGCCCAACTTATTGAGATCCTGGCAACCTACTATAATCCACAAGTTGGAACTCAGGGCCTGAATATTGTGACCATTTCTAAAGTTTATGCAGAAGTATACAGAAAGACTGGAGCAAGTCATGGCAAACAATTCCATCAAAGCCCTGGCTTCTCCACCTTTGGAAGAGACACAGAAAAAATTGACTTTGGTGCCTGAAGAATGAAAGGGCCAGTTCAGGGAGCAGCTAAAGTTGAGTTGTGGTACTTGCCCAAGGTATTCCTCACAGAAGTCAGGTCAGGTCAAAAAGTTCATAGACTGTAGTCCTTTCTGAGAGTGAGCAAAGAAGATTCTTCTATCTGTGATGGAAGATCTGATCAACCATCTGATAAAACTGCTCATCAATGGTATCATCACTGATACAATGCATGCTCATCACTTATAATAATTACATGAAAAATGACTGGAAAAATATAGATTGAATGATCTACTCAAACTTTGAACAATGCCAAGAGTTCAAAATGCCTTGGGTTGCTTGCTGGGTAGTCAGTGGTTCTACATTTGCACAGTAGATTCTACCAAATTCCAATGTCAGAAGACAAAGGAAGGTAGCTTTCACCTCCCCAGCTGATTTTACCAGTTTTTGTGTAAGCCTCAGTGCACCTTAGGAGTACCTACCATTTTTCTTTCTTTCTTTCTTTCTTCTTTTTGTACCTACCACTTTTCAATGGCTAATGAAGAAGGTATACATGGAAGGGCTGATCGTTGTATCTGCAAAGATATTAGGAGACCACGAAAAAAGACTGATGAAGATGTAAGATCTGTAGGAAGAAGTAGATCTTGAAGCTGTCAATAGATAAATGTCAGTTCCACAGAGCTTCTGTCAATTATGTGGGTCACCTAAGATTGCAGCAAGGAGTTGTATGAGATGATTATGGATTTGAGTCAGATTAAACTCTGAGGATGGGGCCTGGAAGATACCCAGCCCCACCCCAGTATAGTTAGTTTAATATTTAGGGGGCAGCTAGGTGGCACAGTGGATAGAGCACCAGCCCTGGAGTCAGGAGTACCTGAGTTCAAATGCAGCCTCAGACACTTAACACTTACTAGCTGTGTGACCCTGGGCAACTCACTTAACCCCGATTGCCTCGCTAAAAAAAAAAAAAAAAGTTTATTGCTTGTCAAATTCTCACTGTCTCCTTTAAGTTTTATTGCCAATTAACAGTATTTTTACTTCTGCTCAGTCTCCCCACTTGTCAGCTACATCTTAGTTTTATCTGGAATCCATCATATGTCAGAACCCCAGTCCCTGTTGAGTGGGTCAGGGAGTTCACCCACCAATCCAATATTCGGGACTCAAGAAGAAAGGGCAGGCGATCACGGGGTTGGCACAGGATGCGGCAATTAAGTTGAGACCAGATGTTAAGTGACATGTTTCTTTTTCTCAGGGCAGAATCCCCTTGACCCTATGGTCCCAAAAATGGATTATTCTTTTATTCTTTATTCTATTTCTTTGATTTCCCAACATAGCTGAAGATAAATTTTAACCCTGTCATCCTTCTAAAATTAACATGACTACAAAACAATGCTGAAACACCTGAGTGACTCTTCCTGTTATTCAAGTTGAATATCTTTAGAGATAGGGGCAGGGAGAGGGGAGTGGGGAGTCAATGGGAACTGTGATTCCTCTCACTGTCACTCCCCTGTTCCCTCTTCCTTTGGTTTGACCTTGTTCCCCCTCCCCTTTTCCCCCTTGTTCCTGGAACACATATGGATGCCTCCATACATTGATCATGAGCTAAACACACACCCTGGGTGAGACAGGATTGGATGTTAGATTGTGAGCTCACCCTAGTGTGCATGGGGACTTCCTCCCTACCAACATTACTATAAAAGCTCAAGGCATGTATTAATTATTGCGACTCAGTTATTGAGTTTGCCCATTCTTGCAGTAATGTAATAAATCTGTCTCTGCTTGACTTGGTCTCCTCGAGTTATTTGGGTAAACTGAGGCAGTTTGCCCAAACAGAGTGAACACTGCTCCAGAGAAGATAAAGCTTCTAGTGGTGCAATGGTAAGATTACTGGCACAGAGTCGAGAAAACTTGAGTTCAAATCTAGCTTCAGATAATTATTAGCTGTGTGACCCCAGATAAGTTACTTATCCTTTGTGGGCCTCAGTTTGTTGTAGTTGTTTCAGTTGTCTAATTCTTTGTGACCCCATTTGAGGGTTTTTTCGGCAAAAATATTGCAGTGGTTTGCCATTTTCTTCTCCAGCTCATTTTACAGATGAGGAAACTGAGGCAAGCAGGGCTAAGTGACTTGCCTGGGGTCACACAGCTAGTAGGTGTCTGAGGCAAGATTTGAACTCAGGAAGATGAGTCTTCCTGACTCCAGGCCTGGCACTCTGCCCTCAGCCCTACCTAGATGCCTTGGTTTCCTCAACTTTAAAATGGGGATAGTACTTGCACCTACCTCCCAGGTTTGTTGTAAGGATGAAATGAGGTAATATTTGTAAAGCATTTAGCACATTGCCTGGCACATAGTAGGTGCTTAATAAATGCTTGTTTATTTGCCTTCCTTTCTTTAGCTTAGAGGTTACTACTACAAATTTTTAAAGAACTATCTTACTATTATTAACCCACTCAAGGATATATGACCAGAAAGACTAGCAAGGTCGGCTTGACTTAAACCCATGTAATGCATTTGGAAGCAGTCGGGATGAGAAATATGAACAGAAGTCTCAAGATCTAGTCAATTGTCTCTTGTGGACACCAATATTGGTCTATGCCAACTTAAACAAACCCTTTGTGTTACATACTGGTGCTAGCTTAGAATTCTTGGAAGCAATTTGTTACCAAGATGGTGATGGTCACCAAAGATGGTCATCTTGCATTTGCCACACCAATAGAAGACTTGCTAACAGTGAGCTTGGTATCCCATACACAAACTAGAATCCTTGCCTTTGAAATGGGCTTTCACCCTGAAGTTTAAAGACTATGTACATGGAAGTAATTTTGAAGTGTGGACAGCCCACTGACTTCTTTTAACCCATGCTAAACTGGACTCTGCCTGCCTGAGATGGGTAGCAGTACTAGCTGACTACGAGTTCAATCATATACTATCTTCTTCTTCTTCTTTTTTTTTTTTGTGGGGCAATGAGGGTTAAGTGACTTGCCCAGGGTCACACAGCTAGTAAGTGTTAAGTGTCTGAGGCCGGATTTGAACTCAGGTACTCCTGAATCCAGGACTGGTGCTTTATCCACTGCGCCACCTAGCCACCCCCCACATACTATCTTCTAGGAAAGATTAATGTGGACACAGATGCCTTGTCCCATAAGCCTCAGAGTACTGAAATTATGGCGATAACCATAGAATGCATGAAGACTATCTGATATCCAAGGAATTAGTCTGCAATTACATGAAAGTGCCACTGAGAGTTTGGGACTTCTATCCAAAAGCCTACCATCAGAGTATGTGAATTTTGTTATACCAAGTCAATCTTTGCCTCAATAGTTTGTGGATAACTAGTGATGAGAACAGATACTTAATTGAGGAGTATGAGAGCTACTATAAGCAATAAAGTGAGGTCAGTTTTCATTCCCTTAAGAAGACCTTGCTATTGAGACTATGGAGAAAGTTGGATCTGTTAAGGGCTAAAATTCTAGCTAAACTGTCCTAAAATATCTAATGAGTGGTCGCCAATCAATTACAAGCTTTAGCAAGAGTTAGACTTTTAAGCATTTATTAAGGAGAATAAGAATTTGGTAAAGAGAGAGAAAAAGGCCTAGATTCCTATCTATTAAAGGGAGAGCACATTTCTAGCTCCCTTCTCCGCCAGAGTCCAGAGGAAAGAGCCCCAGAGGTCCGCGCCAGTCTCTTCCTTCCTCCTCCCCTAGCCCGCGTCACTTCCTGACTCCTGGTCTTGCCCTCAAAGACCTTCCCTTCATGGGCAGAACTCTCTACAGTAAGTATCCAGCAGGTGGCGTTATTCCAATCGTTACAGATCTATGCAATGGACTGCTGTACCCGATTCTAAGTGATCACACACATGATGTGAGGAAGAAGTTGGTGCCACCCCATGCATTTTGCGTATGGCTATGAAGGCATTATATGATGACTTTGGACACATGACATCTGGGGTAGAGAGAACCCTTGAAAGAAATATATTTTGCTTGTTCCAAATTGGGGCAGATGCATCCTAAAAATGTATGCAGCTTGTTCTGGCATGTCCAAAAGATAGTGCTACAACTTAGACTGCTCATTTGGAGATTTGGGTTTTGTTTGGTTTTTGGTTTTATTTATTTATTTTTTTGTGGGGCAATGAGGGTTAAAGTGACTTGCCCAGGGTCACACAGCTAGTAAGTGTCAAGTGTCTGAGGGCAGATTTGAACTCAGGTCCTCCTGGATCCAGGGCCAGTGCTTTATCCACTGTGCCACCTAGCTGACCCCATTTGGAGAGTATTAACCCTGACAACCCCATGGAGCTTGTGTGCATTGACTTTTTGCATCTGGAAAAGAAAAATAAGAAAACAAGCAATATTCCAGTGTTGAGTGGCAATTTTACTTGGTGCACATAAGCATTCTTAACTAGGAACCAGAAAGCTACTACAGTTGCTAAGTTGTTGGAGGAAAAATATTTCTTAGTATATGGCTTCTCGGCCAAAATTCACCCTGACTAAAGTAGAGACTTTGAAAGTCAAATGCTTAAGGAGATGTTGGCCTTGGCAGAGATCAAGAAGTCTAGGACCACACCTTACCACCCTTAAGAAGACCCATAGTCTAAGTGTTTCAACAGTACACTCTTCAATATGCTAGGAACCTTTAAATATGAACAGAATATGAGTCTCAATGGAGTTGGCACATGGCATTTTAAGTGCATGCATATGATGCCACCAGGAATGATACAATCCCCTATTGTTTGGTAGGAAGCCACATTTACTTGTTTACTTTTGCTTTGGATTTGAACAAAATAAAGATGGAGACATAATCATTATGTATCTCAGTTAAGGGATAAGCTAAAGAAACATATTAGCTAACCATGTCCCTAACTCAGAAAATCTCTGATAGAAATAAGTAGCTCTATATATGCCGGAGTCTATTGTCAAGATCTCAATTCAAGTGATGGCATGCTGTTAAGAAATCTTGTACAAGGGGGAAGCTAGGTGGCTCAATGGATAGAGCACCAGGCTTGGATTCAGGAGGACCTGAGTTCAAATATGGCCTCAGACACGTGACACTTACTAGCTGTGTGACCCTGGGAAAGTCACTTAATCCTCATTGTCCCACACACAAAAAAAATCTTGTACAAGGAATACACAAGATATCCAATTGGGTTGGAGAGTCATTCCCTATCAAATTGTGGAGTGATTGGGAGGTCTACCATTTTATAAAGTAGCCCCAGAGGGCCCTATAAGGCAATGCATTACAACTGTCTATTATCTATTAGGAGTTAATCAGAATGCCTAATGAACCAGTGGACAGTAATAATGGACAGTCACCTCAGAGGACTCTGAAGAGCCTACACACCTGTTGCAGAGATGCTGACAGAGCAAGGAAGTAGTTAAGCCAAAAATGATTCCCATGAGGATGAGATTAAACAGTAAGCACAGGAGAGTCAAAGAACTAAACCAAGTGTATTCCAACTATAGGAGAATGTCACTAACAATAATAAGGAATGACCTATCCCAGAGGTAATCGAAATTCAATTTGATGCTTCAGTTATCCTAGGAAATAACGTGCTTGCATAGGAGACTGCAATATCCTATCTCCAATATCTACAAGCTCAAAAGTGGAACTACTAGACAGTCAGCCATCCCCAAAACTCAGGAGGTCTTGGTAGAAGCTTCAGGACTATTGTACCAGTGGCCAGACTAACTTGTGATGCAACAAGGGAAACAGGAAAGATAATTATATAGCCAGATGAAATTCATTAATGAATTATATATAATGTATGGTTTGTACACTGCTCAAATATCTATGTGTTTCATGATACTAAGTGTCCTCATGGAATTATGTATAATGTGTGCTTTGTACACTGCCAAAATATGCATATGCATTTTATTATACTAAGAACTATCAGCATGGAATTATGTCTCTTTACTGGGAATGCAGTTTTGATATGTATACTAGTATGCAATATTTGACATATACTATTGATGCATGCTTCTCTTATAGGCACTATTGCAATATTTATATATGGTCAATGCATTTCTATAGAATTGCATTGTATATAAATACTATACAATACATTGCTATACAATTCTGTTGTACGTAATATACTTGTATGTGATGAATATTATATTTAAGGTACATTATCCTTTTTTTGTTTGTTTGTTTGTTTGTTTGTTGGAGGGGCAATGAGGGTTAAGTGACTTGCCCAGGGTCACACAGCTAGCAATTGTCAAGTGTCTGAGGCTGGATTTGAACTCAGGTCCTCCTGAATCCAAGGCCAGTGCTTTATCCACTGCGCCACCTAGCTGCCCCCCTACATTATCCTTTCTACCTGTGTTAACTGGTTGAACAATGTGAAATGCTAATGTGCAACATGTCCACAAATATCCTGATATCTCTCAAGTGATTTGTAGGGACTACAAACTTTTCACTGAGGGGAGGATAGAAGAGGGGATAGGATTCAGCAAAACCTGAAGGTCCAGAGGACTAAACTATAGAGACATTGAAAAGTAAAGAGGAAGACCTTCAGGCACAAAATAGATATTGAAAGACATCACCTACTATCAGAGGGGTCTGAGGCTGGAATGTTCAGATGCTTATGAAAGGGGTAGAGGATAATGAAGCCTCCAGAGCAAAGACTGAATTCATTCATTTGTCCCTAGCCACTCATCTACGTAAGATTCCCAAAGGAAGTGGCAGTGGATAAAGCACTGGCCTTGGATTCAGGAGAACCTGAGTTCAAATCCGGCCTCAGGCACTTGACACTTACTAGCTCTGTGAACCTGGGCAAGTCACTTAACCCTCATTGCCCTACCAAAAAAAAAAAAAAAAGAAAGAAAGAAAAGAAACTGATCACCACAAGGCAATATAGAATTGCCTACTGAGAGAAGAGGCTTTAAAGCCAGAATGGACTGTTGAATAGGAGAAGCAAGACCTCTCTCATCTCTGGAGGTAACAGATAACATGAGTTCTGAGGGAATCAAATACAAGAGGCTTTTGCTAAGGGTCATTGCCCTAGCTTTGGGGTTGGCAAACTATAGCCTTCCAGCCAAATTATCTCTCCCCACCCCCTTACACCCTCAACAATTATCTCTGATTGTATTTGACCCCTAGGCTATAGTTTGCCAACCTCTGCCCTAGATTAAAAAGCTCTATGGAACTCCCATTGAAGAGAATAGTATGCTCCAGCTGATCAGAACATAGTACCACCCAGACAAGCCAGTGACTAAAGGAAAAAAGTCTAAAGCTTCACATTAAGAATGAGCACAGGGAGACTAGTAAATCAACCTGCCCGACAGAAACACCATATGCTTAAAAGAGCCCAGAAAGCTCTTGCCAAGCCCTGCCTGGCAGCTAAGGTCCAGTGGTAGCACAGTCTGTCCAGCACCACCCAACAGCCTCCATCCACGGCCAGAGCAACCTGCCAGGACCCATCCAGCATCAGCCAAGTCTGGTGAGGAGCCAGTTGCCATTGAGTGACCTGCTCCACCCAGCTAGTGAATTGGCCCCATCTAGTCAAGACACCAGATCCTAGGAGAAGCCTATCTGAGCTGCCCAACCTGTGGAGACACTATGTGCTGCAAAGAGCTAGCCCAAATGAAGAGCAAAGTGGCTTGTCCATCACTAACATTATGCCACATAATGAACCCTTCAGACAGAGAAAGGATATCAAAGTCCTGCAGTTCTGGAGTTGTGAGTTGTCCTGGCAATTTTTAAGTTGTTCCTTACATATGTGCTTCCTAACCATTCCATGTTGTGCCCACTCTTTCTCCCTCCTGAATTCTGGTTGTATTTGTGGAGTAATACACTCTTAGTGTTGGGGAAAATGCTTTAAACTATTGTTCATATTATGCCATTTAATAAAATACCTTTGCTAAAGATTTAATTAAGCCTACTAACTAAGAGAAGCATACTTATGGGGGCTCATGAGTTAGTGTTAAGATAACCACCTACAGAATTACTCCCTGAAACACTGAAAATAATAGCAGTCACTCATCTGGGGATCTAATCTGTCAGTGCCAGTTCAAGTTAGCATGTGAAACCCAAAAGGTTTTATATAAATAAGAATAAATACAAAGAATAGATAGATAAGTAGTTTGGGAATAAGGACACTGGCAGTTGAGAGGATCAGCAAAGATTTCATGTAGAAGGTAGTGCTTGAGTTATGTCTAGAAGGAAGAAAGGGATGCTATAAGGTAGAAGTGAGGAAGAAATGCAATCTAGGCATAAGAGGCAGCCTTCTGTGGACAGACATTGAAATGGGAGATAGAGCAACCTGTGTGAGGAACGGAGAAACCAGCTTGACTGGATCACAGAAGGTGGAAGGGGGAGTAACATACAACAAAGGTGGAAATATAGTTTGGAGTCTGGTTGTGAAGGGCTTTAAAAGCTACAGGGAGAAGTTTGTAGTTTAACCTAGAGGCAATTGGGAGCCACTAGAACTAATTAGGTATAGGAATAACTTGGTCACATCTGTGCTGAAGATGGTTCACTTTGGCTGTTGTGTGGAAGATGACTGAAGAAAAGATTTGAAAGAAAAGATTTGAAGCAAGGAGAACAATTAGGAGGTCACTGCAATAATTCAGGTGAAAGGTTATGAGGGCTTTTAAAAGTATTATGGCCATGTGAATGGAGAGAAAGGGAACTGAGAGATGTTGTTGAGGGAGAAGCTATGAAACATTGGGACCATTAAGACTTAGTTCAAAGGCTATCTCTTGCCTTTCCTAATCCCTACCACAACTTCCATAGAGATTACTTTCTATCTACTCTGTATATAATTTATATTTAAACAGTTATTTTAAAATTCTTATAAGAATATGAGTCATTCATCAATTGATACAAGGTCAAACAATATGAACAGGCAGTTTTTCTTTTCTTTTCTTTTTTAAGTTTTTGGTTTTTTGCATCTTTGTTTTTATTTTTTGTAGGACAATGAGGGTTAAGTAACCAGCCCTGGGTCACACAACTAGTAAGTATCAAGTGTCTGAGTCTGGATTTGAACTCAGGTCCTCCTGAATCCAGGGCTGGTGCTTTATCCACTGCACTACCTCGCTGCCCCCAGGTAGTTTTTCCATGAAGAAATCAAAACTAAATATAGTCATATAAAAAGTTCCAAATCATTATTGATTAGAGAAATGCAAATTAAAACAACTTTGAGATATCATCTCTCATCTATAAAATTGGATAAAATGATAGAAGGGGAAAATAACAAATGTTGGAGGGGATGTGAAAAAATTGGGACAACTAATACACTGTTGGTGGAACTGTGAACTGATCTAGCCATTTTGGAGAACAATCTGAAATCATTCCCAAAGAGTTATAAAACTGTGTATACCCTTTGACCCAGCAATATCACTATTAGGTCTGTTTCCCAAGGTAATCAGGGAAAAAGGAAAAGAACCTATATGTTCTAAAATATTTATAGGAACTGTCTTTGTGGTAGCAAAAAACTGGAAATTGAGAAATGCCCATCACTTGGGGAATGGCTGAATAAGTTGTCGTATATGATTGTGATGGCATATTACTGCAGTGTAAGAAATGATAAGCTGGTTGATTTTAGAAAAAACACAGAAAGATGAATGAAATGATGAAAAGTGAAGTGAACAGAACCAAGGAAATGTTATGTATGGTAGTAGCAATATGGTTCGAAGAATAATTGTGAACAACCAATTTATTCTGAGTATTATAAATACTCAAATCAACTATAAAGGATGTATGAAGGAAGATACTATCTACCTCCAGAGAAAAACCAGATAAATAAAAGTATGCATGATATGGTTTTACATATCTTTATAAATCTGCATCAATTAGTGGCCTTTTCTAGTGTGGGGTGAGGAGGGAAAGGAGACAATTTGAAAATTAAAATATAACCCCCCAAAATGTAATTTTATTTTAAAAAATAAAATTCCATTTTATTTTCAGTACCACACTCTCTCCCTCGACATTGAGAAAGTTAGAAAAACAAAACCTATTACAAATAGTCCAGCAAAACAAATTTCCATGTTGGCTATGTCATAGATAGATAAGATAGACAGACAAACAGACAGACAGATAATTTGTCTATACTGTGTGTATGTGGTATGTGTCTCTCAATCTGCACCTGAATCGATTACCTCTCTATCTAGAGGTGGGTAGCATATTTCATCATGAATCTTCCAGAATCATGGTTAATCATTGCGTTGATGAAAGTTCTTAAATCTTTCAAAGTTGTTTGTCTTTACGATATTGTTGTTAATGCATATATGTTCTTTTGGTTCTGCTCACTTCACTTTGTATCAGTTCATATAAATCTTCCTAGGTTTCTCTGGAATTATCTCCTTCTTCATTTCTTACAGCACAATAGTATTCTAACCATAACTTGTTCAGCCATTGGCAAGCACCCTTTCAGTTTCCGATTATTTGCCACAAAAAGAACTGTTACAAATAATTTTGTTTATATTAGTCCTCTCCATCTTCCTTTGATCTCTTTGGAGTATAGACATAGTAGCAGTATCACTGAGTCAAAGGTACACACAGTTTGCTAGCTTATTGGCTATAATCCCAACTTGTTTTCCAGAATGGCAAGTCCAATTCACAGTTCTACCAAGAGTGCATTAATGTACCTGATTTCCCACAGCACCTCTAGTACTTGTTATTTTCTTTTGAAAGAAACACCTCTTAATTAAGTTAGTTTTGATTATACAGTTGATTTATTTTATCTTGAAAGGCCTAATTTAGAAAGCTTTTAGATTAAGAGATATATAATCACTGTAGTAAGGGATTAAGTTCCTCATTTCTGCAGAGCTGAACTCCTGTGCAGCTCAGCTGAGCTCCTGCAGAGATGAACTGGCATGGCCAGTTCCTCATTTTGTGTTAGTCTATCCCATTTATGGTAGTCTAACTTAATGCTCTCAATTATGCTTGCCATGAGTGCCTCACCTTTCAGCTAGTTCAATGACTCCATGATGTTAATTATAACTGATATAATGTTATACACAATCAGATAGTTAGTTTGATGACTGCTACACTCCATAATGCTTCCAATATTCTTACTAGGCCAATATTGCAAATCACCCAAGTTCCTCATTTCAATCCTGATCAATCCCCAACCAATCAGATATCAATCAAAACATGTTACTCAAGATTCTATAACTTTTGATTCCTCTTTATTGACTATAAAATTGCCCTTTGCAAACCCCTCAGCTTGTCCTTGGCTACTGAGGAGTCTTAGATCCCTTTTATTGGCAATTACTAGTCTTACTAAATATATTGATCATGCTTGCAACTCTGCCTCAGTTTCCCTTTGTCACAGATTATTATTGTGACACACTTTTTTGTTAATTTTGTCAATCTGACAGGTGTGAGGTAGGACCTCAGAGTTGTTTTAATTTGCATTTTTCTAATTATTAGTGATTTAGAGCATTTTTTCTATTCTAAGCTAATGATAGTTTAGACTTCTTCTGAAAACTGCCTATTCATATTCTTTATCAATTGCAGGATAGCTCTTGTTCTTTTAAATTTGAACCAGTTCCTTATATATCCTGAAAATGAGACCATTAGCAGAAAGACCTCTGCCAAGATTCCCCCCACCCACCCACCCCAATTTGGTTGATTTTCTTAGAATTTAAGCTGAATTAGTTTTGTTTGAGCAAAAGGTTTTTTTTATTTTTATATAATCAAAATTACCCATTTTACAACCCATGAACCTCCCTGCCTCTTATTTGGTCATGAACTCTTCCCCTATCCATATCTGACAACTAATTTATTCTATGCTCCTCTAATTTGTTTATATCAACTTTTTTTACCTAAATCATACACCCATTTGGAGCTTTATAGATATATGGTATGAAATTTTGTCCTATGCTTAGTGTCTTCCAGACTGATTTCCAGTTTCCCCAATATTTTCTGTCAAATAATGAGTTGTATGGGTTTTTGTTTTGTTTTTGTTTTTTATTTTGTTTTGGGTTTTTTTGTTTTGTTTTGCAGGGCAATGAGGGTTAAGTGACTTGCCCAGGTTCACATAGCTAGCAAGTGTCACGTATCTAAGGTCAAATTTGAACTCAGGCCCTCCTGAATCCAGGGCCCGTGCTTTATCCACTGTGCCACCTAGCTGCCCCAAATAATGAGTTTTTGACACACTAACTGGACTCTTTGGGTTTATCAAACACTAGACTACTGTGCTCATATGCTTCTGTATATTGTGTATCTAATGTCTTCCACTAAACAACCTCTATTTCTTACCTAGTACTAATTTGTTTTGAATATTAAAGCTTTGTAATATTGTTTGAAACATGGTACTGCTTTAAAATCTGGTACTCTCTTTCTTTTCATGTAAAAAAAATTATTCTCTTGAGATTCTTGACATTTTGTTCTTCCAGATGAATGTTGTCATTTGTTTCCTAGTTCCATATTGATCTAGTTGTTTACATCTTCTCCCCCCATTAGCATATGACATCCTTGAAGGCAAGGACTACGTTCTTGCCTTCCTTTATAATCCAAGCACTTAGCACAGTGTACATGTATATATATACTTAGTACTTAGTAAGCACTTAATAAATGCTTATTTCTTGCTTGCTCACTGTAATAAAATGATAGAATCAGAGATGGAAGGGATTCCAGAGTTCATCTCATCCAATCCATACCTGAACAGGAATGCCCCTCAATAAAACATCTGTCTGACAATTGGTTTTCTAGTCTTTGCTTTAAAAATTCCAATAAGGGGTGCTGGGCCATCTGACCAGTCATCTTGACTTTTGTCTTGCCACTAAACTTGTTTTTTTTCTTTTTTCTTTTTTTGGTGAGGCAATTGGGGTTAAGTGACTTGCCCAGAGTCACACAGCTAGTAAGTGTTAAGTGTCTGAGGCTGGATTTTAATTCAGGTCCTTCTGAATCCAGGGCCGGTGCTCTATCCCATGTGCCACCTAGCTGCCCTGCCACTAAACTTTGATGTCTGAGGGAGAGAGTGATGCCAATGACTTTGCACAGTCCTGCCTCGCTTAAATCCAATTCCCTCCCAAGTTAAGACATTTAACATCCCTCATGATGTCATTGGTCCTCTTCAAAAACAAAGGACAAACAGCAACAACAAAACAACAATCAATAAGGGGTAACCCCCATCCAGTATCCTTCCAAGGGCATCTTCTTCCACTTTTGGATAGCTTTAATTGAACATTTTTTTTCCCCTAGCATTGGGTCTTAATCTGAGACTCTTCTTTAAACTTGAAAATGAATGTGAAACATAACCACAGAAATAGAATTCTAAGAAGCTATGCTGAGAAGTATGTATGGAATGTTAGAATGGCTGAAAGATTCTCAATAAGGGCCTCACCCCAAACCTCCAGGAAGTTGACCCCTTCCATCCAGGAACATTGGTACCACAATTGTGAGAATCATTGATGACCAACTTTTTGTTGGTGGTGTTTTTTTTTGGGGGGGGTTGTTTTTTGTTTTTTGGCAGGGCAGTGGGGGTTAAGTTGTCCAGGGTCACACATCTAGTAAGTGTCAAGTGTCTGAGGCTGGATTTGAACTCAGGTACTCCTGAATCCAGGGCTGGTGCTTTATCCACTGCACCACCTAGCTGCCCAATGACCAACTCTTTTTTTTTTTTTTTAGTGAGGCAATTGGGGTTAAGTGTCTTGCCCAGGGTCACACAGCTAGTAAGTGTTAAGTGTCTGAGGCCGGATTTGAACTCAGGTCTTCCTGACTCCAGGGCCAATGTTCTATCCACTGCGCCATCTAGCTGCTCCAATGACCAACTTTTAATGAAGATTATAGAAACCTAGCCTTTTCTCCATCTGGTAATAGAAATATTTTTAAAATTATGTCTTTGAGAGAGAAAGTACAAGGGAAATTCCTATTTGAATATATTTTTTAAATTCTTACTTTAATTGACAGCTTTGGGGGGTTTTTTAAAATAAATTTTATTGATCTATTTTGTTTTTACATCACTGATATTTCCATATAGATCAGCTAGGTGGCACAATGGATAGAGCACCAGGCCTGGAGTCAGGAAGACCTGAGTTCAAATCCAGCCTCAGACGCTTCCTGGCTTGTGACCCTGGGCAAGTCATTTAACCCTGTTTGCCTCACTTTTCTCATCTGTAAAGTGAGCTGGAGAAGGAAATGGCAAACCACTCCAGCATATTTGCCAAGAAAGTCCCAAATGGGATCATGAAGAATTAAACACAACTGAAATGACTGAACAAAAATATTTCCATATATTCTCTCCCCTATCAAGGAAGTAATATTTTGTTTAAAAGAAGAAGAAAAAAAGCAGTTCAGTAAAACTAATCGACATGTCAATCATGTCTGACAATTTCAGTATTCTCCTTCCATAATTCCCTAGCTCTGCAAAGAGGAAGAAGTATTTTCTCAACTCTTCTTCAGAATCAAATTTAGTCATCCCAATTGCATAGAACTTCATTCATTTTTCTTATTATTCTTTCCATTTACATTGTTGTAGTCATTATGTATATTGTACATATATGATTCTTACTGCTTACTTCACTCTGCATCAATCCATACAAGTCTTCCACTGCAGTCCTTCCTGTTTATTGTTTCTTAACACTGGTGTAGTAATATTATCTCATTCTTTATTTTATTTTATTTTTTTGGCGAGACAATGGGGGTTAAGAGACTTGCCCAGGGTCACACAGCTAGTAAGTGTCAAGTGTCTGAGGATGGATTTGAACTCAGATCCTCCTGAATCCAGAGCCAGTCCTTTAACCACTGTGTAACCTAGCTGCCCCCTTAATCTCATTCTTAATAGATTTTTTGCCCTACAGGATTGGGTGGCCAGCCCTTCTTCTCCCCCTGTCTGATGTTTCATGGACTTGGCAACTGCCATGCAGAGTAATGAGGGTGGTGGCAACAATAGTTCCCCAACTGAAAGGACTTATAAAAAAAATAGAGGGTGGGGCCCATGGCTGGGCATAAAAGGACAATATGAACACAGCCCAACTGTGTGTGTTAAATTGAAATTATTCTTTGTCTAGCTCAATACCCCGTTGCTTAGCATCATAGGATGATACAGTTGGAAGGATTCATTGCATCTGAAACCCCAAACACACATATATATGTACTCTATTTTACATATGGGGAAACTGAGGCTCAGAGAGATTAGGTGACCTATGCAAAGTCACACAGCTAGTAGGTAGAAGAGATGGGACTATAACTTTGCTTGATATTCAATGAATGCCTTATGAACCCTAGACTTTGCTTCTCGATAACTCATTTGGAGCCTTTGTGGATGTTTCTGGTTTGACCCTGTTTTTACTTCAATCAACCTACTCATTGACTCATCTTTTGTATCAAAGAATAAAAAAGAAAGAAAAAGTTCAATAAAGCTAAGCAATATGTTTTATCAACCAAATCTGACATTATATGTATTGTTCCAAATGCATATTCACCAACCTCTGCAAAGAAAGGAGAGATACATTTTCTGATCTCATCTTCAGGACTTGGTTACTGTAATTATGTAGCACTGAGTTTCCATTTTATTGTTTTCCCCTTTACATTGTTGTAGTTATTTAGTACATTGTTCCTCTAGTTGTGCTTGCTTCATTCTCCATCAGTTCATCTAAGTCTTCACAACTTGGTTAGCCATTCCTCAATCAATGGGCACCTATCAATTTATAGAATCTACCTCCCAGGGTGGTTGTGATGATTAAATGAGATAATGTGTTATTTAAATGTTAGGTATTATTATGGACAACTAGGTAGCCCAGTGGATAGAGTATTTTGGAGAAGTCAAGATGTCCTGAGTTCAAATCTGGCCTTAGACACTTATTAGCAGTGTGACCCTGAGCAAGTCACTTAACCTCTATTTGCCTCAGTTTCCTCATCTGTAAATTGGGAATAATCATATTTCCAGAGTTGTTGTGGGGATCAAATGAGATAATAATTACAAAGTGCTTAGCACAGTGTCTGGCACATGGCAAATGTTATATAAATATTAGCTATTATTAATATTTTGCTTCCAGTTCTTTGTTGCCATACACACACACACACAAAACTACTATGACTATTTTGGTGTATGGGTAAGACTCATTCTGTCTTTAACTTTCTTAGGGTATAAACCTGGCATGGGCTCTCCAGGTCAAGGGATATAGATACTGTAGTCACTTTTTCAGTCAATCCCAAATTGTTCTCCAGATGCCTCTGGTCCTAGACTCTTCTGTGCTGGATCTTGGCTTTTTTTTTTTCAATGTCATTTTGACCCCTTGACTTTCCAGAAACTTCTTTATTGTGACACTGTCCCACCCCACCAATTGGAGAGGGTTCATCTAGTACCATGACCCCTCCTACCCAGTGGTGTCCCATGACAGTATCAACCTGAGCAATCCCAAGAATGGAAGAAACATGGGGACTGATGAGGAGAAAATTATTCAGCAGGTAGAGAAGAATAATGAAAAACCTTGTATTCAATACTTTTTATATTTCTTGAAAAACTTTATAGTACCGATTGAGGTCCATGCACATGTTTTATGCCATCTCGCATCCTCTAGTATGAAAGCTCCCTGAGGACAGGAATTGATTCACTTTTGGTTTTGTATCCCCAGTGCCCTTCACAGTGGCTTGCATATAGTAGTTACTTATTGGCAGCTGGAAGGTCTAGTGGATAGAGCAATGAAGTTAGGGTCAGGAAGACAGTTCAAATCCCTCCTTGGATACTTACTAGGTATGAGACTCAAGGCAATTCATTCTCTTAGCCTCAGTTTCCTCTTCTGTAAAATGGGGATAATAATAGCACTTTCCTCACAGAGTTATTATGAGGACCAAGTGAGAATTATCTGCAAAGCACATTGTAAATTTTAAAGTGCTGCATAAATGCTAACCATTGTTATTCATAACAAATTATATCATGACATCACATTTAATAATAACATAATATATGATACATTTTATATTGATTATATAACATATTTAAATTATAATTATAATAATTTGACAAATTAAATTGAAAACACTGGTTTGCATTATTATTTTTGGGGGACCAGACTTGTGATTTCATCAGGGTAGGGGGATCCCAGTGAGGACTTTCTCTATCAATGCAGATCTATACCTTCTCTTTAACTTCTAGTCTTAGAGGATTTCCTTGTTCACCTTGTGGTTAAGTGATTGGCTCTGGGTCACACAGCCAGTGTGTGTCAGAGGGAGGATTTGAACCCAGGTCTTTCTGACCCTAAGACAGGACCTGACCCTAGGTATTCATGAGTCAGAGGCCAACTCTCTCTCTCTCCATAGATTCATTTTATGTCTCTGTGTTTCTTTCTGATTTAGCCTCTCAGGACTGTGGCCCAGGGAAGATGGGCCTGAACTCTCATGTTCTGAGACATGAAGAATGCAGCTCCTTTTCCAGTATCTCTCTTCATGGGTTAGTATGGGGCCAGTGGGAACCTAAGCTGGGGACTAAGCTGGTCAATTTTTTGCACATAGTAAGAGTTTAGGAGCAGCTAGGTGGCACCGCGGATAGAGCATTGGGCTTGGAATCAGGAAGGCTTATCCTCATGAGTTCAAATCTGGCCTCAGACACTTACTTAGCTGTGTGACCCTGGGCAAGTCACTTAACCCTATTTGCTGCAGTTTCCTCATCTGTAAAAATGAACTGGAGAAGGAAATGACAAACCACTCCACTATCTTTGTCAAGAAAACCCCAAAACGGGGTCATGAAGAGTTGGACGTGACTGAACAACAAGAAGAGTTTAATTTATTGCTGCAGATCAAAGTTCACATCAGCTTAGTCCACAAGAGTATAAAGTCTCAGATCTCTCACCCCATCCCCCACCCTGTGCCTAGAAAATGGAGAAAACCAGGAAGAAATTCAATGTCCTAACAGATGATTTTCCTAGGATATATTTAAAGACGTTCTGAGGTAGAAGCAACATTCCCCTTCTACATGGAATAACAGGAAAGATTTACCAGGTACCAAGACGTGTAAGAGAATAAATTACTACTCTCAAGAGAGAGGGGCATTGTGGTCTCCTGAGGTGACTATAAGCAAACCTGATGTGGTCAGCTGGGAGTCATGCATTCAAAATGGTGACAGAGAACCCAATGAGAGTCATCCAAACCATTGGACAATACTCTCTCAGTGATTCATTCGGAGATAAACCAGAAAAAAACCTGGGAAGGATCTAGAGTGTGAGCACCTTGGCTCCTAGCATCCAGCTGCCATGTAAGTAGCAGACCACTAGGAGGCTGTCACTTTGTAACCTTTACTGTGTATTGTCATATTTAAGGCCCAAATCTTAAACCATCTTCTGATAGTCAAGAGCAAAGTAAAAAGATTGATGGCTTACTTCAAAGTCACTCCCAGACCAAATTGTGAGAGTTTGTTATCTGAGCTGGTGACTTTGACCAGCCTTCTAGCCATCATGTTAGCATGGCATCTCCCTTCAGCAAATAGGGTTTCTTTACATTGTGGTACTTTGCAGGGGTGTGCTGGAGCCAGCTCAAGCTCAGGAGAGCTGATTTTTACATTTTCAGGGTAGGCATTGATACTTTAGAAATCTTCAAATGCTATAAATCAGGGCCTGCTTTATTATTTTGTTGATTTCTAGACTTAATAGAAAGTAGTGGGGGAAATCTTAATAATGTAGATTAAACTTAAAAGTGTGTCCTGGGGGGCAGCTAGGTGGTGCAGTGGATAGAGCACCGGCCCTGGAGTCAGGAGTACCTGAGTTCAAATCTGGCCTCAAACACTTAACACTCACTAAAAAAAAAAAAGTGTGTCCTGGGTATATGTTTTTTAACCCAGAGGATCTATTGTTAAATATTTACCAGCATACCCCTGCTATTATATCTTTCTTTCTTTTTTTTTGGTGAGGCAATTGGGGTTAAGTGACTTGCCCAGGGTCACACAGCCAGTAAGTGTTAAGTGTCTGAGGCTGGATTTGAATTCAGGTCCTCCTGACTCCAGGGCCAGTGCTCTATCCACTGTGCTACCTAACTGCCCCCCTGCTATTATATCTTACTTGTATTTACTCATTCTGTATTTCAGAGAGACAATGTAGTACAGTGGTAAGAGGTTAAATTGGAAGTCAGGAAAGACAAGTAATTAGGACTTGATTCTATCCTTTACTAATTTTGTAAGTCACCCTAGTCAAGTCACTTCACTTTACTAGACTTTTAGTTTCTTCATCTATAAATCGGGGATGATAATATTTATGTTGGGGCAGCTAAGTGGCACAGTGGATAGAGTGTTGGGCCTGGAGTCAAGAAGACTCAATTTCATGAGTTCAAATCTGGCCTTGGACATTTACTATCCATGTGACTGTGGGCAGGTCACTTGACCCCCATTTCCCTCAGTTCCTCATCTGTAAAATGGGGACACACCAGAGAAGGAAATGGCAAACTGTTCCAGTATCTTTTCCAAGAAAATTTCATGGAATAGACCATGAGGTCATAAAGAGTCAAATATGACTGAATGACTGAAACAGTAAGATCCTTTTTTTCTTCATTTAATGCTTTTCAACAAACATTCCAATCTATATTCTTTCCTGGAACCCTGCCTAGGGTCAGTTCAGGGTTTTCTTGTCATTTGTATCCCTTAGGAATCGGTATCCTATAAAGAAGCCTCAAGGGTTTGTCGTGGATAGGTTGTCCTTAAGGGCTGATTTTCTCTTGATTTCCCTAATTGTTAGTGCTTTCTCTAGCCTCATATTATCTTAGATTTATCTGTGTTTAGATTTTCCTCAAAATATCCTGGATTTATCTGTTTAAATATGGTATTCCTCAGGAGAATTTAAACTCCTTGAGGGCAAAGACTGTTCCCTTCCCTTCTACCCCCCATTTTGCCTTTGTATTCCCAGTACCATCTATGGGGTCTGCCAAATCCCATTATTTTATTACAGGGCCTTATGATAAGAGATGCTCTGTAGTGCCTTATTGAATTTAATCAAACCCCATTATTCCTAAACTCACCAACAGGTCAAAAGTCTAAGATGAGCCTCTGATCACAGATTTCTTTCTGAAGGCAAATGACCTTAAGATCCTATCTCTGCTTGAGAATGGGGTGGGAGAGAGAACAGAAGAAAGAAGGCAGGGGGCAGCTAGGTGGCGCAGTGGATAGAGCACTGGCCCTGGATTCAGGAGGACCTGAGTTCAAATCCGGACTCAGACCCTTGACACTTATGAGCTGTGTGACCCAGGGCAAGTCACTTAACCCCAATTGCCTCACCAAAAAAAAAAAAAAGAAAGAAAGCAGGATGAAAGAGTAGAAAGGGCACTAGATTTAGTCAGAAGACCTGGTTTCAAGGGGAAGCTAGATGACTCAGGATATAGAGTGACAGGTCTGGAGTCAGGAAGACTCATCTTTCAGAATTCACATCTGGCCTCAGACATTTACTAGCTGTGTGACTCTGATAGGTCCCTTAACCCTGTTTGCCTCAGTCTTCTCATCTGTAAAATGAACTTAACTTTTTTTGTGGTGTCTAAGAATTGGGAATCAAAGAGATGCCCATCAATTGGGAAATGACTGAACAAGCTTTGGTTTATGATTGTGATGGAATATTATTGTGCTGTAAGAAATAATGAGCAGGGGGCAGCTAGGTGGCACAGTGGATAGAGCACTGGCCCTGGAGTCAGGAGTACCTGAGTTCAAATCTGGCCTCAGACACTTAACACTTACTTATGTGACCCTGGGCAAGTCACTTAACCCCAATTGTCTCACTGAAAAAAAACAACAAACAAACAAAAAGAAATGATGAGCAGGATGATTTCAGAAAAACGTGGAAAGACTTACATGAACTGTTGCAAAGTGAAATGAGCAGAACCAGAACATTGCACCCCTAACAGCAATATTATATGATGAAGGGCAGCTAGGTGGTACAGTGGATAGAGCACTGGCCCTGGAATCAGGAGGACCTGAGTTCAAATCCAGCCTCAGACACTTAACACTTACTAGCTATGTGACCCTGGGCAAGTCACTTAACCCCAATTGCCTTACTAAAAAAAAAAAAAAAGAAAGAAAAGAAAATATTATATGATGAAGAACTGTGAATGAGTTGGCTATTCTCCGCAATATAATGATCCAAGACAATCCTAAAGGACTCATGATGAAACATATTACCTGCTCCAGGGAAAGAACTGATTTCTCCAAAAATAGATGAAAACATACTATTTTTCACTTTCTTTTTTGTTTGTTTGTGTCTTCTTGTACAAAATGAATAATATGAAAATGTTTTACATGATAGCACATGTATAACCTATATTGGATTGCATACTGTCTGGAGGGGCAGGGAGAGAAGGATACAATTCGGAACTCAAAACTTTTTTAAAATATTAAAAATTGTTTTAATATGTAATTGGGAAAGTCCAGGGTCACATATCTAATAAATAAAAAACTATTTTAAATTGACAAAAAATGAGCTAAAGAAGGAAATGACAAACCACTCCAGTATCTTTGCCAAGAAAGCCCCAAATGGGGTCACAGTGAGTCAGACAGGACTGAAAATGATTGAACTGACCTAGTATCAAATGTTACCTCTGCCTCTCACTGCCTGAGTGACTTCGAGGATTTCACTTAACCTCTGATTTTTTTAATTTTCTCATCTGCATGAGAGAGTTAGACTAGCTGAACCCTGAGGTTCCTTCCAGCTCTAAACCTATGACCTTGTGACTTGTGTGGCCCTGAACAAGTCATTTCTCTCTGGGCCTCAGTTTTCTCTTCTGTAAAATGAGGGGGTTGGACCAGATATTTTAGCCCTTTTGGCTCTAATGGAGAACCCGTTAGAAAAATGCCTGTTCATATCCTTTGTCCATTTATCAGTTGGGGAATGACTTGTATTTTTATAAATTTGACTCAGTTCTCTATATATTTGAGAGATGAAGCTATCTACCTTGAAACAAAGAACACAGATTGATGGAACACAGACTGAAGCATGCTATTTTTCAGTTTCTTTCATTTTTTTCTTTTATTCAGGTTTTCATATAAAAAATTACCAACATGGTAATGTTTTACATAATCATACATGTATAACCTACATCTGATTGCTTACCACTTCAGGGAGTGAGGAGGGAGGAAAGGAAGGAGGGAAAAAAATTGGAACCTAAAACCATAAATAAAAATGTTTAGCAATTACAAAAAAAAGAACCAGTCACCTATGACATGTAGGGACTATGATGTCTTGAGCAGGAAACTAGTGGATTTAGGGGCTTAGAATGTGTTTTTATCTTTCCTTCTAGTTAAATGTTGGGACTTTAGAATTTTAGGGCTTGTAGGAAGGGTCAAGGCCATGAAAGGGGGTGGGGGATGAGGAAATAGGGCTTTGTTAGAGAGTAGAAGGGAAAAAATGGGTCAAATGTTTGACAAGGATGGGTTATGAAAACAAATGACAGAAAAAAAATGACTAAATACTCAACTCTTATATAACTACCATCTTCACTGTCAAAAAAAGGGGGGGCAGCTAGATGGCGCAGTAGTTAAAGCACTGGCCCTGGATTCAGGAGTACCTGAGTTCAAATCCAGCCTCAGACACTTGACACTTACTAGCTGTGTGACCCTGGGCAAGTCACTTAACCCCCATTGCCCCGCCAAAAATAAAAACAAATAAAATTAAATTTAAATTTAAAAATTTAAATTTAAAAAGGGGGAGCGTAAACCCAAAATGGCCAAGAAGAGCATGGTGCAGTGAAAACAGTATGAAATGTCAAATCAGAGACCATTGGTTTAAATCTTGGTTTTGCTATTTATGGCTTGTGTGACTAAGAGCAACCTCAAGTATTAAATCACTTTACTTATCGAGACCTCATTTTTGGTTTTTGATGTTTATAATTAAGAAGTTGCATTGAATAACCTCTAAAGGTGCCTTCTAGCTCTTAAATAGACTATAGTCTATAATCCATGCATGTATGAATTAGAGCCCATAGTAAATGAAGCCACAGTAATGGAGAATAGTCCAATCCCTGCTTTGTCACCAGGTTCAGATTAATTCTATCCTAGAGCACTGAAAAAATTCATACATGTGGTTGCTGAACCACTGTCAGCAATTGTTAAGGAATTTTGGAAAATGGGGGATGTGCCAAAAGACTGGAGATGAGTAAATATTGTCTTGATTTTCAAAAATGAGAAGAAAGTGAATTCTACAAACTACATGTTGGTAAATTTCAATGTCAATTTAAAAAAGAAAACTTCTATAAGTGATACCCATGTGAACCTGGGCAAGTCACTTCCCTTTGGGCCTCAGTTTCCTCTTCTGTAAAATGAAGGGGTTAGACTAAATTACTTCTGAGGAATCTAAATTTATGATCTTATGTCTTGTGTGACCCCTTTGGGCAAGTCACTTCTCTCTGGGACTTAGTTTCCTCTTTTATAAAATGAAGGAGTTAGTCTAGCTTCTCAAACTATGGGTCCCAACCCCATGTGGGGTCACATAACTGAATGTGGCGGGGGGAGGGGGGTGTGAAAAATTTGGCAACAGTAAAAAGTTATGTATATCTATTTTATATACCTACATACCAGGGGTCACATAAAACTTCTTGGGCAAA
This sequence comes from Dromiciops gliroides, assembly GCF_019393635.1. Taxonomy (NCBI): domain Eukaryota; kingdom Metazoa; phylum Chordata; class Mammalia; order Microbiotheria; family Microbiotheriidae; genus Dromiciops; species Dromiciops gliroides. Next base: position 189,256,870 of record NC_057864.1, read on the forward strand.
AAGGGGTCACAAGTGGAAAAAATTTAAGAAGCCATGGTCTAGATGACCTCTGAGGTCCTTCTCAGTTCTAAATCTATGACCTTATAACCTGTGTAACTGTGGTCAAGTCACTTCCCTCGACCTCAGTTTCCATTGGACCAAATGACCTAGAAGTCCCTTCTAGTTCTCAATCTGTGATAGTATGATTTGTAAGCCCTTTCTCCATTAAAGAGCCTAATTCAATGCTCTATCACACCATAGAAATTAGTTAACCATGGACCAATTTACATACCAATAGAGCTCAAGCTCAGGCTGGTCCTACTAAGATAAAAAGGATGCGAGGATAGTTCTGATGATGGAGTGCCTGTCTGTCATACAAAGATCCACCTGGTTAAATTCAGAAATGTTGTTTAATAGCATGCCTGCAAGGAGATGAATTTTCCAGCCACAGTATCTCTAGCAGACTTTGAATTAGTACAAAGGTTACAGTCTGCACTGGTGGAGGGAAAAATCACACATCTTTGAAATGCTATGAGCGTTTAAAAGGTAGTCCTCAATGGGAGCCAATATGGATTCATCAATAAATTATAATGAACAAAACTTATTTTCTTTTTTGATTGTGTTAGAAGATTAGGAGAAAGCTATCAACACACCATCCTTGCATTTCAGCAAAGTGTTAAATGAAGTTTTCCGTGATATCTTTCTAGGCAAATTAAAGAAATGTGAGCTGAATGATGATGTCATTATATGGATTCCTAGGTAGATAAAAAATAATGCCCATGGAATGTTGATTAAGGCATCAGAGTAAACTTGGATAATTCCTTCCCTGGCCCCATTCTAGTCACCATTTTAAAAATTAATGACTTTGATGGAGATATGAGTGGAATACTTATCACATTTGTGGATGACAGGACCTGGAAATGATAACTAATTCACTGAGTAACAGAACTGGAATCCAAAAAGATCTCAAAAGGCTAGAACAATGGGCCAAGTCCAGCAAAATGAAATGTAGGGATAGGGCGTGCACCTGGCAATTTCATTAGTGTAGGGAACTCTCCGAAAAGGAAACTCCTTCTACCAATATAGGTTGGTGCCTTCCCTACAACTTATGATCTTAATGAATTGCCTAGAGCACTGAGAGGTTCAGTGATTTAATAATCATCCCTATCACAAGCAGTCACACTTGAGCCCAGAAGGGGCAAAGACCTAAATCCTGACTTCCATCTTGTAGTCATTTTGCCACTCTAATTGCCTCTGCAACCTTAGTAATATGGAGGTCCCCTGTTCCTCTATAGTCTCTGGGGTGCAGGTCCTTCAATATATTAATTCTACCCCAACTCTTTGTGATCCCATTTGGGTTTTTCTTAGCAAAGATGGTTTGCTATTTCCTTCTCCAGCTCATTTTACAGATGAGGAAACAGAGGCAAACAGGGCTAAGTGACTTGCCCGGTATCACACTGGACTTGAACTCCTGTCTTTCTGACTCCAGGCCTGGCACTCTATCCACTGTGCTACCTAGCTGCCCCTTTTTTTATCACAAAAAAAGTTGCTATTACTATCTTTGACCTCCTTGAGGTATGTGACTTTTCTCCCATAATTCCCAATTTTTTCTCAGGATGATTGAACCAATCTAACCCTGCACATTTTAATGTATCCAAAAGCAATAATGTAATTTTAAGAAAAAAATGTTTATTGATATCTTTTGTTTTTATATCACATCCATTTCTGGATATATCCGAGAATCACCACTCAGTGATCTTTTGAGGAAGTAAAAGAATTAAACAAAACCAACAAAACCAGTATATGCAACATTCCACACTCTTCTACAAAAGGAAGGAGGTGCATATCTTCATCTCTTTTCTGGGACCCACACTGATAAATACAATTATACTGTGTTTGACTTTGTTTTGTGGGTTTTTAAATTTTACATTATTACAGTTATTGTATATGTAATTTTCCTAATTCTGCTCACTTCACTCTGCATCAGTTCATATAAGTCTTCCAATGTCTCTCTAAATTTGTCATAGTCATCATTTCTTATAATACAGTAATATTCCACATATATTAGCATTTACCAAGCACTTTATATGTACAAAACACTGTGATAAGTAAGCCCTAGGGATAGAAACAGGAAAGCAAGACAGTTCCTGCTCTCAAAGGGCTCACCTTCTAAAAGGGGAAGACAACACATATGGAAAGTTTAAAATGCAAATCAAATAGAAAGATTCCATGGTTTTTTAGGGTAGAAAAGCAAAGCAGATGGTAATGAATCTCCCTTTGTGTCATTTCTATAGATAAAACCATATCCAGTTCTTACATTGAGCCATTTGACTGTGCCAAGGACTGTGATGCTGAAAACTTTCTTTCCTGGATCTTCACAGACTGTGGTTCTAGAGAAGGCAGGGGCTGCAGGCAGGTTGTGACTCCATGTATGACAATTTGTTCAAATATTTCTCAATTAATGAGCACCCACATTGTTTCCACTTTGTTGTTGTTGTTGTTGTTGTTGTTTGGTCATGTCCCACTCTTACTGACTTCATTTGGGGTTTTCTTGGCAAAGAGACTGAAGTGGTTTGCCATTTCCTTCTCTAGCTCATTTTACAGTTGGGGAAACTGAGGCAAACAGGGTGAAGTGACTTGCCCAGGGTCACATAGCTAGTAATTAATTGTCTGAAGCTACATATGAACTCCTGTCTTTTTTACTCCAGGCCTGGCACTCTATCCACTATGTCACCTAGATGCCCTTTTTACTACCATAAAAAACAAATGTTGCTATAGTGAAGTGTACTTCAAATGACTTTTAGCAGTGTTTAAGGGAAGGGATTTAAAAAAAAAAAGACTCAGCACCATCCCATAAAGCCCTGAGCCTCAGCCTAAGGTTCTAGCTCAACTGGCCTTTGTCTGTCATTATAATCTTTTAAAATGACAACAACTCCAAATCCAAGTCTCTTTCCAAAGCCAGTGTGCTCAGAGTTGGATGCCCTTGGTTTAGCCCTTGGTCACCTGTGTGACCTTAAACAAATTACTTATCATTTCTTGTACTCAGTTTCCTGCTTTGTAAAATAAGGAAATTGGACTATAGCTATCCCTTGTGTGGTAAAATAATAGAATTTGGCAGGTGCCCAGGGGTTCGACTTGATTGATTTTGTAGTGTTTAAATTGGGTGTAAATGAGAAGCTACTGAATACCCACCTAAGATGATTAGATTTTTAGCCACACCTGGCCCACCCTGTTAAACCTAGTTTAAATTTGGCCAACCCTGAGAAGGAGTGTCCTCAGAGACTGTGGACTTCATCAACAGAGGACCAGTCTCAGCCACACATTGAAGGTCCTCCCCTTTGGGGGAGGGAGAAAAAAGTAGAAAGAGGGACCCCCAACAGGAAGTGGTCACTCTTGCCTTGGAGGGGTTTTCAGAGAAGACTGGAGACTGGCTTCACACCTGACTCCTATTGAAACTACGGACCCCTGGTGGTGAGTTAAATAAATCCAGCTCTTTGAATTAGCTGAATTGGAAGTGAGTTTGGGTTTTGAGACAGTCTTTGCTAGAGCCAGGGAGATTATCCATTTTCCTCTTTCCCTATTCCCTTGTCATTGGCTTAAATAGTTCCACCTTTGCTGTGTATCTTATTTCCATTAATAAAACCTGATTTGTTTATGGAAAAGAAGCTGTCGATCCCCTTTCTTATTGGCCTGGGAGAAATAATTTTAAAAGGCAGTTTGGAGGGGAGGAAACTTTGGACCTAGAGGTGCCTCATTATTTTCAGAACCCCAATATTACAGCAAGCCACCCAATTAACTCTCTCCATATTAAATTTGGCCCCTACACTTGACTTTCTCCATCAAGGTTTCCATATATTGCGGGTCAGCATAAGAAATTAAATGGGAATTTGGGGGGAGTTCTTCAGGAGCCACAGACAACACTCAAAGACAGCAGAAAACACAGAAAAAGTTTAGAAACTCAGAAATGCATAAAATATGTATAGCATTAAAAAAATCACATATTTTTATCTTTTAATATAGTAAACACCCTATAAAAGAAAAAGAAAAAGTTCAGACTTCTCTAGTACAAAGGGAAGGCCCAAAAATATTACATGGATTTTCCAGATCATGCCCCCAAGATGTGGAAAGGATAACTGTAGATGCTTTCTATGACCCTCTCTAGAGCTATCTAAATCATCTGGGTTTTTTTTGGTTTTTTTTTTGGCAGGGCAATGGGGGTTAAGTGACTTGCCCAGGGTCACACAGCTAGTAAGTGGTCAAGTGTCTGAGGCCGATTTGAACTCAGGTACTCCTGAAATCCAGGGGCCGGTGCTTTATCCACGCGCCACCATAGCTGGCCCATCTGATTCTTGTTAGGGAGAAACAGAGCAAGAATGCAACACCACGGAGATTGTATGCTTATATACCATAGAATTGGTTTCCAAAAGGGTTGTCATGCCAGGGTGGGAGAATTGTGCCCAGTGTTGGGAAAAGAAGGTGAAGTGCCACAGGATATTGTGTGATGCCTGTATAGGTTACTCTTTATAAGAACACTGGAGACAGGAGTGACTGTAACAACTACAGAAGAATTTCACTTCTCAGTGTCGTTGGGAAAATGTTTGCCACGGTCATCTTGCTAAGACTGTGTAAACTTGTGGACTGTGAAAATGTTTGCCACGGTCATCTTGCTAAGACTGTGTAAACTTGTGGACTGTGTTTACCCCAAATCACAATGTGGCTTTCAAGCAGGGAGGTCAATTATCAATATGATTTTTTTCGCTTCAACCAACTGCAAGAAAAGGCAGAGAACAATAGAAACCCCTCTCGTTGCCTTCGTAGACCTGACCAAAAGTGTTTTGATATGTTAACAGAGAAGGTCTTTTCGAAATTCTCTAGAGAATTGGTTGCCCTCCTAAATTCCATAGCCTCATTCGCTCCTTTCATTGCAACATGCAGGGTGTTATACAGTTCGTAAGCAACACCTCTACAGCATTCAGTAGTAAACAGCGGAGTCAAGCAAGGATGTATGCTTGCTCCCACGCTGTTTGGAATTTTCTTCTCCATGCTGTTGCGTCATGCTTTTGGTTCATCAACTGAGTGGCATCTATCTGCATTCCCAGTTGGACGGAGGCCTGTTCAACGTTTCATGTCGAGATCCAAAACCAGGGTGAGAGGTAGGCACCCTTAGAGACCTGCTTTTTCGCCGATGATGCCGCACTGTGCCTGTCACTCAGAGTGTGAATTGCAGACCTTGATGATTGCTTCTCCCAAGCTTGCACGACTTTGCCTAATCATAAATCTTAAAAGGAACGAAAGTCATGTGTCAAGTGCTCTGTCACCTCCATTGATACACATCAGTAGCTACAGTTTGATGTCGTAAGCCAACTCTCGTATCTTTGCTCTATTGTCAGTGACATTTGTCACTTGATTCTGAGATCAAATCAGAGGATTGGAAAAGCTACTTCACACATGGCTAAGCTTTGCCAAGTGTGTCTGGGCAAGCAGTAAACTGCAAGACGAACCAAATTTTCTGTCTATAGAGCATGCGTCCTGAGTACCTTACTGTATGGCAGCAAAACATGGACTACGTATACTAGACAAGAGAAGAAGCTTACCAGCTTCCACATGTGCTGCCTTTGCCGCATCCTTGGCATATCTTGGTCAGATAGGATCACCAACACAGAAGTGCTCCAACGTGCACAACTTCTGAGCATCTACACGCTACTGAAACAAAGATGGCTGCACTGTCATGTCGGTCATGTGCACTGCATGCAAAGACGGGTGCATTCCTAAAGAACCTACTCTGTGGCAAGTTAGCCAAAGACCTGCTGGATGCCCCCAGCTTTCACTACAGAGATGTTGCAAGCGAGACTTGAGGGCTCGGAGGAGATGCCAAGGACACGCCCTATGGAGTTCAGTACTCAGGAGCAGCTGGTGTGCAGCTGAGATGGGCCTTCAAGCTCAGGAGGAAGAAAAACGAATGAGATGCAGGAACCCACAGGCAACAGAGAGTAGCAGTTTTCCCATGTCCTCATTGCGGCAAGAGCTGTGGCTCCCCTATCGACTGCACAGCCACACTGTGGCCTGTGCTCTTCAAGGTGCTGATCCATGGTCATCCTCGACTGGTGGAAGCCTACTACTACCATAGAATTAGACAGTCAATAAGCATTTATTAAGCAACTACTCTGTACAAGGTATTATACTAATAAGCATTTGGGATACAAAGACAGGTAAGATAGTCCCTGCTCTTGAGGAACTCATAGTCTAATGGGGAAGACAATACGCAAACACCTACATACAAACAATACATGTACAGGATCAGTTGAAAATAACAGAGTAAAGCTATGAACATTAGGGGGATCAGGAAAAGCTTCTTGGAGAAGATGGGATTTCAGCTGAGACTTGAAGAAAGACAGGAAGGCCAGGAGGTAGAGATGAAGAAGGAGAGCATCCCTGACTTGGGGGTTCAGCCAGAGAAAATGCCCAGAATGGGGCAGCTAGGTGGCACAATGGACAAAGCATGGGCCCTGGATTCAGGAGGACCTGAGTTCAGATCCGGCCTTAGACACTTGACACTTACAGCTGTGTGACCCTGGGCAAGTCACTTAACCCCCATTACCCCACAAAAAAAAAGGAAAAAAAGAAAATGCCCAGAGTTTGGAGATGGGAATATCTTGTAATGGAACTACAAGGAAGCCAGTGTTACTAAATGATGGAGTATATGGAAAAGGAGTAAAGTGTAAGAAGATGTAGGAGGGGCAGCTAGGTAGTGCAGTGGATAAAGCACTGGACCTGGATTCAGGAGGACCTGAGTTCAAATCTGGCCTCAGACACTTGACACTTACTAGCTATGTGACCTTGGGCAAGTCACTTAAGCCCAATTGCCTCACCAAAAAAAAAGAAGAAGATGTAGGAAGGGGCCAGATTGTGAAAGGTTGTAAATGCCAAACAGAGGATTATCTATTTGATCCTGGAGGTGATAGGGGAGGAAGAAAGCTTCCCAACTCATAACAATCTTGGGTTTTTATCCCCACTCATCTTTGTGGGAGAGTTGGTATATCATCTCCCTGTGTTTTCCTCTCATAGGATTTAAGATCCTAAAGAAGTGGTCCTAGAAAGCTTTATCCTAGGAGAGCAGGTAGCCCTGGCTTGTGACATTTATGTTGTCAGTGCAGGGATAAGAGGAGCAATCTTGGAGCATCACTCAACCAGCCATTTCAGATCATTAGCTGAATCTGGGCCCTGAGCTTTGATAGCTAAGAACATGATTGAAAAGGATGTGTATAACTATGGGACATCCCCATGCAATGCCTCCAGCAGCTGTGCCATTTTCAGGGCAGAGCCTGCCTTCACAACTGTACCTAGTAATTTAAAAAAAAAGACTGGTCTTTGAAGAAGCTGACAGGAAGACATTTTCTTTTCTTTTCTTTTCTTTTTTTTTTTTAATTTTTTTTTTTGTAAGGCAATTGGAGTTAAGTGACTTCCCCAGAGTCACACAGCTAGTAAGTGTTAAGTATCTGAGGCCGGATTTGAACTTAGGTCCTCCTGAATCCAAGGTTGGTGCTTTATCTACTGGGCCACCTAGCTGCCCCGAGGAAGACATTTTCAATGAACAAATACATGAAAAAGCATTTATTAAGTGCTTGCAATGTGAAAAGCTCAGAAGATATAAATAGAAAAGTAAGACAATTTCTCATCTCAAGGAGCTCACACTCAAATTGGGGAAAACAACACATAAAAAAATTGGGGGACAAAGTGTGATAAAAATTCAGAAGTCCCTAACCATGCGTGAGAGGGGCAGATGGGTACCAACAGAGGTCCAGGGGTCCTTGAGTCACATAGGTATATCAGATGGGGTTTTGCAGAGCATAGAGACAGCACAGATGGGAAGGCCTAGAGGGCTTTAGGAAGCAGTGGCAGGGTAGAAGGTAAGGTCCGATGGTCTTCAGTTTCACTGGAAAGGAGAGAGTTAGTGACTCCCATCTTCTCCAAGACATGTGAACAATCTAGCAGCTTAGATGAGTTCTGAGAAGCCAGGAAGAGGAGAGAGGGAAAGGTGAAGGGGGAAGGGGGAAGAGTGAAGGGAGAAAAGGCTTGAGGGGAAAGGGAAAGGAGAAAGGGGAAAGATACCCCTGATGGACCCAGCTGGCCTTCTCAGATGGGTTTCAAGCATGTTCCAGTTCCAATGAAGCCAATATGGGATTAATCTGAGGCTTTCCCAAACCTTTAGATAGAGTAGTGGTAAGCAAAGGAAACATTCCTTCACCATCTCTCCATGTTGACAATCCTCTGCTATGAGCCAGCTAATTTATCAGAGCACCATCCACTCCTGTTTTCTCTGCCAAAGAAGGATCTTCAGAATAGAAAAACAAAACAAAACAAAATAAAACAAAAATGGCTGGTGAAGAGCTGACACTCAAGAGAAGTGAGGAAATGGTAAGACTGCATCCCAGCTGTCCTCAATGTCCAGTTCTTTTTTCTTTCTTTTTTTTTTTTTTTGGTGAGGCAATTGGGGTTAAATGACTTGCCCAGGGTCACACAGCTAGTAAGTGTCAAGTATCTGAAACTTCATTTGAACTCAGGTCTTCCTGACTCCAGGGCTGGTGCTCTATTCACTGTGCCACCTAGCTGCCCCTTAATGTCCAGTTCTAAATAAGCTATATCCTAAAGTGTTGAAAGTATTGGGGCAGTTAGGTGGCAGAGTGGATAGAGCACTGGGCCTAGATTCTGGATCAACCTGAGTTCAAATCCAGCCTCAGACACGTACAAGTTGTGTGACCCTGGGCAAGTTACTTAACCTTTGTTTGCCTCGGTTTCCTCATCTGTAAAATGAGCTAGAGAAGGAAATAGCAAACCCCTCCAGTATCTTTGCCAAGAAAACCCCAAATGGGGTGATGAGGAGTTGGACATGATTGAACAACAACAACAAAGTGTTGAAAAGAACTGACAAATCTTTGAAAGCTACAATTTTTGAAAAGTCATGGAAACCAGAAGAGATGACTCAGGACTAGAGATTGGTCTCAAACCCAACAGGTCCAAAATAGAACACATTTTTCCCCTAAAAATTTACACGTATCCTGTCCTTCTAAACATCTCTATTTCTATTGAGAGTACCACCATTCTTCCTGTCTTCCTGGTTCATAGCTTCAACATTATCCTTCACTTCTTCTTCTCTCTCACCCCACACATCCAAACACACATACAGTTAGTTGTCAAATCTTGGTGTTTTTATCTCCACAATCTCTTACGTCTCCCCCTTTCTCTTGACTCACTCAGCCAATACTCCTTCTCTAGATTATTTATTTAGGCTCCTAATTGATTTTTCTCTCCATTCTGACCCTACTCCAATCCAACCTTTACACAGATGACAAAGTGATTTTCCTTAAGCTTCTCTCCCTAACCTTACCCAATAAACCTCAGTGGCTCCCTATTGCCTCTGGGAACAAATACAAAATTTTCTGTTTGACTTTTAAAGCCCTTCACATGCTGACCCCAACTCTTTCTAGCCTTATTTTGCATTATTCTAATTTGCGGTAAGAGCAACCTCTACTAACCTGTACTGCCTCTACATCTGCCATGTATGTTAGGCTCAAACTGTTGATGTGGCCTTCCTATCACCTAAGCCATAAAAACATCCCTGAGGAGTCTTTGATTGGATCTACTTCCAGGTGAGGCAGGTGGAGCAGTAGATAGAGAGCTGATTATGGAATCAGGAGGACCGAGTACTAATCTGTCCTAAGACATTTACTAAATGTGTGACCCTAGGCAAGTCACTTAACCATTGTCTGCCTAAGTTTCCACAAATGAAAATGAAGATAAATAATAGCATCTATTTTTGTGTGTTATTGTGAGGATCAAGTAAGATAATATTTGTGAAGTTCTTGGTACATAATAGGCATTTAATAAATGTCCGTTTTCTTCCTTTAACACATCTGACTATTGCCTCTCCAGAGAGAACCAATATTGCATCTTTGCTGAATATCCTTCCCATGCGATTAAGTAAGCTTTCTTTCTAAAACAGTATGTGCTCCACATGCTTCTCATTTTATTTCAATCCCAAGCCCAAGCGATGGGTCCATTCTCAATCAGACCTGACCTAGAACACCCTTTGCATACTCAGGACACTCCGTGCTTTTGTACTGGCCACCTCCCATGCCTGGAATGTGCTCCCTCTTCACCTCCACTTCTACAATCCCTCACTCCCTTTCAGACACAACTTGAGTCCCACCATCCACACAAAACTCCCCACCACCAACATTGGCAGTATCTTTCTTTGTTGACTACCTGGTATTTAACCACTTTGTATTTATCCTATATGTGGATTTAGTCTGTATCTGTTTATTTTTTAATTATTATTATTTTTGCTGAGCAACTGGGGTTAAGTGACTTGCCCAGGATCACACAGCTAGTAAGTGTTAAGTGTCTGAGGTCAGATTTGAACTCAAGTCCTCCTGAATCCAGGGCTGGTGCTCTATCCACTACACCACCTAGCTGCTCCTGTATCTGCTTATTTATGCACATTTTGTCTCCTTCTGTAGAACGTAAGATCCTTGAGGATGAGGATTATTTTGTTTTTTCTTTGTACCCCCAGTACCTAGAACAATGTCTGGCACAGAGTAGGTGCTTCATAAATGCTTGTTGATTGGTGGGCAAACATCCTGACTTCTAAAAAAAGAAAAATGACAGAATCTTCAAACTGTTGAGAAATTAGCTTGATTTTGATTCCCAACAAAATTCTAGAACATATTATTAAAGGGATGGTCAATGAGCATTTAGAAAAGAAAGCAGTGACCACTAAGTGTCAGAATGACTTTCATCAAAATCAGTCATGCCAGACTAACTTCATTTCTGTTTTTTGACAGGATAACTAGGATAGACTGGTTAGCTCAGTCTATTTTACCATCTCCCAGTTTCTCCTCCTTTGTTCTTCATCTCTACTCTACTCTTTAAATCAACCATATGTTATCCTCCACCCTTTCTTCATTTGCTCCAAGCTCAGAGGAAGAGTAGTCTTTCTCCTTGCAAAAGCCATATCCTCTTCTTGTGCCCTTAATCCTTGTCTCTTTTATGAATTGCATACTTCAATTGTTCCAGCTCCCTCTCCCTAATTTTCCATTTCTCCTTATCCACTATCTCTTTGACTAGTAGATGTTGTTTCATTACTAAACATGTTGTAGTAGCTAAACCACTGGACTAGGAGACAGTAAGACATGGGTTTGAACCCTGCCTTATTACTAGCTAGGGTGATATTAATCAAATCACTCAAATTCTCTGGATCTCAGTTTCCTTATATGTAAAATGAAGAGTTTTGGATTAAACTCATTGATCTCTAAGTATCAGGGGTCAAGGGTTTCAATTCCCTTGACGGAGGTTGAGAATCAGAGACAATTAATCATTGACACATCAGCACCACATTATGTGTGACTAACTATGTGCACTTTATTATTGGGACAGCTGAGTATTTAAGCAAAAAACCACAAAGTAATCAAATAAAGTCTCTGCAAGAATAATTCTAAGAGAATAAGAATGATTTTTTCAAACCTTTCAGCCTTGACCTAGCAGGAAACTTGTTCCAGGCTTAGGCAGAGCAAAGTTTGTACACCTAATTCTCTCGAACCCTTGGATTCCAACCAAGCATTGTCTATGGAATTCAGGCCTTGACCACAAAGTTTCCTAGGAGACTTGCTGCCTCAGTGACCATGGCCCAAGCCTAGGGAGGAGGAACTCAGTCAGAGGGGCGACAGAGAGCCTCTGGGTTTACTACATCTAAGGTCCTTTGTAGCTCTAAATCTATGGTCCTATTGTAATCCCTTTCCCAAAGCCCAAGAGTATGGAAGTCTCTCATTATTGGTGGAGATGAATGAATGTCTTGCCCTGCATGAGGGGTGGGGCAAAGTTGTCAAGTAACCGAGAACTTTAGTTCTCAGTGTTACCCCCTTCCCCCAAAGTCTCCTCCCTACCTCCAACCCCCTCTTTGGAACTAATCAGACTTCAAGTTTTCTTTGAATATCAAGTCAACTTCCAGCTTCAAGAGAGAAGATGGAAGAGGCCAAGCCCACTTCAAGGTTACTGGAGGAAAAGTCTCTAGGAAGACTTGAGAGGAATGGTCAGTCTGCCAGTTTGCTTCTCTAGAGACTTCAGGAAGTTTCACCTTGGGTGAGATGCAGGACAAACACTCTTAGTTGAGCTGAGTTATCTCATGCCCAGTGGGACAGCTCCTTCACTCTTTATTGTCTGGCATATAGTCCATGTAGACCTTCTCTGGTTTTTGTTTCACTGTGATTTAGATAAAGGGGTTTCTTTGCTATTTGCTATGTGTGTCCATTGTGGAGCTGACATCAGGTCGGGGAGGTGTCAAACCTTGAACATAGAGTTTAGGATCCTCCTTTTCCCCCAAATGACAAAGCAATTAGAAGTTAGCTGGAACCCTAGACAAATAATATTTAAGGGAGAAGAGAGATATACTTTTTGCGTGGTACCCCTGTCTCTAAGGAGAGCAGAGTAGTAGTCTTTAGTCCCAACTTCCTGCTTGCCCTCCTGCCAGGAATTAAAGTCTCCCTAGGAGAAGGGGAGAGGAGAGGGGGAAAGCTAGAAATTGTTTATTCTGCCTCCCTTCCAGCCACACACAATGACTGCTCCTTGCCATAAATGGGAGCCTCACTGTACATGTGGGGCCCCTTTCCTCCATTCTTCTCACTACACAATGATTCTTTCTTTTTTTTTTCTTTCTTTTTTTTTTTGCTGTGTTTGCTTTGTTCTGTTTTTTTCCCCCCAAGGCAATTGGGGTTAGGTGATTTGTCCAGGGTCACACACCTAGTAAGTATCAAGTGTCTGAGGCCAGATTTGAACTCAAGGTCCTCCTGACTCCAGTCCACCTAGCTGCCCCAACAATGATTCTTAAAAAAAAACCAAAAACCCAAATCTACTCTTGATCCTACCATACTCTGTAGGTACCATGCCATATCACTCCTTTCTTTCACAGGCAAATTCCTGAAAAAAAAACTGCCTACACTCCTTGCCTGCATTTGATCATCTCCCACTCATTCACTTCTCAACAGCTGGTGTCACATCCCCCCCTCTTCAACAAGGTTGCCAGTGATCTCATAGTTGCCAAATTCAGTGGCCTTTTCTCATTTCTCAGGCTGCATCACTTCTCTTTAGCATTTGACACTGCTGACCCACTCCTCCCAGAGGCAATCCCCTCCCTAGGTTTTCATGACACTTCTTTCTCTTGGCTGCTCTTTCAAGCAATAAATCAAAGAGTATTTATTAAGGGACTACTATGTGCTGGATCCTGTATTAGGCATTGGAGATACATAGACAGAAATGAAACCATCCTTGACCTCAAAGTACTTCCATCTTATTGGGACAGAAAATATTTACATATGTAAATATATGCAAAGTAAATACAAAAGGGTGGGAGGAGGACATCAGCAGCAGATCAGGAAATCACGACTTTCCCCATTGCAGTTTCCATATATCACTGGTCAGCATAAGAAATTAAATGGGGGAGTTCTGCTGATGCTGTAGATGACACAAGAAAGTCAGAAGACAACACAGAGGCTATGACCAAATACTTAACCCAAATTTTAGAATAAGGTGCTGTAAACACCCCATAAAAGAAAAAGAAAAAAATGCTGGTATTTTCTCTGGTATGAAGGGAGGGCCAAAAAATTGTATATGGATTTTCCAGATTGTGGGGGCACCACTCCCCTAATCCAAGCCATGTGGAAGGGATAACTGTACTTATAAACTGATTTTTGAAGAAAACAAGAGAATCTCAGGGACAGAAGTGAGGAAAGAGTGCATTCTAAGACAGTACCAAGGTATGGGGGCAGGAGATGGAGTGGCATCTCCTGGATGTGATGAAAGAGATAAAGACACAGAGAGAGAGATCACTGTTAACTTTGGAGAAAGCAGTTCAGTGGGGAAACTGGATTACAAAGGGAAGAAAATCAAGTGAGAGGAGAGGAAGTAAGGCAATGAGGAAAGGCACCTGTCTCTGGGAATATGATTGTAAAAGAGAGGGCAGGGACAGCTAAGTGGTACAGTGGATAAATTACTGGCCCTGGATTCAGGGGGATCTGAGTTCAAATCCCACCTCAGACACTTAACACTTACTAGCTGTGTGACCCTGGGCAAGTCACTTAACCCTCATTGCCTTGCCAAAAAAGAGAGAGAGAGAGAGAGAGAAAGAGGGCAATAGGATGGTAGCTACAGGGGATGGTAGGGTCTAGTTAAAGACTTTTTTAGGCTGGGGGACATGCCGGTAGGCAACAGAGAAGGAACCAGTAGATAATGACTGAAGATTAGAGAGAAAACTTGGTTATAAGCCAGAGGGGGGCAGCTAGGTGGTGCAGTGGATAGAGCACCAGCCTTGGATTCAGGAGGACCTGAGTTCAAATCCTGCTTCAGACACTTGATACTTACTAGCTGTATGACCCTGGGCAAGTCACTTAACCCTCATTGCCCTGAAAAAAAGAAAAGAAATGAAGCCAGAGGGAATGAGATCAAGGGTACTTGGAGAAGGGGTGACTTTGTCAGAGAGAAGGGTCACTTCTTCATAAGAGACTAGAGTAAAGAAAGAGAAAATTGGGAATGATTTCAAGGGGATTTTAGTTGTAGAGAATGGGGGGAAGACAGCACTCACTGTAAAGTCTCTCTTCTCAGTAAAGCTTGAGGCTCCTTCTCAGTCTTTTTGCTGGATTATCTTCCATGTTCTACCTCCTATCCATGGGTGTCTCCTAAGGCTTTCTCTTTAGTCATCTCTCTCTCTCTACATAATCATCTGCTTCCATGGATTTAGCTTTCATTTCTATGAAGATGTACATATCCTCACCAATTCTCTCTCTTAAATTCCAGTCCCATATCACCAATTGCCTACTAGACAATTCTAAATAGGTATCTCAGGGCATCTAAAGGTAGTTAGATCATGCTTTATATAGAACACTAGATATGGGATCAGGAAGACCCTAGTTCAAGTCCCGCCTCAGACACTTGCCAACTGTCTGACTCTAGGCAAGTTACCTCTCTCAGCATCAGTTTACTCATCTGTAAAATGGAGATGAAATAATAGCATCTGTTGTGAGGATAAAACAAGATATTGTAAAGCACTCTCTAAACCTTAAAGCACTATATAATACTATTATTATCATTACCATTATCATCGCCATCATCATTATTGTTATTATCTAAACTTCAATGTCCCAGACAAAACTGATCTTTTCCCTTAAACCATTTCCTCCTCCTTTTTCAGCTGAGGACACCATCGTATTTTCAGTTACTCAGGTTCATAACCTTGGAATCATCCTCAAGTCTGCTCTCCTCCCCTCATATCTAATCAGCTGCCAAGTCTCATTAGTTCTACTTCCACAGTCTATGTTACCTCCATCCCCTTCTCCTTGTCTGTGCTATTGATTGCAATAGTCTCCCAAATGCTCTCCCCTCTCCAATCTGTCCTCCACACTGACATCCCTCCAGTGGAGATCTGACTCCTGTTCTCTCCTGCTCACAAAGCTCCAGCAGCTCCCTCTTGCCTCTACGATTAAATACAAATGCCTCTGTTTGGCTTTTTAAGCCCTTAATAATCTGGCTCCAACCTATCTTTCCAGGATTATTGTCCTCAAAACTCTCTTCTGTTGAGATGAACTGGAATACTTGTTTCCTCCACACTACATTCCATCTCCCATCTCTGTCTGTGACTGCACAGGCTGGCCCCTGTGCCTGAAGTGCTCTCTCTCTCTCTCTCTCTCTCCCCCCCCCCTCCCTCTCCCTCTCTTGCCCTCCTTCCCTCTCCTTCTCTCCCTCGCCTCTCTTTTCTCCCCTCTTCCTCTTCCTCCTCCTCCTTCTTCCTCTTCTTCTTCCTCTTCTTCTTCTTCTTCTTCTTCTTCTTCTTCTTCTTCTTCTTCTTCTTCTTCTTCTTCTTCTCTCTCTCTCTCTCTCTCTCTCTCTCTCTCTCTCTCTCTCTCTTTCTCTTTCTCTCTCCCTCCTCCACTCCCACCTCTCAGAATTCCTAGCTTTCTTCAAAGCTCAACCCATGTGTCATCTCTATTACAAAAACCACACTGAGCGCCATTTCCCCTCTCCCCATTTGCTAGTGCCCATGTTTTAGAAATTACTTTGAGTCCCCTTTGTGGCTATTTTGAAATGAATTTGCTGCGTGTATATGTTGCTTTGCCCCCCAATAAAATGTAAGCTCCATTGAGGCAGGGACTATTTCAATTTTGTCTTTGTCTACCCAGTGTCTAGCATAGTGCCTGTAGTATTTGAGTGTTTTTTAATTAAATTTTATTTTTAATATACTATTGTAATAGTCACTTTATTGGATTCCCTATTTTCAGTCTCCCCCCATCTCCAATTCTGTCCTCTGCACAGCTGACAAATTAGTTTCACAAAAAACATAGGTCTAACCTTGTTACACACACTCCCACTCAAAAATAGTTAATGGCTTCCTATTGCTCCTCAGATAAGATACAAACAGTTGGTTCTTTTACCTTCCTCTTGTCCTCAACATAACAGAACATCCACACTTAACTAGCTGTGTGACCTTGGGCAAGTCACTTAACCCCAATTGCCTCACCAAAAAAAATTAAAATAAAATAACAGAACATCCACATTTTTTTGGTGCACTCACCACAAGCATCAGATTTTTCTGAACCTCAGCCTTCTGACAATAATTCTTCCAGGGTCATGCCTGTCTTTTGTATTGATCTTCAATAATCTCCTTTTATTTCCAAGTAGATAAATGGATAGAAGGAGGGAGGGAGGGAGGGGGAGAGACAGAGAGAGAGAGGGAAAGGTGAGTGGGTGGGTGGGTGGATGGATAGATGAATTGGTAGATGGATAGATAGATAGATAGATGGATAGAATTAAAGGAGGTTGGATTGCTATTGGGAAATTGGAAAGCTCCTTTGATAACTCCAAACTTCTCCCAAAAAACAAAAGCTTGTCTTCTTTAATATCAACATTTGGCTAGTATTATTGTATGGTGGAAAGTCATGGAATACTATGAGTTGCCACCATCCATGGTCATTGAAGAATTAACCATGAAGGGCACAATGGAAAGGCAAGTGATGTATATGTGAGCAGGTGGCAAAACATAAAAATAAGGAACTACAAAGAAGAACTGGAGTTAATGATGTCATCAAGTAATTATATGATCAAAACGGGATAGGCTGGTCATGTGATGAGGTCAAAGGCTAGACAGCTGACAGTCTGTTTGTGCCACTGATGAATGAATGTCAGGAGAAATCAAGAAAAGCCTTGGGAGCAGCTAGGTGGCAATTGATAAATCACCAGCCCTGAATTCAGGAGGATCTAAGTTCAAATCTCACCTCAGACACTTATTAGCTGAGTAACCCTGGGCAAGTCACTTAACCTTAATTGCCTTAAACATCCAGGGCCATCTCCAGTCATCTTGATATGTATCCAGTCCACTGGACCCAGATGCTTCTGAAGGAGAATGAAGTTAATGACCTTGCACAGCCCTCCTTCATCTAAATCCAGTTCACTGCAAGTCATGACACCATCCTGATGTCACAGTCCTCTTCAAGAATGAAGGGGGGCAGCTAGGTGGCGCGGGGCGGCTAGGTGGCAAAGTGGATAGAGCACCGGCCCTGGAGTCAGGAGTACCTGAGTTCAAATCCGGCCTCAGACACTTAACACTTACTAGCTGTGTGACCCTGGGCAAGTCACTTAACCCCAATTGCCTCACTAAAAAAAAAAAAGAAAAAAAGAAAAAAATAATGAAGGACAAAAACAATAACAACAACAACAACACATCTCCTGGATGATAAAGGACAAAAATGGTTGATATTGGAGGGGCTATAAAAAGACAGGCACACTCACACACCAATTGTATCATTGGTGGACTTGCGAATTGGTCCAGCCATTCTGGAAAACAATTTGGAATTATGCAAGATAAGTCACTAAATTACTTACCTTTTGGCCCAGAGATGCACCCTAAGGAGGTCAAAGACAGGAAACAATACATGCATACATACATACATATAGTGTAGTTGGTCTTTGACTAATTGATTTCCACATGATACCTCTAGTTAATATAGTCACAGACATCAAAGGACAAATAACAAGAGGCTATAAAGTAGCAAGGTAGCTAGGTTGGTGTGGTAGATAGACTAGAGTCAGGAAGATTTGTCTTCCTGAGTTCAAATCTGGCCTCAGACACTTACTAGCTGTGTGACTCTGGGCAAGTCACTTCACCCTGTTTGCCCCAGTATCCTCATTTGTAAAATGAGCTGGAGAAGGATATGGCAAATCATTGCAGTATCTTTGACAAGAAAACCCTAAATGGGGTCACAAAGAGTCAAACACAACTGAAAACAACTCAATAACAACAGCAACAAATGAAGTTTCAATGTGTTAATCAGTCGGTCAATCAATAAACATTTATTAAACACCTACTATGTGCCAGACACACTATGTGCTAAATGCTAAGGATTAAAAAAAGGTAAAAGAAAGTCCCTTTTCTCAAGGAGTTCAGTCTAATGGAAATGAAATGTTAAATTAACCATAAAGATGCATCTCCATCCTGTCTCCCCTTATAAAATGTGAATTGGAAGGGAAAAACAGAAAAGACATTGGGGCCATAAAGTAGAAGACATGAGTTGCCTTGACCACATATTCCCTAAATGTGTGCCTCACCATTATCATACTCTACTATTTGTCCTATTTGTGGAAGAATATACCCCACATTTAAGAGGGGAATATTTGTAGCTGCTTTTCTTATTATAGTAAATGTGTTTGCTTTGAGCTAATTGTGCCTACTGGCTGACTGTTGATGGAAAAACCATTTGGGGGGGCTTGGAAGATATAGATTTAGGACCTAAACTCACCATAGAATACCCTAGGCCCTCAGAGTATCAGTCACCTCTGGAGACTCAACTCATGAATTTTAGTGCAAGTTGGGGGAGAACTCCAGAAGGAATTCAGACATTTTTTGTAGTAGCCAGGGACTGAAATTAAAGTGAGTAACCAACAATTGAGGAATGGCTGAACAAATGAATGTAATATATGTATAATTTATGAATATAAAAATGTTATCATACCATAAGAAACAACCAAAATTAAGAATTTGGGGGTGTTTGGGAAGATTTATATGAACTGATGCAGAGCAAAGCTGACAGGAGGGGAACAACTTGTACACTAACCACCATAATGTAAAGGAAAACAACACTGAAAGACACAAGAACTTTTTGAACTATTCAGTGACCAGTCAACTTCAGAGGACTGATGAAGAAAGCAAGTCTCCCTTTTCTTAGCGGGGGGGGGGGGGGGGGTGTCTCTAGGGGCTGAATGAGGTATTCCTTTTCAGACATGTATAATGTGTTAATTATCTTGTTTTATTTCAAGGGAAGGTTTTATTTAAGGGTGGAGAGTAATTAGGAAATGACTTTTTTTTCTAAAAGAGCATCAATAAAACATTTATTTAAGCAACAACAACAAAAAAATGTAAATAGACCAAAGCTAAGTTGTGATGGGTCTTAAATGCCAGGCTAAGAAACCTATATTTTATTATGGGTGAAATAGGAATCCATTAAATGTTTTTGAGTGAGGAACAGTCAGACCTATACATTAGGAAGATTATTTTGGCAGCTATGTAGAAGATAGATCAGGAAAAATGGAGACTTTCAGTGGAGCTAGGTAAGAGGCTATTACTATGATACAAGTCAGAAGTGTTCTTGTCAAGACTACACTAGACTAGATCAAGTCCTAAGCACATGGGGCAGTTAGGTGGTGCAGTGGATAGAGCACCGGCCCTGGAGTCAGGAGTACCTGAGTTCAAATCCGGCCTCAGACACTTAACACTTACTAGCTGTGTGACCCTGTGCAAGTCACTTAACCCCAATTGCCTCACTAAAAAAAAAGTCCTAAGCACAGGTACCACAACTTGTCTCTTCTTCCTCTCACCAGGACTGGATGCACCTGCACCTCATCACCATCCTATGAAACATAAGAAGTTTTCTCCTCAGAGAATCCAACTTTAGTCTTCCTTCCTTCCTTCTTTCCTTCCTTCCTTACCTCTTTCCTTATCTCCTTCTTCCCTCCCTTTTCTTCCTTCCTTCTTTCCTTCCCTCCCTATTCCCTTAATTCCTGCCTTTCTTTCTTTTGACTTTCCTATTTTCCCTTTCTCTTTCTTTCTTTCTTTGAGACTGAATCTCTCTAATTGCTCTTCAGAGACTTCTCTCAGGGATAAATTTAATGGGCTCCATCATCTTAGGAGTCCAAGCCCCAGAAGTTCCTCAGGGCCCCTTTCCTCTCCCCACCCCCAGGCTAGAAGCATAGTGTCCACACGCAAGCCCAATCCTGACTGGGAAGGAAGTTTTGACCTCCATTTCTGACCTGGATTAGTGCATCCTTCCTAAAGTAGCCTAGTGCCCCTCACCCCCTGCTCTCAGGGGCTCACCACATTGGCACTGGACTGAATGCTAACACCCTATCGGCTTTAGCCCTACTCTATCTCAGAACTCCTAAACCCACGTGATCCACTAGACTTGGCCTTTCCAAGATCTGGGATTATAGGTGCATGCCAACATACCTAGCTCCAACTTTATTACATATGGAAAAGTCCCCAAGGATATGACATAGTGCCAAGAGTCCCCTTCCTTCTAAATGTCCACATTCGCTCTCTCCAATCTCCTGAGACAGGTTTCGATTCCTCTTTGATGGGTGAGGAGTGAGGGTTAAGAAACCCGATCATGTTTCAGTGGAAGAGATCTCTTCTATAGATGGGATGACATCATGGACTTCTGTTGTCCTCACTGACATCACCCTAAAGGCACATTGGAGCCAAGTCTTTTGGTAGCTGAGTTCCCTCCCTTTTCCCCAGACTACCTCCTGGGAATCCCAGTGGTAGAACACCTATGCTCACTTTCTGAGGATGTGGATGGGGATGGGGATGGGGTGGGAAGAGTGTTTTGTTGCTGCATCTCTACTATCATACATAGACACACAAACTTTCCACCTTCCTACTTCTCCACTGGGAGCCCCCAAGCTCAGATGGCTTCCCTTACATTTGTGGTTCCCTCAGAGGATAACGTGGCAGAGACCCTGGAAACTTAGAGGAATGGCATTTCCTCCCCCCCCTTTCCGGAAAGAAGCCCGAGCCCTAGATTTCACCCCAACCCACCCCAAGTCCAATCGCCAGCTATGCCTTCTTTCATCTAAGAGAAAGAGAGGATAGTGGGGAAGAACTAGACCCCTAGGGGAAACCGGGACTGAAGGGCTCTGAGAAGAGATCGGGAGGTGGAGTTGAATCTCCCCATTTTCTTCCCATCTCCCTCAAGGGCCCTGAAGAACCAGGTTTGTTTCTCATTCTCTTCTTGGCACCTCTGGTGGAAAAATCGAAACTCACTTCGAGTTGAAAGCCAGGAAGAACGTGGCTGAGATGCAGGCTCTGGAGGGGGAGGGGTAAACTGGAAAGGGAGAGGCTGGGGCTCCCCCCTCCTTCTGTCCTCCTCCTCTTCTGGCTCAGTCTCCTGCTTCTACGTGGCTCTCTGTCCTAGCCCTCTCCAAATCCAGAGTTTTATCCTGGAATCTCTGCAGATGAAGGGGGGATGGGGTGGGGTGGATAGGGGGTGGAATGCTTTATAGGCAAGGGTGGGAGTGGGGAGAGGAAAGGGGCCCTGGGGAACTTCTGGGGCTTGGACTCCTGAGACCATGGAGCCCACTTAAATTTGTCCCTGAGAGCAGTCTCCGATGAGCAATTAGGGAACATGTGCTGACCAGCTGTTCCCCGTCTCCTCGAAGGAACCTGGCTGAGACTACACTGAGAGAATGGTGTAGTAGAAAGCATAAGGGAATGGGTGTCAGGAAGCCTAGGTTATAGCCTTGCCCCTGCTGCTAACTTAGGACCAGTTTCCTTCTTTAGCCTCAGTTCCCTCCTTTGTAAAATAGGAAGCTTCGGCAGAATGGTCTGTAAAATCCCTCTAAGCTCTGACATGCTATGTATGAGCTAGGATGGGGAATTCATTAGAAAAGAAAGGTGTGATCACCACGCCAGAGGACCCCAAGGTCACTGGGAAGATTGCTCTAGAGGAAGCCATTAGAAAATTAAGATGATGGGTATCTCAGGGAGTCTGGATCCACCGAAGGTTTTGGGAGCCTCCAAAGCATCTGTCCAAGGACCTGAGAGAGAATCATGAAGTCATTTTGTCCATCTCCAACCATCTCCACAGAAACTGCTTTGTCTCTCTAGGTCACCCACCCCCAGGATCTCCCAAACTTGACCATCAGAAACTCCCTCCAGATGTCTCACCTCATTCCTTTCTGCTCCCCTAGAGCCAGAGAAGCTGCCACCCATCTATCCACCCGCCTAGCCTCCCTCCCTTCCCAGACAGTGTTGACTCCCCCCTCAAGCCACAGCCTGCTCCCTCCTCCCTCCTCCCCCCTCCCTCCCCCCCCCCCCCCCCCCCCCCCCCCCCCCCCGCCTCGCCCCACCTCAGCAGTGAACGAAAAGCAGACCGACTTTCCTTCTGGAATCTGATGTCTCTGCTTTCAGATGGAGAAACCATCTGGACTGAATTATGTGAGGCAGAGAAAGAGGGAGGGAAAATATGAGTACGAGCCGGCCCCAGCCCACTCCCCTGGCTCCCCATTCCCACCCAGGCCCAGGGAGAGGGAAGAAGGACTCGTGCTTTGTGCCCTTTGTTGGGGGCTGGCTATTGTCCCACCCACCTACAGCTGTTGGGGAAGCAGAACTTCTGGAACACCTGGAAAAGAGCCTGCACTTAGTAGGAGCTTGATCAATGTCTGCAGACTATTAACAATCATATGAAAGAATGTTCAGTGTCATTAAGAGGGATACAAATCAGAAACCCCCAAGGTTTCACCTCAGACCCTGCAACAAGCAAAGATGACCAAAGGTAGGAATAGTCAGTGTTGAAAGGGGTGTGGAAAGTAGGACATGCTAATGCATTGTTGGGGGAGTTATGGACTGGTTCATCCATTATGGAAAGAAATTTGGAATTATTTGAAGAGAGTGACTAAAATGTTCATATCATTTGGCCCAGAAATTATACCACTAGGTACATACCCCAAGGACGGCTTTGACAAAAAGAAAGATTTCATATTACACCTGAATATTTAGAGCAGTGCTGTTTGTGGTAGCAAAGAACTGGAAACATGTTCCATCCATGGACAAGTGTATATCCATCAATTAAGAAACCACTAAAGAAGTTGTATATATGGACATAATGGAATATATACAACAGTGCTGTAAGGAATAACAAATATGATGAATACAGAGAAGCATGGGAAGGACATATAAATTGATGCAAAGCAAAGTAAGCAGAACCTGTGTGTGTGTGTGTGTCCACAGCAATGTCCACAGCAACATGAATGGAAAGAACAAGAACTATAAAAACTGAAATCTGAAAAATTACAATAACTAAATAGCCCCAGAAAAGAGCTTTGAGAAGGTTACTTGTTTGCAGAGGTGGGGAGCCATGGACTCAAAACACTGCCTATATTGTCATTTTTTAAAAATATGTTTAGTTTTGCTGAACAATTTTTTCTCCTCCCCCACCCCCATTTTATTTTTTGTTATGAGATTGCTCTGGGGAGGGAGGGAAGTAGGGAAGGAAGAAGGTACCTTGGGAAATTAGGGGTGATATAAAAATAAAAGATGTCAAGAAAATAAATTCTTGTTGAACTGAATCTTAGAAGCCAACGTGCCTGAGATAGTCAGGAAAGTAGGGGGAGGAGCTTAGAGGAAATTCTTGTCCTCCCCCATCTCCACCATAGGCACAGTGTCAGGGCATGGGTGGCCCCTGGATTTTCTTCCTCCTTCCTTCCCTCTTCCTTCCCTTCTTTCCTGTAGTATTGAAAAGAACTGGATTTAGATTCAGAAGACCTGAGTTCAAGTCTCACTTCTGACATTTGCTATCTCTGTGGATGATCCACTTAACTTTCCTCATCTTCAGTTTCCTCATTTTATTTTTTTTAATTGGTCTGCTTTTTATTATCACTATGCACCCACAATTCTAAACAACATCAATGACCTCCTGGCTTCAAGTCTCCCACCTTCTACAGGAAGCCTTCCCCAATGCCCCTTTTTTTTGGGGGGGGGGTTGCAAGGCAGTGAGGGGTTAAGTAACTTGCCCAGGGTCACACAGCTAGTAAGTGTCAAGTGTCTGAGGCTGGATTTGAACTCAGGTACTCCTGAATTCAGGGTCGGTGCTTTATCCACTGAGCCACCTAGCTGCGCCCCCACCCCCCCAGTTTCTTCATTTTAAAAATGGGAATCTAATACCTGTACTGAGGGGCAGTCTTTCCTACTGGATAGAGGAAATTCCATGATGGGGCTCACCTATACCAGTAAAATGCCAAATCCCATCCACAAACAAACCAAGCAAAACAAAATAACTTCACACTACCTACTGCACAGAATTGTGAGGAAGCAACTTTATAAAGCATAAAGGGCTAAATAAATGTAAGTTATTATTATCTCCTCCACTCTCTCCCCTCATTACCTCCCACCCTTTTCGGGATTCAATTTCTTTCTCCTTTGGGAAATCAGTCCCTCCTGTTTGTCTCTCCCTTGGTCCCCCTGTCTCCCCTTCCCTTTCGGAGCTCTCTCTCCACCCAACCTCCCTACCTTGGGTCTACCCCTATTCGGCCCCTAGTATTACAGAAGTCAGAGCTCAACAAGACCTCCCAAGATCTTCTAATCCAAGCATTTCATTTTACAGATAAGTAAAGCCCATAGAGACAGCATGACTTGCAGAGAAGGTCACACAGTGGGTAAGCGACAGACCTTCTGACTCTCACTCCAGTACTCTTTCCACGTTGGCAGAAACGAGGAAGGTCCTGGGGGGCGAGACAGAGGCTTAGGGAAGAGCCAGGCTGGACTGAGCTAGGCTAAGTTAAGCTAAATTGGGCTGGGCTTGGAGGGAGAGGGTGGTGAGGATTTTGATCTTTTTTCTTTAAATCAATGAAATACAGACGGAGATACACAATAATAAATTGGGGATCATCCTTCATTCTTTCTCAGGCTTATTGCCCAGAGGAGTGACTCCACCCCAGCCCCCATCTACCCCCTCGATTCCAACCACAGCCCCACTTCAGCTGGCGGGTCAGCTGCCAATGCCACAACACACTGGTCAGAGTTGGGGTGCGTGCCCTCCACCCCTTCCATTGTGAACCCCTGAAGGGGAGGGGAGTAGGAAAAGGGGAAGGGGAGGAAGAAGCCCCAGGACCTTTTTTCATGAAGGATCCCCCACTCCCCTTTCGGGGGCCCCAGCCCCGGACTAGCTGGCTAGCATGCAAGCTCGAAGTAGTGGGGGGCGGGGGGAGGAGGCACTTAATGGGAGAGAATGAGGTTTCTCTGTTCCCTCCCAAGTGCTGTGCTGGCGGCTCCCGAAATAAAAATCAAATGTGGGCTTGGCAGAGGGATCGGAGAGCTGAGGACCGGCGGCCCAGCAGCGCTTAGCTTCATTCTTTCCATTGCAACTTCACCTCCTAACCTCTGGCATTTTAATTATGTCTCAGCCCGGCTCACTGCTCCTTTCCAGCCCCTCCGGCGAGGTGGTGAGCTGGCCTTTTTTTTTCCCCTGCCCCTAGAATGGGGATGGGGGCGGGAATCAGTCTCTTACAACGCCCCCCCCCCAAAAAAAAAACAGCTCCAGTATGTCTGGGTGAACCACTGGTCCAAGGTGCTGGAGGCACGGGGCTCTGTAGTCTAAAGCTCCCAAGGTGGGGCGGGGTGTAAAACAGCCAGGGGCCCGGAGTGAGAACATACAGACATCCAGGCACTCAGACCATTATGGGGTGGCTAGGTAAGTCCCCTCACTCATTACCTGCAATCAGAATATAGGCATGAACTGAGGGGAGATGAAGGGTAAAAAGCCTTTGAACTTTCCACCCACCCTATCTGTAGTCAGGGAAAATGCTTGCCTGTAAGAGGTCAGCTGGCACCAGCAGGCATCCACCCACCCAGAAAAACTGCCCTTCCATTTCCCTTAGTTGCAGCCCTCCTCCAGCCATCCCTCTGTTCTCCCCTATGTCTCCTCTTCCTTCTTTCTCTGCCCCTCAGTCTCCCCTTCTCTTTTTCCATGAGTAGAGGGTCATAGTGGAGTGTAAAAGAAAGAATACTAAATTTAGTGAGAGGACGTGAGTTCAAATTCTGACATGAATTCGAATTGCTGATCTCTAACAAGTCACTTCCCCCTCCTTGTACCTCAGGCTTCTCAACTGTCAGATCCTGGGATTGGACTGCAGGATCCCTTATACTTTTCTATGCTATGAACCTCCTTTGGAGCTCTGGGTTGCTGATCTCTAACAAGTCACTCCCCCCCCCCCCCCGCGCCCCCCCCCTCCCTACCCTTTTCCCCTGGGTCTGTCATCTCCCCTGATTAAATGTTGACCCAACTCAGGACCAACTTCTAAGATCAAAGAGCAGAACGCAGGGCAAGTGTTTTCTAACTTCTGGTGCCCGCTTAAACATGGACCTATGTGGGCACCGACTACCCCCAGGAGAATAGGCGAGGTAACCTTGAAGCTCAGCATCTGGAGAAGAACTACATTGGGCACTGTGCCCAAAGGCGCATCCTTTGGACAGTTCCCAGATGCTTTGGCAGTTACATCACCTGGCACTAGAGAAAGAAGCAGCAATACCATCCCCAGACAGAACCCCATGCTCACATGAGGGGCATCAGACAGATGTACCCCTTGACACTTCCTTCCTCACCTCCAACCCCCCCCCACCCTCCCACCCCGGCCACTATATCTCTACAACCCAGCTGCCTGGAAGGAACAAGCCCTGGATGGGTATTGACTGGTCGAGTGATGGGTGGCTTGGGGACACATTGAGAGGCTGGACACAAAGTGAACCATAGGGGCAGCTAGGTGGTGCAGTGGATAGAGCACTGGCCCTGGATTCAGGAGGATCTAAGTTCAAATGCGACCTCAGACACTTAACACTTACTAGCTGTGTGACCCTGGGCAAGTCACTTAACGCTCATTGCCCTGCCAAAAAAAGAAAAGAAAAAAAAAAGGGTGAAAAAAAGGAAAAAGAAAAAGAAAACTGCGGGCCACAGCAGCAGCTGTCCTTTCCACCCTCCTCACCAGTTTTCCTCTATTCCACACACCCAGAGCTAGGAAGAAGCATGTGTGATAAAATAATGGAATTTATTTTCTGAACCCCAATATTACAACGAGCCACCCAATTAACTCTCCTCATATTAAATTTGGCCCCTACACATGGCACCCGCAACTCACATTAGGCTAGGGTGCCAACTCAGCTCTCAAGAGGCCGTAGAGAATCAATATGTTCAACTTCTTCAAATTTCACCCCACCCAACCTCAAAGTTTCCCCTTCTCAAAGAAGCTGCCTACTTCTTCCTCCCAATATCCCTAATCATAAATATCTCAGTTTCTCCCTCTTGATCTTCATCCTTTCCCTTACTGTCTAGGGTTATCCCTCTCTCACTCCTCAGTCTCCTCTTTCCTCTCTGTCTTTAAGTCTACATTTCTCTCTCTGTTTCTCAGCCTCTTCTCTCCATTATTCTCTCAGGTTTTTTTCATCTTGGTATCTTAGTCTCCTCTGTCAGTCTCTCCCCTCTCCATGTCTCTCAAATTTAATTCAATTCAACAAATATTTACTAAGTACCTACTATGTGCAAGACACTATGCTAGGCACTGAAGACACAAAGACAAAAGCAAAAAAGTCCCTACCTTCAATGGGTTTATACTTTATAGGGTCCACCTTCTTTCTGTCTCAGTCTTCTCCCCATCTCCTCATTTCCCATCATTCAGATGCCTTCTACCACTTTTGCTTCCTTCACCTCTGTCTGACAGGAAAAGGCAGCCTTTTTCTTTGCCAAAACAAACCCCTCTACAGGCACAAGTGATCCCAATCTCCAACAGATTGCTCCTTCTGTCATTTCCCACTCTTTTCACTAATCTTCAGTATCTCTCTGTCTACTGGCTGTGTCCTCACAGACACACCCACATCATCTACATCCTCAAAAAAAAAATCTTCACTTGATCCATCCATCCCTGCTAACTCTCATCCTATATCTCATCTCCCTTTTGTGGTTAAAGACTGTGGGAAAATCATCTACAATTGATGCCTCAACTTCCTTTCATTTCACTTTCTTCTTAACTCTCTGCAGTCCAACTTCCAAACTCATCATTCAACTGAAATGGCTCTCTTCAAAGTTACCAATGACCTTTTAATTACCAAAGCTAATGGCTTTTTCTCACCCCTCATCCTTCTTGACCTCTCTTTAGCCTTTGACATTCAGTCTCCCTCTTCTTGTTACCCTCTTCTCTCAAGATATTCATGACAAAGCTCCCATGGATTCAATTATCATCTCTATATAGATGATTCTAAGATCTATTTGTCCAGCTCTAACCTCTTTCCTGACTTCCAGTCTCTCCTTTCCAAATACCTCTTGGACATCTCAACTTGAGCGTCTTTTAGACATCTTTCCATGTCCCAAAGTGAACTCATTATTTCCCCCCAAACCTTCTCCTCTTCCTAACTTCCTATTACTGCCGGGGGGACCACCATCCTCCCAGTCACACAAGCTAGAAACCAAGGTGTCATCCTCGACTCCTCATTTTCTCATTCTCCCCCCCCCCACCCCCATCTAACATCTCACATATATGCCCCATCTCTCTTCTGACACAGCCACCACCCCAGTACAGGCCCTGCTCACCTATCAAACTTTTGCAATAACCTGTTACTGGTCTGCCTAGCGTACAGGTCCATGTTATTTCATTCCCCCAATCCAATACATCCTCCACTTGGCTGTCAAACAGATCTTCCTAAAGCACAAGTTTGACCATTGAATAGCTATCAACAAACCTATTCAATCAACTCCAGTGGCTCCCCATTGAACCCAGGATCAAAGATTTTTATCCTCCATTTGTCTCTTAAAGCCCTCCATAACCTGGCCCCTTCCTATTTTTACAGTCTTATACTTTTCTTAGACCCTACTCCATCACCAGCCACATACACTGCAATCCATTGACTTACTATCTCTCTCTCTTTTTTTTTTTTTGCAGGGCAGTGGGGGTTAAGTGACTTGCCCAGGGTCACACAGCTAGTAAGTGTCAAGTGTATGAGGCCGGATTTGAACTCAGGTACTCCTGAATCCAGGGCTGGTGCTTTATCCACTGCACCACCAAGTCACCCCCGACTTACTATCTCTTACACATCACAATGCAGGCATTCCCCCATACCTGGAATTCTCTCCTTCCTCATCTCTGTGTCTTAGCTTCCCTGGCTTCCTTCAGCTAAAATCCCACCTTCTATAAGTAACCTTTCCCAGTCCTCCTTAGTGCCTTCCCTCTACCATCTCCAACTTGCCCTGTGTATAGCCATTTGTACATAGACATTTGCTATGTAGGGAATGTGTTTTTTGCCTTTCTTTGTATCCCTGGTGCTTAGCATGTGACTTGTACATAGTAGGTGCTTAATAAATGCTTTTTGAATAATGACTGTGACCTTCAGAATCCCCCTATTTCTGTACTTTCCCTTTCTCTATGTTCTTCAGTTTCTCCTCTCTTTGTCCTTTAGTATCCTTTCACTGTCTCCTCTTTTTTCTCTCATTGTCCCTCAGTCTCTGTTTTTCAATTAGTTTCCTTTTATTTTATGACCCTAAGTCTCACCCCATCCCTTATACTCATCCTCTCCGTCCATGTTTCCTAAGATTCTTCTGTCTCCTTAATATACTCTCCTCTCTCTCTTTCTCTCTCTCTCAGTTTCCCCAGCTTTACCATTCAACTTGTTTGTTTTTCTCTTTCTCTGTCGGTCTCTTTTTCCTCTCTCTCTCTCCTTCCATTCTTCTTATTCACTACCCTATCTGTCTTCCCTCCTCCTTCCTGGCTGAGATATCACCTTCATTCCATGCCATTCATTCATTAATGGAAATGGGTTGGGGAAGGAACTTCATTGGTTATCTATTCCACCAATCTACTTTTCTATTTCTTAACTAGTAACTGAATATTTATAAGGATTACTGCATTATAATATAATTTGATGTCCCAAAGCTTTATGCCTCCTTAATTCCTACTTTTCATTATTTTCCTTAAGAGCCTATACTTTCTTCCTACAAAAGAATTTTGTTATTATTTTGTTGAATTCTATAAAATATCTCCTTGGTACTTTGATTTAGCACTAAATCTGTAAGTTAAGCTATTCAGGTAATATAATATTTATTATATTGGTGTGGTCCAACCATAAGCAATGAATTCCTTTCTAATTGGTTGCCACTTTTTATTTCTCAAAAGAATGTTTTAATTGCATTTATATACCTTGAGTGTGTCTTTATAGATTGATTCCCAGATACTTTATGCATTTTGTAGTTACTCCCCACTCCTTTTTTTTTTTTTGTGGCATCTCAGTGAGGGTTAAGTGATTTGCCCAGAGTCACACAGCTAGTTAAGTGTCAAGTGTCTGAGGCTAGATTTGAATTCAGGTCCTCCTGAATCCAGGGCCAGTGCTTTATCCACTGCATCATCTAGCTAAGCCTTGTAGTTCCTTTTTTTTTTTTTTTGGTAGGGCAATGAGGGTTAAGTGACTTGCCCAGGGTTACACAGCTAGTAAGTGTCAAGTGTCTGAGGTAAGATTTGAACTCAGGTCCTCCTGAATCCAAGGCTGGTGCTTTATCCACTGTGCCACCTAGCTGCCCCCTGTAGTTACTTTTAAATGAGGTTGGGGTTTTTTTCCTTTCTATTATCTCCTCCTGGATTTTGTTATTGTTTTATTGCTACATAGGAATCCTGGTGAATTTGGTGAATTTATTTTGTATCTATTTTTACTGAAGCTACAGTCTCAATTTGTTTCTTGGCTGACTTTCTAAATAAACCACCATATCTGCCTTTCATCTTCAGTTTTCTCATCTGGGGATAGTAATATCACCTACCTCCCAGGAGTTTTGTGAAAATCATATGAGATGGGGCAGCTAGGTGGCGTAGTGGATAGAGCACCGGCCCTGGATTCAGGAGTACCTGAGTTCAAATCCGGCCTCAGACACTTAACACTTACTAGCTGTGTGATCCTGGGCAAGTCACTTAACCCCCATTGCCCCACAAAAAAAAAAAAAAAAAAGAAAAACATATGAGATAACATATGTGTAGGGGGAAGGTAGGATGAGGGAGAAGGGTTGTGCGTTGCTGTTTCATCATGCCTATGAAGGTTGTATATTTCTACATGGGTCTGTCTGGGCGTAGATCATAGGGAGACATGAGTAGGTATCTCTAGAGTCTTCCTCCTGCTCTTATCAAAAGGAGATTTTGATTCCTGCCACGAGGGGAAGCAGAAGGTTATGGCCAGAGGCTGGCTACTCAGAGAAAGGGGGTACCATGGTAGAATTATATCTATCTGCTCCCTTAAATACTGTTGTTGTTTAGTAGTTTTATTATTTAGTAGTAGAAGAGTTGTGTCCAACTCTTCATGGTCCCATTTGGAATTTTCTTGGCAAAGATATTGGGATGGCTTGCCATTTCCTTCTCCAGCTCATTTTTCAGATGAGGAAACTGAGGCAAAGAGGGTAAAGTGACTTGCCCAGAGTCACATAGCTAGTAAGCGTCCGAGGTCAGATTTGAACTCAGGGAGATGAGTCTTCTTGACTCCAGCCCTAAAGTTCTATCCATTGCACTACCTAGCTATCAGGAAATAATGTTTAGGTTCAGGGTACATTCCTGATCAGTATCCCTTAATAGGAAAGTAGTGCTCCAAGCTACATATCCAACACTTGACTTCCTTCCTGCCAGATGGTAGTTCCACAATGAAAACATACAGCAAATTGCAGATAAACCTATTTATCCAAACAGAAATCAGAGAAAACGTACATGGAAGGGGCAGCTAGGTGGCACAGTGGATAAAGCTCCCTGCCCTGGATTCAGGAGGACCTGAGTTCAAATTTGACCTCAGACACTTGACACTTACTAGCTGTGTGACCCTGGGCAAGTCACTTAACCCCTATTGCCCCGCAAAAATAAAAAAAAAAAGAAAGAAAGAAAAGAAAATATACATAGAAGACTATATGTCAGACAGTACACAGAGTAAATGAACTTTCCTATTGGGAGTGAAATAACCCTGTTCAATCTAGAGAGAGAGAGTCCCAGATCTCACCTAAGTGGACAAGTTTGGGGTGCTGAATGAATGGTTTTTTACATAGAAAAAGTCACAAATGTAAAAGAATAGTGAAACACAATTGGAGCTTAACTGAAGTACCTGATAGATGTTTGAGATATGCCCATTTTATGCATTCCCATAAAAATGGGTTCAGCTGGGAGCAGTTTTCTGCTTTCCCATTGTTTCTGGGGACAAAATTGTGCAGCAAATGTGAAATTCAGGTTATGCTCAAATTGTTCCCTAATATGTCAACCTCATTGGAACAAATTCATGTTTTACAAACAAGTGTTACAGTGGGATTGACTGTGTATCTCTGTGTGTGTGTGTGTGTGTGTGTGTGTGTAAGAGAAAGAGAGAGCACGTGCACTTCATAGTAACCCCCCTAGAATCTTGTCCTGAGGCATAAAGGTGCTCTGATCTTGGTGGAGGGAGCAATGCCATTAATTAATTAATTAATCAAAGCCTCCTGTATCACTGGATCTTCACTGGGCCAGCGCTACAGAACCACCAGAACCACTGGTATCTCTACTATTGCCTCTGGTCCCTGTCTGGTCTCCAGGGATCTCTGATTCCCAGAGATTCTCCTAATCTGTGTCAGAGACTGGGATTTTCTGAAAAGATCTTTACTATCAAATAAAGATAGTAGATAAGATAAAACAAATAAGATAAAATCTAACTTTAAGAGACTGTTTGACTAGGCCCACAGAATCGAGAGTACTATTCACTAACACTCCCTGTTCTGAATTCAGGTATATATTTTGGACCAGGTTCAAGCCTGTTCAAGCCTGTCTCTAACAAGAGGGGACACTCTTTTCCCACACTCTTCAATTCATTAAATTTCCCACCCTGTTCACCCTGTGAACAATTTTACTTTTGACTCCAATCTAGGGCTTCCCTGAAAAAGGGAGAGTAAAAAAGAGACTCAATGTACAAGATGAATGAAGTAGAGACAGATAATTTATTCCTTCACACAAAAGGAATGTTAAATACAGAACACTCACATGTATGTTTTTGACAGAAAACAAATGTTTACCAGGATTCAGTAACTTAACTTATAACTACTATTGTTCATCCTTTATTTTCAAAGAGGACCATTGACATCACTCTCCAATGAATTGGATTTAAGTGAGGCAGAGTTGCATAAAATCATCAGCCTCACTCTCTCTTCCAAAGTCATAGAAGTTCAGTGGCAGGACAAAAGTCAAGACAACTGGCAATGGTCTGGGAGACAGTAGATGATGTTGGCATCTTCAATGCTTGACCAAGCTCTAAGTGCTCCACAGTGTCTGCTTCAGCCACCTTCATGGCCATTGGAACGAATTGTTCTTATCCATCCATTCTGCCAAGAGAAGTCTTCACATGCTTGGGGTAAACATCCTCCTAACTCACCAATGGGTCTGAGACCATTGTAACCACTATTAGAGTCTGCTAGCAACCTGATGTTTAAACTTCAACAGAACATAGTTTACAGAACTGCTAATTGGGCATTCTACATTTCACTTCAAGTTGACACTGTCTAAACAACTACTGGTAAATCAGCAAGACCAATCAACCATCTTGTTGATGACCATCCTCTCCAATGAAGAACTTTTCCCTGACACTAGGTCACTGCTATAACAAACCATTCCCTTCATTGGTCCCAGAATTCTCTGGGCTTCTCTAACTAACAAAGTCTCCTAGTCTAGTTGTATTTATCTCAAAATACTTATTCATCAAAAAAAAATACTTATTCATCTTAGATAAGAAAAGAATGAACAAAGGGGCAGCCCCAAAGTAGGCTCAGGCCTGCCCAGTCAGGTCATGTGCTTAAGATGCCATGTGCTCACAACCAAACAGTGGCTAGGTAGGGCAGCCAAGCCCCTCCCAGCATCTGGCTCTCAGGGAAAATAGATTGAAGGAGTCCTTCCCTTTTCACAACAGCAAAGAAAGACCTGGTGAAAGGAAATGATGATCTTTTTTGTACACCCAATGACTCATCAGCTCTTCCAGTTTCCCAGCCAACAAGAAGACTGTTATCTGAAAGTACAAATCCTCAGTGATGAGTCACACGTGGCCAGAAACAGGACCCCCCAAATCTTCCACGTGGTTCCTCAGAAACAGGAATGGGGGTTCTAAATACATTCTGTAGAGAGGGAAGAGGGTTGGGGGATTGATGACCCCCACTATAAGAATGAATCCCAACTCACAGCACCACCCAGTTTCAAACCACAGAGAGTTTATTCTAAAATTCCTTTTGGTTGGTTGTTGTCCTTCAATTCTCAAAGAGGACCAAATGACATCACTATGTTGGGGTCAAGGTAACATGGGTGACTCTGACTGATCGGACCAATATGAGCTCAGAAGGCTCGATCACAGGTCAGGCGCAGATAGTCCATATCAACATTTGGAGGGAAATGGCTCTAAATTTGTGCATCAATATGGCTACTATGAAAATTCCTCTAATCTAGCCATAGAGGCTCACTCTGATTCTAGTAAGGCCTAACTAGCTCTGTTCATATGTAAGAATTCAATAAATTCACTAAGATTTTACCTTGCACAAGGCACTGTGTGCTGTATGCTGGGTATACAAGGATGAAAAACCACAGTTTCTGCCATCAAGGAACCTGCAAACTAACAGGAGAAATACATTTGGGGTTTTTTGGTTTGTTTGTTTTGTTGTTGTTGTTTATTTGTTTTTGCAGGGCAATGAGGGTTAAGTGACTTGCTCAGGGTCACGCACAGTGTCAAGTGTCTGAGGTCAGATTTGAACTCAGCATCCCCTGAATCTAGAACTGGTGCTTTATCTAGCTGCCCCGAAATACATTTGTTGTTGAGTCATTTCTGTCATGTGTGACTCTTCATGGCCCCGTTTATGGTTTTCTTGGCAGAGATCCTGGAGTGGTTTGCCATTTCCTTCTCCAGCTCATTTCACAAATGAGGAAACTGAGGCAAACAAGGTCAAGTGACTTTCCCAGGGTCACACAGCTAGTAAATTTCTGAGGCCAGATTTAAATCCAGGAAGTATATATATATATATATATATATATATATATATATATATATATATATACACATATACACACACACACATACATATGTATATAAATTAGCAATAATTAGTAATAATATAAGGTAAGGCTTAGGATCAGAATGGGAAGAGGAAATATCACAGGGCTCTAAAAGAATCTGAGGAGGAAGAGATCACTGTGAGTATGTGGTAGTTGGTTGTTGGTTTTTTTTGGCGGGGGGAGGGGAAGATGCCTGAGTTGATTTCAACAGGTAAAGATGAAGAGACGGTGAACTCTAGGTATGGATGGCCACCAGCACAGATGTCCCAAGTGACAGAGGACAGGAAAAGATCAGGTAAGATTTCCTAGGCCAATTAGATTGGGATATCAAAGGCAAGGATGCAAAGATAAACTAAGAAGGCAAGTTGAAACCAGCCAGTGGTGAGTGCCATTTAAGGAAATTAACTAGAATCATGCTTGGTCACAAGGCTACCTTCTCTGTTTCCCTGGGATGCCTCCAACTCAATTCTCTTTCTCCTTGGCTTCCAAGCTCACAATTCTTTCTTCTACTCAACCATTCATCCATTCCCCCAAATCAGAAATATTGCTCCTATATCAGGGATGGTGACTTTTCCTTTCTCTGGAAATTCTTTTCTCCATCATCTACGCTTCCCTATTTTTTTTTTTTTTTTTTTTGGTGAGGCAATTGGGATTAAGTGACTTGCCAAGGGTCACACAGCTAGTAAGTGTTAAGTGTCTGAGGCCGGATTTGAACTCAGGTACTCCTGACTTCAGGGCCGGTGCTCTATCCACTACGCCACCTAGCTGCCCCTACGCTTCCCTATTACCTCCTCATTGGGTTCTGGCCAGGGAGACTATGCAACATTACTGAACTAACTAGAGAGAAGAAAGGGGACAGAATCTGAACCCCTTTAGAGGGCAGTAAGGAAGGATGTAAGGAGTGAGGTGATTATCCCATTCAATGCCCAGTGTGATTTTTTCTAATATGGAGGTAGGGGACAGTTATGGTCACTATCTGCTTAGCCCAGGTAATGAAGACTATAGAGAGCTAAATTTGGAGTAAGGAAGACCTGAGTTCAAATCTGACCTCTGACACTTAGATAGCTGTGTAGTGCTGAACTAGTCATTTAATCACTGTCTGCTGGAGATTAAAAATAGCACCTGCATGGGGGCAGCTAGGTGGCACAGTGGATAAAGCACTGGCCTTGGATTCAGGAGGACCTGAGTTCAAATCCAGCCTCAGACACTTGACACTTAACTAGCTCTGTGACCCTGGGCAAGTCACTTGACCCTCATTGCCCTGCCAAAAAAAAAATAGCACCTGCCTCCCAGGGTTTTGGGATAGATCAAATGAAATAATATCTGTAAAAGCACTTAGCACAGTGGCTGGCAGAGAGTAGGGCCTTAGGAAATGCTTGTTCTCTTCCCCACCTTCCACACACACGCGCGCGCACGCACACACACACACACACACACCCCGGCCCCCCTGACTTTGTACAGAAGTCTATCATTGTGGCCTAGAAGAAGTCTCATCCTAGACTATTCAGAGACAAAAGGACATGAAACAGGAGGATAGCTAGACCCTCCCTATCTGTGCACAAAAGATGAAGTGGAAATTATCTTGGTCCACACCTCCTATGGGGTTCATACAGCTAGAGGAACCTAGAATTCTAAGCTTCCAAATCAAGTTCCCACTCCACAGACAGCTGCCAGCAAATACAACCATCCTATTATTTATGAGAATCTCCAAGGGTATGTCAGGCAGTCCAGGGAATGAAAGTTCCCATGCTCAACATCTCAATTCAACAAGTATTTTTAATGGGCTACTAGGTACAAGGCACTATTCTAGCTCTTAAGCATACAGAAAGAAAAATGAAATGAAATAAGTTTGGAGAGTTAGAATGGAGCCAGATTAAAAGCTAAACAAGGGAACTATTTGACCCTTGAGGTAATAGGGAGCCACTGAAGTTTATGGAGTGACAGTCATGTCTCTACATTAGGAAAACCAATTTGGAAACTGTGTGGAGGATAGATTGGAAGAGGGGAGAGACTTGAGGCAGGGGGACCAGGTAGGAGGTTATCATAATAGTATAAGGTAGAGGTGATAAGGGCCTGAACTAGGGTAATGGTGGATGTGAGTGGAGAGAAGGGGATGGATATGAGAAATATTCTGGAGATTTTAAAAACTTGTTTGCAGGGGCAGCTAGGTGGCGCAGTGGATAAAGCACTGGCCCTGGATTCAGGAGTACCTGAGTTCAAATCCGGCCTCAGACACTTGACACTTACTAGCTGTGTGACTCTGGGCAAGTCACTTAACCCCTGTTGCCCCACCAAAAAAAAAAAAAAAAGTAAAAAAAAAATTGTTTGCCTCAGAGAATTGACATTCTACTGGGGGATAAAACAAATAAACAGAAAAATAAATATAAGATGATTCGAAGTGGGAGAGAGTAATAACATCTGGAAAGTTCAGGAAGGACTCATAAATTTGCAGGGAGACTGCAGGAAAACTGATAATAAGAAGAGTCAGAGTTAAGAAGCAAATGATTTCCAGACATGAGAGACAGTTTTTGCAAAGGCCCAGAGGTGCTTGAAGAGGGGAGACAGAGTATGGAGGTTGGGGAACAACAAATAGGTCAATGTGTCTGGGACACAGAGTGTGTGAAAGGGAATAATAGGAATGTCTGGGAAAGGAACTTGATTGTGAAAGACTTCGAATGCCAAGCAGTTTGTTTTCCATTCTAGAGGCAATAGGGAGCCATTGGAAATGTTTGAGCAGGAGAGTGACAGCATTGGATCTGTGTTTTAAGAATATGAGCGGGGCAGCTAGATGGCGCAGGGGGCAGCTAGATGGCGCAGTGGATAGAGCACCGGCCCTGGAGTCAGGAGTACCTGAGTTCAAATCCGGCCCCAGACACTTAACACTTACTAGCTGTGTGACCCTGGCCAAGTCACTTAACCCCAATTGCCTCACTTAAAAAAAAAAAAGGAAAAAAAAAAAGAATATGAGCAACTAGGGGGCAGCTAGGTGGTGCAGTGGATAGAGCACTGGCTCTGGAGTCAGGAGTACCTGAATTCAAATATGGCCTCAGACACTTAACACTTACTAGCTGTGTGACCCTGGGCAAGTCACTTAACCCCAATTGCCTCACTAAAAAAAAAAAAAAAAAAGAATATTAGCAACTAGGGACAGCTAGGTGGTGCAGTGGATAAAGCACCCTGTCCTGGATTCAGGAGGACCTGAGTTCAAATCCGGCCTCAGACCCTTGACACTTACTAGCTGTGTGACCCTGAGCAAGTCACTTAACCCCAATTGCCTCACCAAAAAGAAAAAGAATATTAGCAACTGTGTGAAGGACAAATTGGAAAGGACTGAGACCAGAAACCAATACACCAGTTTGGAGGTTATTTAAGAAGTTATAAGGGCCCAAATAGGGTGGTTCCTGTCTTAGTGGAGAAAAGGAATTGGATGTGAGGGAGGCTTTGAATCTACTTAGCTGTTGTTTTGGATATGAGAGCTGAGAGAAAAAGACAAGGCAAGGATGACTTAGAGGCTGCAAACCTGGGTAATTGCATTGATGATGCTGTTCTCAACCAAAATAGGGAAATTTGGAGAAGTATGTTTAAGCAACAAGATGATTATTTGGTTTGAGACAGGGTGAATTTGATAGGCTATCAAGTTATCTATGTGGAAATGTTGGACAGGCATCTGGCAATTCAGAACTGGAGTGCAGGGGAAAGATTTAGGGGTTATATCGCTATATAGAGATATAATGTCCCCAAAGTTTGCGTGCAGTTTTTTTTGTTGTTATTTTTTTGGGTTTTTTGTGGGGCAATGAGGGTTAGGTGACTTGCCCAGGACCACACAGTTAGTAAGTGTCAAGTGTCTGAGGCTGGATCTGAACTCAGGTCCTCCTGTATCCAGGGCTGGTGCTTTATCCACTGCGCCACCTAGCTGCCCCCATGTGCAGTTTTTTATATAATATTTATTTCCCCCCAATTACATGTTAAAACAATTTTTAATGTTTTTTTTAAAAGTTTTGTGTTCCAAATTCTATCCCTCCCTCCCCTCCTCTCCTCCCTGAGCAATTCAATATAGGTTATACATGTGCAATCATGTAAAACATTTCCATGTTAGTCATTTTGTACAAGGAGGCCCTTTGTGAATTAAAAAAAGAATGAAAGAAAGTGAAAAACAGCATGCTTTAGTCTATATTCAGACAGTATAAGTTTTTTCTTTGGAGTGGGATAGCATGTTTCATCATGAGTCCTTTGAGATTGTCTTTGATCTCTGTGTTGTTGAGAATAGCTAAGTCATTTACAATTGATCATATAGTATTGCTGTCACTGTGTACAATGTTCTCCTAGTTCTGCTCACTTCATTTTGCACCAGTCCTTATAAGTCTCTCGACGTTTTTATGAAATCATCCTCCTTGTCATTTCTAGTCTTAGTGCAGTTTTAAGATCTTGTGATAATAACAACAATAATAATAGCTAGCATTTATATAATACCTACTATATGCCAAGTACCCTACAAATATTATCTCATTTGATTCTCACAGCAATGCTGGGAGGTAGTTGCTATTATTAACCTCATTTTACAGTTGAGGAAAGTGAGGCAAACAGAGATTAAGTGACTTATCCAGGGTCATACAGCTAGTAAGTGTCTGAGGTCAAATTTGAATTCAAGTCATCCTGACTCCAAGCCCAGCATTTTATCCACTGAGCCACCTACCTGTCTCACTAAGACTTTGGGAATTAGATAGATAGATAGATAGATAGATAGATAGATAGATAGATAGATAGATAGATAGATAGATAGATAGATGGATGGATGGATGGATGGATGGATGGATGGATGGATGGATGGATGGATGGATGGATGGATGGATGGATGGATGGGTAGGTGGGTAGGTAGGTAAATACATACATAGATAGATAGATAGATAGATAGATAGATAGATAGATAGATAGATAGATAGATACATAGATACATAGATAGATACATAGATACATAGATAGATACATAGATAGATACATAGATACATAGATAGATACATAGATACATAGATACATAGATACATGGATGGATGGATGGATGGATGGATGGATGGATAGATATAAAGGCAGATAGGCTATATATATATATATATATATATATATATATATATATATATATATATATATATATATATATATGTCGTTTGTCCTTTGTTTTCCAAGAGGACCAATGACATCACAGGACAATGTCTTGACTTGCATGTGAATTAGATTTAAGTGAGGCAGAGTTACACAAAGTC
Source organism: Dromiciops gliroides (assembly GCF_019393635.1). NCBI lineage: Eukaryota > Metazoa > Chordata > Mammalia > Microbiotheria > Microbiotheriidae > Dromiciops > Dromiciops gliroides. The sequence continues at coordinate 189,297,240 of NC_057864.1, forward strand.
ATCAGACTCTTCCAGAATTGTCAAAATCCTGTGGTAAGACAAAAGTCAGGAAGCAATGGCCCAAGATACACAGGTACACTTATATGTTTATTAAGGTTATGCTCACATATAGGATATTTATAGATTCATGAAGATGACAGATAAATTCCCAGAAGCCAATAAACCATATCCATATTTCTGTCCCTGAGGCTAAGGTTGGCTATCCCAGCTCTCCTATCCCCATCCATCCCATGGCTCAGTGGTGCTGAAAGGATTTTAGCAGTGACCTGAGAGGAAGCAGATAGGAACTAGGGACCCCCCATAACCTCAGGGGAGAGCCTAAAACACTGTCTTCTCTTAAGGAATAATGATGGGTATTCACAGAATTTATAACTGAATAGCTCCCTTGTCAGAGCTCACCCTTGGAAACTGAAGCCCAGAGAAGTGAAGTGCCTTGTCCAAGATAGCACAAGGAATAAGCAACAGGGATAAAGTTTGGCTCCCTTGTTCTTGAAGAGGACCATGACATTGGAGAGGTGACTTCACAACTTGCAGTGATGTAAGTGACTCAGGTCTGTGCAAGGTCACCAGTCTCACTCTGTCCAGTCTGGTGGCAAAACATAGGTCAGGACAACTGGAGATGGCCTTGTAGCAGTGGGAGACCTGACCTTTTTTTCACATTGATGAAGCAATTGCCCAGGGTCACACAGCTAGTAAGTGTCAAGTGTCTGAGGCCAGATTTGAACTCAGGTTCTCCCGATTCTAGGGCCAGTGCTTTATCCATTGCACCACCTAGCTGCACCGACCTGACCTTTTTTTAAGCTAAGGCCTTGCCTGGCTTCAGTTTGCCTGAGGCAACACCTATTCAGTGATTTAAGGCTAGGTAAGAAATGTTATTTTTGGGGCAGCTAGATGGCGCAGTGGATAGAGCACCGGCCCTGGAGTCAGGAGGACCCAAGTTCAAATCCAGCCTCAGACACTTAACACTTACTAGCTGTGTGACTCTGGACAAGTCACTTAACCCCAATTGCCTCACTAAAAAAAAAAAAAAGAAATGTTATTTTGTACAAACACATGATTCATCTTGTTTTGGTTACATTTATTCTTTTTGTTATGCATTTTCAGCTCCATTTTTTAATACAGTTTTGCTGGAACTTCAAAAATTCAAAGCCAGCAAGGACCCCTAGTCCTATTAATAATCCTCTCCCCTGCGCCCCACTCCCACCTCAGGGGCCCCAAAGAGGTCTTCTCAATGGGAAGTCTTCCCCCTTCCACCCAGCTCTCCTCTACTGGGCCCCCTCCTACAGCTTTGTCTCAGAGCCTTGGCTGGGAGAGACAAAGGAAGTCAGGATAGGGACCTAACCTGCCAGGATATAGGACGTGGCTGGGAGTTGACAGGCATCCTGGGAGGGGCCCCCATTCTATACTCTGGCCAGCCCAATCCTGGGGAGAGGAGTTCCCTTTCCCTATCCCCCCCCAAAAAAAACTCTTAAAATATCCCCAGCTCCACCCTGGGCTGGAGAAAGAACCATGGCCCTGAAATAAATCCTAAATTACACAGTGCCCAAAGGCAACCACAATTCTCCTTCCTCCCTCCCTAACTTATGCTCCCCAGACTGCGATATTTATACCGCCTGGGCCTCCTTCTCTCTGGCTGTCTAGCCCTATTGTCTTTGGACTAGTCCCAAGCAGGCCAAATAGTTCTCCTCAAGGGAGTCATGGGGGTTGGGGGTGCAGGGGGGTTGTGGGAAGGAGCCTAGGAGGCTCAGGATGCCTGGGGTCCCAGACTTGAGGGGATGCTAGGATAGAAAGATGATCTCCACATTCCAAATGCTGGAGTACAGAGTATCGAATCATTTTTTCTCTTTGGACAGTCACTTCCCTCCCTGCACCTTCTCCCCTCTCCTCCCAGAATCCCTTCAAGGAAGGCAGGGTCTGGTCTCTCCATTTGATCCTGTCACTCACACTTTAAACTCTAGGTCAATCTTATTACTGCTGGTTCTTGTCTAGAAACAGCTTCCCAAAAGAAGAATATAAGCTCCCAGAGGGTAGGATGCATTTTCAATTTTATCTTTGTACCCTGATAGATGTTGAAGCAGCTAGGTGGTGCAGTGGATATAGGGCTAAGCCCAGTGTCAGGAAGACTTGAGTTCAATTCCGCATCAGATATTAGCTGTGTGGTGGTCCTAGACAAGTCACTTAACTTCTGCCTGCCTCAGTTTCCTTATCTGTAATAGCACCTACCTCCCATGGTTGTTGTGAAAATCAAATGAGTTATTTTTTTTAAAGCTTAACACAGTGTCTGGAACATAAGTAAACACTTAATAAATGTTTGTTTTCTTTTCTTCCTTCCCATTGCCAAAAACCTTGCCTGGCACCCGGTAGGCACTAATGAATATTTGTTGAATTGAATCAAATAAATGGAATGAGCCTGGTAAGGGGTAAGGGAATGAACCTGGTAAGGGAATGAGCTGGGTAAGGGATTACAGAAGGGTGCCCAAAGGAGGAGCGGTTTATGGTCACCCACCCTCCATGGACCCTCTTGAAATTTCATCTACTTTTCTTTCTCCAACTCCAGTCCCCAATTCCCTGACTCATCTGCCCAAATTGCCCACTGAGCAACCCAAATCAGCTTGCCTACTCCCTACTTGAGAATCCACTATCCCTACTGTCTCTCTTCTTTAATCTCATCTCTCTTCCTCAAACCAGCCTATATGGCCCCCTCCCCCAACAGTCCCATTCCCCAACTGTCCTTCCTCATTTCCCAGGATTCCCTAGCTCTGACACTCCACTGTAGCCACACATGACAAGTTGTCCTCAACTCCAATAGCCACACCTCACCCTTTTCTATCTCCAAACCTTTGCCCTTCTTATTCTCAATCTTGCCAAATGCCAAGCTTGGATTATTCCTACCATCTACTTTCTTGGCTCTTATTCTTGGGTTGCTGAATGGAGATGGAACTACCCAGATGAGCTGTCCATTACAGATTGATGTTATCTCATCTCAATTGGGTCCTCACCTCTGCAAGACTTATCTTTTAATCAATTCTCTAGCCCAGGACCCACAGCAACTGTTCCAAACCTTCTCTTCTATCTTCAAGCCTCCCAAGCCCTCCCTTACCCTTACCCACCCAGCTGAGGTCCTCACCCCATAGTTTACTGAGAAAATAGAGATCATGAGCTCCCTCTTCTTTCCTTTTCTATATTTTAAAATACCTTGACATCATCCCTCATCCTCCTTTCTTTTGTACCAGTCTCTGAGTATGATATAAAAGAGTGGAGAATTAATCTTTTTGATAAAGAAGTAGCCCTTCTAGGGGCGGCTAGGTGGTGCAGTGGATAAAGCACTGGCCCTGGATTCAGGAGTACCTGAGTTCAAATCCGGCCTCAGACACTTGACACTTACTAGCTGTGTGAGCCTGGACAAGTCACTTAACCCCCATTGCCCTGAGGAAAAAAAAAAAAGAAGTAGCCCTTCTGCTTGCCAAGGCCATTCTCTCTATATCCTTTGATCTTAACCCCTCCCATCTTCTCCCAAAGATTTCCTCATTTTCCACTCAACTGAACTTCAATCTTGTTCTATTCACTAATTTCTACCCTACAATTTCTTTACTGTCTGGAAAAAAATTTTCACTAAACCCTACCACTGGTTCATGCTCTCCTCCAACTCTTCTCCCTTTCATAGTCAAATTCCTAGAAAAATCCGTCTACACCCATGGAGTCTTCTCTTCACTCGTTTCTTGATACTTTGCAATATGGCTTCTCACCTTATTCCTGAACTGAATTCTATCTCTTCAAAGTTACCAATGATTGCTCGATTGCCAAATCTGATATCTGTTCTCACTCCTCATCTTTCTTTACCTCTCTGGTTTAACCCCAATGATCATCCTCTTCTCTTGGATACTTTCTCTTCTCTGGGTTTTCATGACATTGCTTTGTTGTAATTGTTGTAATTTTCCTCCTACTTACCTGACCACTCCTTCTCAGTCTCCTTTGCTGTCATCATTTATATATTATGCCCCCCAACTATGTGTGTCCCCCAAGTCTCTGTCTTGGACCCTCTTCTCTTCTTTATAGTAACCCCATGGTTCCCATGGATTTAATTATAACTTCTATCCTTATGACTCTTTGAGCTACATATCTAATCACAGTGTCTCCTGATCTCTAGTCCCACACATTCATCTACCTATCAAATGTTTCCAACTGTTTGTTCCATAAACACCTCAACCTCAGCATGTCCAAAGCAGAATTCATTATCTCCTTTTTAAAAAATCACTTTTGGGGTGGCTAGGTGATGCAGTGGATAAAGCACCGGTCCTGGATTCAGGAGTTCCTGAGTTCAAATCTGGCCTCAGACACTTGACACTTACTGGCTGTGTTTCCCTGGGCAAGTCACTTAACCCCCATTGCCCTGCCAAAAAAAAAAATCACTTTTTCAGAACTTCTCTATTTCTGTTCAGAGTATCACTATTCTTCCTCCCACCTAGGTTTGTGACTTAGGCATCATCCTTGACTCCTTACCCTCCTTTACCCCACATATCCCATCAGTTGTTGTACCTTGTTTATAACCCCACAATATCCCTCACATTCATCTTTTACTCACTTTCACTCTCTATTTACACCTACATTTACATCCTTTACTCTCTATTTACACCACCACCAACCTCATTCAGACTTACATCACCTATCTTTTAAAAATAGAACTCTAGGGGCAGTTAGGTGGTGCAGTGGATAGAGCACCGACCCTGGAATCAGGAGTACCCGGGTTCAAATCCGGCCTCAGACACTTAACACTTACTAGCTGTGTGACCCTGAGCAAGTCACTTAACCCCAATCGCCTCACTAAAAAAAAAAATAGAACTTTAATTGTCCCCCACCCACCACCCACCCCCTTACATCTTTCCTCAATCTAATCTATCTTCCACACTTCAGACAAAGTGATTTTCCTAATGAGTAGGTCTGACCATATTAGTCTCCCATTCAGTAAACTCTGGTGGCTCCCTATTGCCTATAGGAGCAAATATAAATTCTCATTTAGTTTTTAAAGCCCTTCATAACCTGATCCCTTCCTATCTTTCCATCCTCATATGGGATTCATTTCTTGCCCTCCATAGTCTAGCCAAACTGTTCTTGCCATTCATCATACTCAGCACTCTACCTCTAATTTCCTTGCCTTTGTACTATCTGTTCCCCATGCCTGAAATACATTCCTTCCTCACCTCTGAAAATCCTTTGCTTCCTTCAAAACTCTGCTCAAAGCACTGGCCCTGGATTCAGGAGGGTCTGAGTTCAAATCTGGCCTCAGACACTTGACACTTACTAGCTGTGTGAGCCTGGGCAAGTCACTTAACCTTCATTGCCCTGCAAAAAAAAAAAAAAAAGAAGAACTTTTGGGGGCAGCTAAGTGGTGCAGTGGATAAAGCACTGGCCCTAGATTCAGGACTACCTGAGTTCAAATCCGGCCTCAGACACTTGACACTTACTAGCTGTGTGACCCTGGGCAAGTCACTTAACCCTTATGGCCCTGCAAAAAACAAAACAAACAAACAAACAAAAAAACTATGCTCAAGCTTTGCCTTCTATATAAAGCCTTCCCTTATTCCTCCAGCTGTTAGCATCCTCCCTGCAAAATAAAAGTTAGCCTAGGTTTATCCCATATGCATTTTGTTCATGTTTATTTATATATATGCTCCTCCCCTGATAGAATGTAAGCTGACCAAGGGCAGGGATTGTTTTATTTTTGTATTTGTATCCCTAGAATCTAGCACAATGCCTGTTGTTGTTCATCCTTCATTCTCTAAGAGGACCAGTGATGTCATGGGGGTGATGTCTTGACTTGCATATGAATTAGAATAAGTGAGGCAGAGATGCACAAAGTCATTGGCCTCACTCTCTTCTCCAGAGTATTGGAAGAGCAGTGGCAAAACAAAAGTCAAGACACAATGTCTGGCACATTGTGATAAATTACTATTAGTCAATTTACTATTTAAAATCATTTGTATAATGAGATTAGTGAGGGGTCATCATCTAGTAGTGGAGAGTTGAGCTTAGTGTCAGAAAGACCTGAATTCAAATTCTGCCTCTTGTTGTTTAAAAACTCAGTGCCTGTCGAGGCAGCTAGATGGCGCAGTGGTTAAAGCACCAGCCCCGGATTCAGGAGTACCTGAATTCAAATCCAGCTTCAGACACTTGACACTTACTAGCTGTGTGACCCTGAGCAAGTCACTTAACCCCCATTGCCTAAAAAAAAAGGCAAAAAAAACAAACCTCAGTGCCCTAGGCAATTCTGACTGTAGATTAGAATGAGTTGCCTCTAGGTGTAGGAAGTTTCCATATTGGGAGTTCCCCTTTATTGATGTGTAACCCCCGTTCTGACAAGCAACACAGATGAAATCAACAAGGATAGAAACCCATTTGACCTTCAGTAAAATCATTAGGCAACTGGAATAGCTGGGACCAAAACTGGGGATGAGAGAATCATAGGCCCCCAAGATTTAGAATTGAGAAGAACCTTAGAGGCCATTGAGTCCAACCACCCTGTTTTACAGGTGGGAAAGATGAGACTTAAGGAAATTAAGTGACTTGCCCAAGGTCACACAGGCAGTAAGCATTTGAACTTAGTTTAACTGGGATTTCCAGATCCAGTGCACTAGCCAATGAACCTTAGAGATGCCTAGTATTTTAAATGTACTTCCTGAGTGAAGGAACAACTGAGTCGTCATTTTCAATGACTAGAATGCTTAATTTTCACTCTCTCACCTTGAAAGCTATTCTTTGATTCTTGTTCTTCCAGCATCCAAGGGATTTCCCTTTGCTTTACCTGGTCATGCCTGGCTTGAAAATGCTAAGTCCCAGAAAGACTAGGTTGCCCTTGAAACGTAACACATAGTCTCAGGATAAAACCTGATTCCCAGGCAGCTGCTCTTGCTCCTTTCCCACCTAGTAGAACCCCACCCCACCCTTTCTGACAAGAAAATATTGTTTATGGGGCTAGGGTCTCTCCAACGTGTCATTTGCTAGGAGAATGAGGCAGAGGCAGCAGCTGGGAGTGGAGTCCTGCAGGGAAATATTGCTCCTAGCCTAGGAGTGGGCACTGGCCCAGACACTTAGCGAGACTGTTTACCCTGGCTCAGGGAGGTTGGCACAGGTGGAAGACTCTCCAGGGAGCCAGGTGGAGCCAACAGACCCACCCTGGAGATTGTGGTCGAAGTGGAAGAGGTTGGCAAGCTTAGTTAGCAGAGCTACCACCACCTCCCCAAGCCCCTGAAGGGGAGAGTTACTGTGCACTGGACATCAGTCCTAAGGCAACGGGTAATTGGCAGTGGGCCTGGGTGGGAAAGATACAAGAGGTGGGGGAAGAGCTTTGGGAAGTGTGCGTAAAGTTGAAGTTGTCAGGCAGGTTGCCAAGGGCACTGTTTGCTGAGCTTCTGGGGGTTTCAAAAGTGGGGCAGGACCGTATGGATGGAGGAGAGGAGAATGGGCACCTCCTGGGCATTAAAGACCTAAATAGCATTGGCTGTTCTTGATGAGAATCATTGAGGTGGGGTGGGCATGCTTGCCTCTACACTTCTGGGGCATTCCCATCACTCTCCTCTGAGCCCATGAATGCCTCCCATAGCAAAGGTAAGCCTATCCCAGGTGTACACACACACACACACACACACACACACACACACACACTGTACCACAACATATATACACACACTAGCTATCTTGAACTTATGTACAGACACCTCATACACCAATTTTCACACGCATACACTGTTTTTTGTTATGGTTTTGGTTTTGGTTGTTTTTTTTTTTTTTCCGCGGGGCAATGGGGGTTAAGTGGCTTGCCCAGGGTCACACAGCTAGTAAGTATCAAGTGTCTGAGGTCGGATTTGAACTCAGGTCGTCCTGAATCCAGGGCCGGTGCTTTATCCACTGCGCCACCTACCTGCCCCCACGCATACGCCGTTAACATATGTCATTTCCTCACTGATTCCCCACAGCTCCCCCTGGCTCCAAACCTCCCTTCACTCACCCTGCTCTGCTCCTCCCTTCCTGGGTCCCATCACCACTCACTATCACTAATGGGCAAAACTAGTACAGGTCCTGGTACCCAGGAGATGCCACACAATATATAGCCCTCTACCACACACACACTCAGGCACACACACACACACACACACACACACACACACGCACGCACGCAGGCACACACCTCCCCCCCTCATTTACACACAGTGCCACCCTTACTCTCATAAGCCCTAATACATATCCACAACTCTCCACCTACCCCAATCCCAAAGAGAATGCTTCAGGCTATCTGCCCCTCCCTCCCCAGGGTCTGGAAGAGACCTTGGGTATAAAATTGTCAGAACCAGAGACACAGAAAAGCTGGAGCTGACCAAGAGACCCCCTGACTATAAATCCTAGACAGGATTTGAACCTAGATTCTCCAACTTTGTTATCTTGGGTCCTTACTGCTCCTGTGTCTCCCAGAGCCTTTCTCTGGGTTTCTCCCCTTCCCTTGGGTTCTGTCTCCTGGCTTTCCCCTTATTCAAGTAAGGGAGAACCCAGGATGGGGGTGAGAGAGGACAAGGGAGGCCTGGAGCAAGAGGGAGTCGGGACAGGACACTGCGCCTTTAGAGGATAGTGAAGACTCTAGGGGCCATCCTCAGAAAAGGAAGCCTAATCACAGGGGTTCCAGGGAGATCCTGGGGGAGGCGTGCAAAGGGACTAGGCTTCCCCTAGAATCCTCAATTCTCAACTGATGGTTGCATTATTAAGGAAATAGAGGGAAACATGAACAGCAACTAGAAGAGGATTGGGTCTGGGGGGGTCCCCCCTTTGCTCCCCATTCCGGCTGAGTCACCCCACATCTATAACCAGAGGCCCCCAGTCATCTCCACAGGGTCTCCCCCTCCAGTTTGACCTCCTCACCCTCTGAATTCAGCCCCTACTCCCCAGCACCTCCTTGAGCTCCTGAATTTCTCCCGTGCCCCATGCCCTCTGTCTTTCCCTCCCTGAGAATGATTCTCATCCACTACCACTGGAAACCAGGACAGGCCTCAATACCCAGGAGATGCCACGTTGTCCACTACAAATCTTCTACCTGGTATGTGCCAGAAGGTGCCCACAGGGAGTGGGGAGAGACGTACCATCCTGTGCCCACTCCTGGTCTAGAAGGCTAGGAAAAGCCAGTGCTGAAGGTGAAGGGGAACATTAGGGCCCGGGGTAGGATTAGGGGAGAGGGAAGGAAGTGGAGTAGGGAGGGTGGGGAGGTGGTTTGGCCCATAACTGCTGAGGGAGTTTATCCTGGCAACCAGCCCAGAGACCAAACATCCTCTAATAACCTCGCAGACACATCAAAGCCTGCTGGGAAGGGGCCCTCAAGGAGAGGAAACCTGGCATCCCTGGCTCCCTAACAGCCCTACCTAGGAGGAGAGATTCTGCTTGCCCACCCCGGAGCTGCCTTCCTACCCCCCACCCCAAACGGTTTGGACCTCAGGCTGGCACACACCCTCAGACCTCTTTCTTGTCCACCCTCTACCCCTAGCCCCCCCCCCCCCGCCGTGGCCCAGCCTTTCGTCTCCCTAGGGGATGATGGGACTTGGGCCCCTGGAGGAACCTGTCCTGTTCTGAGAAGTCGGGTCTAAGCCCTTGCTCCTCTGCCCTGTTGGCACTCTGTGAGCTGGGGAAATGGGGCTGCTATGTATATACATACCCTTATGAACTTTCCTTCCCCCACAACAGAGAGCTGAAACTCCTCATAAAAAGGAGCTAGAGGGGGCTGGGACTGGGGTGGGAGCGAGGGGAAAGTAAGAGAAAAGTAACAAGAAATTAAAATTGGGATGGGAGTTAGAGACTGAGAGAACTGGGCACAGAGCCATGAGGCCCCTCTCTCTCTCTCTCTCTCTCTCTCTCTCTCTCTCCCCCTACTTCTCTCTTTCTCCCTACTTCACCCTTTCCTTTTCTTTCTCTCTCTCTCTCTCTCTCTCTCTCTCTCTCTCTCTCTCTCTCTCTCTCTCTCTCTCTCTCTCTTTCTCTCTCAGAAGTGGGTAATGGGGAGGGAGGTGGAAGCGGAGGGATCCAGGAGGTGCTAACAAGGGAGCAAGAAGGTGCTAACAGGACCACTGAAGTGAGGAGGGGCCTGGGACAGGAGCAAGGCAGGCAGAGTTTCCCCTAGAACTGGCAACAGAAAGATAAAGGAGCCAGGACAAAGTGGGGGCTAGGGCTGGGACTGAGGCTGCCACATCAGCAAAGGCCCAGCCCAAGTTCTCAGCTCCTTGGACACACACACACACACACACACACACACACACACACACACACATACACAACTGGAAGGAAATCAGTCCTCAGCTGGGAGCCAGATGATGTGGTTGTTTGAGAGAGCTACGCTTTGGAAAAAGAATGTGATTTGTGGAGAAGGAGGAGTTTTAGCCTAGGTTTGTCAACCCACTACCTATTAATTGTAGGGACCCTTGGATCTCTCCAGGGTCATCATTTGTAGGAACATCCCATGCCAACCACATTCCCCCACCCCCCTCCCTTACTTTGGTTTGGGGCCTTGAGAGGTCTTCTCATCCAATCTCCTGCGTTTAAGACCATCTTCATTTCAGGGTCAGTCCTGGATTTTAAGGATTCTCAGCTAGGAGAAGCACCACCTCCAACTTGGGTCACACTGGGCTTCCATCTTTCTTGCAGTCTGGATGTTCTCCTGAAGTCTGACCAAAATCCTCTTCTTTTCAGCCCCTGTTCATTTCAGGGCTCTCTCACATCAGCGACGAGGGCCCTACAATTCACCTCACAAACATTTTCTTCTGGACCCAACAATCCTCTATGTGGGGACCCAGAGACTGGAGAAAGCAAGGCAGAGAACAGGGAGGAAGGGATCCTGAGAGATCTCAAACTCCCTGACTCCCAACTGCCTGGCTGCAGAGAGTTCAGAGGCCAGTTATTAACTTCTTCGTGAATAACAGCTCAATCTGACACAGGAAAGTGAGGCGGGGGTGCGATAGGGAAGGTGAAAGAAGACTGGGGAAGAGCAGGAAGGAACACTAGAGGAAAGGGTGGAGACTGGGGGACACTGAAGGTAGAATCCCCAGGGAGATGCTGGGAAAAAGAGGGCAGGAGCTATGGGGACACATGGGGAGTGGGGAATGGAGAGAGAAAGGGGCAAAATTCCCAGAACCCAAATCCTGAGATATTACTGCTCTCAGGATACTCAGCCCTCACTAATCTCTCCATTTCATCTCATTCTTGCTTCCAGAGCTCCATGACAAAAAAGGCATCCTAGGGGATTTAAGGCTGGAATGGGCCTTATAGATTTAAACTGATGAGGAAACTGAATACCAAGTGACATACCTGAGATTGGCAAAGGAAACAAAAGATACAGTCCTCCTTGCCTCTCTTCCACTAACTTGCTCCCTTGTACCTCACCTCCAAGAGGTGTTACCCTACCGCACCCATGGGTCCATTCCCCGGAAACCTACACTTTAGGAGGATAATGGCTGCCCATATGCCTTTTTGGTCTCCACTAAGCTCTGGGAAGGTGAGCATTAAGCAGGCCTCTCCAACCCACTCATTAGGATAAAGAGCTCTCTGACCAGCTAATTGTTAGCTGACTTTCCTTCCCTCTTCCCACCACAGCCCAGCTTCATGACGAGGTGGGCTCCACAGGTCATCTGGAGCCCATCTGTTCTAACTGTTGAACCTGCAGCCATCCTATTGCAAGACACAAAATCATTAGTGCTGACCCAGTCCATTCCACAGAGAAGGCCATGCCCTCTGCAACTATCGAGGTGGCAGGCATGGGACGCCCCTCTTAGCCCAGATCAGGATTAGGGTTGGAAGGGACTGCACAAGCAACTCCTTGGAGGTCTCCCCTTGGGAAAAGACTGTTCTCACCCCAGAACTCTATTCTCTTTGTCCAGGGGACTAAAGGGCAATGGGAAGTGAGCATAGATTTAGGGCTAGAAAGGATCTAAGACACTATCCAGTTTAGTTCTCTCATTTTACAGATGAGAAAACAGAAGCACAGAAAAGTAAAATGACTTGCCTAGGGTCACACAGTGTCTGAGACGAGATTTGAACTTGAATCTTCTTGTTTACCCTATAAAGTGCCTGACCTGGGGTTAGGAAGACTGGAGTTCCAATCTGGCCTCAGACACTTACTAGTTGTGTGACCCTGGGTAAGTCACTTCAACCTGTTTGCCTCAGTTTCCTCATCTGGTAAAATGAGCTGAAGAAGGAAATGGCAAACCACTCCAGTGTCTTTGCCAAGAAATTCCCACATGGGGTCACAAAGAGTCAGACACAACTCAGTATCCTCATCTATAAAATGGGGGCAATAATAGCTCACAAGGTTGATGTGAGAATCAAATAAGATAATAAGTATAAAGTGCTCCATACAGTGCCTGGCACAGAGTTGGTGCTGTATAAATGTTAGCTATTATTATTATCATTATCGTTAACCTCCATTTGGGTTGGGAGCGAAGGTTCCAGGACATCCTGGTTGCTCCTCTCAGATAAATCCCTCTCTTTTATTACCTCTACCAATTTCACTTTATACCGAGTACTAGAGAGCAAAAGAACAAGGAGAGGCATTGCTCCTGCCCAGTCTGATAGGACAGCTAGGACCCACAGGCAGATAGGACACAGACAGAGCCAGAGGTAAGGGCAGGTTCTCCCATGGAACAAAGCCATGCATAGGGGAATGGGACAGGGATGGAGAAATGGGATCAGATGAGTAGGCCCACAGAGCCTTTCTGGAGAAGAGCAGGGGACATAACTGAGGGGAGAAGAGGGGCTCCGATGTTCCAGGCTGAGGACATTTAAGGACCAGGAGTCGTTCACCTAGAAAGGGATTCCCTTGCCTTCTCTACCTTGGGCAATCGGATTGGAAAGAAAAATTCACTTTAGCCCAAAGCAGCTGTATCCCTAGCCTTTGTCCCACCTAGAGTCAAATCCCAGCAACTGCAGGAAGAAGCTGAGGGACAGGCAGAGCTGCCTGATTCTGCTGTCCCCAGAATAACCTGATCAGCCTCCCGGACTGTAGTCTCCCACCCCTTCCAGCCTTCACCTGGATCCCTAGGCAGATAGATATCATCAGGGACACCAGGGCTGGCCAGGAGAACACAGAGCGATCAGGGCCCTGGACTCTACTGCTCTATCTCTGGTGGGCCATGAGGGGAAATCTTAGCCACTTGGACTTTGTTTTCTTGGCTGTGAAATGGAAAGAACAATCTTAGGTGGCAGCTAGGTGGCGCAGTGGATAGAGCACTAGCCCTAGAGTCAGGAGTACCTGAGTTCAAATCCGAACTCAGACACTTAACACTAACTAGCTATGTGACCCTGGGCAAGTCACTTAATCCCAATTGCCTCACTTAAAAAAAAAAAGAATAAGAACAATCTTATATATGATTTTAGGATTCTAAATTTAAAGGTGGGAGGGAAAGCAGAGGCCATGTAGTCCAAGCCCCTCATTTTACCAGTGCAGACACTGAGGTGAAGTGTCTAAAAAATAGAATTAGGATTCAAACCAGGACTCCAAACCCATTGCTCTCTTCACTGTAGCACTTCCTTCTGGGCTCTTTCTTCCCCTTTCTCCAGAGCCCTACAGCCCCTGCCCTAGAATGGGGGTAGAATTCAATTCAATAAGCAATGACTAGACACTTTTGTATGTCAAGCAGTATGTATGCTAAGCACTACATATACAAAGGCAATGGGGGGATGTCTACCCCAAGCATGTGAAGACTTCTCCACAGTGGGTGGATGAGAACAATTTGTTCCAAGAGTCATGAAGGTGGCTGAAGCAAGCACTGGAACGCTGAGAGCTTGGTCAGACATGGAAGACACCAAGACAGGGGCAGCTAGGTGGCCCAGTGGATAAAGAACTGGCCCTGGATTCAGGAGGACCTGAGTTCAAATCCATTCTCAGACACTTACTAGCTGTGTGACTCTGGGCAAGTCACTTAACCTTCATTGTCCCACCAAAAAAAGAAGAGAGAGAGAGACACCAAGACATCCTGGACCATCTCCAGTCTTCTTGACTTTTGTCCTGCCACTGGACTCAGATGACTCTGGAGGACAGAATGAGGCTGACGACTTTATACAGCTCTGCCTCACTTAAATCCTATTCACGAGCAAGTCAAGACATCATCCCTTGATGTCACTGGTCTTCTTGGAAAGGAAAGAAAACAACAATAAACAACAAAGGCAAATACAAAACCCTTCCTATCCTCAAGGAACTTGAATTCAGCTCCAGTGGGGGAGAACAGAAGGAGGGGAGGAAAGGAGAAGAAATATGCGAACAGATCACTATAAATACAAAAGAATACAAAGTAATTTGGGGGAAGGGCAGGAATGTTCTGGTGAAGAACTGGTTCTGGGAACACACTTTTCTGTTGAATGGTGTATTTCTCTTTTCTTTTTTCTTTTGTGTGTGTGTGGGGGAGGGGGGGCAATGAGGATTAAGTGACTTGCCCAAGGTCACACAGCTAGTAAGTGTCAAGTGTCTGAGGTCGGATTTGAACTCAGTTCCTCCTGAATCCAGGGCCAGTGCTCTATCCACTGTGCCACCTAGCTGCCCCGAATGTTGTATTTCTAACATTTTCTCCAACCCTTTCTTAAATCTAGACAATGAACAAAACAATAAACCAAACCCTGATTTGCAGCCTTGCAGATTTCCATGGTGTAAATGCTCACACTGAAAATTTAACAACCAGCTCTTCTGAACCTCAAGGGGACTAACCTTTGGGAGAATAAAGCAAGGCTTCTTGTAGGTGACCAAGATGATCCTCGAAGGGAGCTAGGAATTCCAAGGGGGTGAATACGAAATGAAGAGCATTCCAGGTATGTGGCACAACCTGGGAAAAAGCCCAGAGATGGGAAATAGAATTTGTACATGAGGAAATGAAGAATCACACCTAGAACAGTAGGCCACCAGAGATAGAACCCAGTAGGACATGTCTCAAGGGAGGGGGAAGGGCAGTGAAGCAGAAATTTTCCCCTTTGTCCTTTCCCAGAGATAGGGAGCAACAGGGAGGTTTTGTACACTCTGCCACAGGGCCTGGCTTTATGGGGGTGTCCAGGCAGAGTCACCTGACCCTGTCTGCTATCTGCTTCTCTATCACTGTGGGAGAAGGGGGCAGGGGATGCCAGAGGCCAGGTTATTCGGGAGTTCCCAGGAGAAGCAGACACCTGGGCTGGGAAAAGGCAAACCACTCTTTGGTGATGATGGATCACTTCCAGATTCCCTCTTCCCCAAATCCTCAGTATTTCTAGTTATTACTATTATTATTACATAGTGTGTACATGTAGCATATATAAAATAATCAGAAGCATTAATGTGGGGTTAGGGGAAAGAGTGATATGTGATAAGAAGACATCCCTGCTGTGTTTCTACAAGAAAGAGTGAAACAGAATTCTGAAACTGAAACTAGAGGGGAAAAAACACCCTTAGATTGAGGCCACTGAGTCTCCCTCCAGGCCCCTGCTGCTCTCTGATCCTCAAGGCGGGGGTCACAGCTGGGGAGAAGGTTCAGCTGCACAGGACCCACATGGGCCACCAGGCTCCCTCCAACGTTCCCTCTGACAAGAGCGATCTGTCCCTCAGTCCAGAGGCACCAGTGTCCACCCCCTACTACTCCTGACATCATCTTCTAGGAATTTGGGGGGCCCTTAGGACCAGAACTGGACAACAGGGCCTGGTGTTCTTGGCTAGAGTTAGGACCACCCACTCTCTATCCCTCTTTCCTATTCACAGGAAGGAAAACAGGAGGGAGCATCAGAGATCAACCCCCATGCTTCCCAGGATACATACATACACATGGACATGGACAGATATACTCTTCACCCAGATCTTGGACAGAGTAGATCAATTATAGCCAGGGGAGAAGAATGAGGATCTGAGACCTTGGTTGCCTCTCCTCATTAATGGCCCTCACGAGCCATGAAAAGTGAGGATGGCTCCCATTATCTATTCTCCATTTCCCTGGAGAATATGGAATCTCCCTGTTGTGTGTGTGGTTTTTTATTTTCCCCAGAAAGGCTGTCTAGAATCCTTTGCTCCAGTTTCACAGCCTTCCCTCCCCCATCTCCATTTCTTACTGTCAACTCCCTTTTGCCCCCAAGACCCTGAGTGGGTGGCTATGGAGCTGTGGAGGGGGAGGGATGGGGAGAAGCAAGGGAAGACAGCAACAAAGCCCAGAGTGATTCTGTTGAAGGGAGTGGCAGCAGTAAAGCCCACAGCCACTCTGCTTCCTAAACCTGGGTTTGGTTGTGAGATGTTTTCTACCTGAAGAGACACAATCATGGGAAGAGAGAGGTGGGGAGCCACAGGAGAGAAAGAGAAATGGGAGATGGGGAAAGAGGATAGAATCAGAGATTTGGAGATAGAAGGATCTCAGTGGCCATCTAATCCCAAACCCTCATTTTACAGATGAGGAAACTGGGGCCCAGAGAGATTATGCTAGTTAAGTGTCTGAGATAGGATTTGATGCTAAATCTTCCCTGCTCCCAGCCCAGCGCCCTAACCATTAGGCCATGTTGCCTCTCAGCATATAAATCAATACACACTGATACTAAAACACAAAACCCCAAATTGACAGTCAGAGAGCATGTTAAATCCCTCCCTGACCTCAGCTTCTCCTCCCTCCCCCAAACTTGATTTCTTAGTCTTTCCTTTTCTTGTTCCTTTTATTTCCGACCCATTCCAGTTAACTTTGTCCTGTTCAGGGAGCAAAAGGGTATGTGAGAGACCTTAAGATGTATAACTGGGGGTAGCTAAGTGGTGCAGTGGATAAAGCCCTGGATTCAGGAATACCTGAGTTCAAATCCAGCCTCAGACACTTGACACTTACTAGCTGTGTGACCTTGGGCAAGTCACTTAACCCCCATTGCCCTACAAAAAAAGAACAAACAAACAAACAAAAGATGTATAGCTGGAAGGGACTTCACTCTAATCCCCTCCTTTTACAGAAGAAACACAGAAAGGTTCAGACACTTCCTTAAGGTCCGATAAGTAATAGTCTTGAGACAAATTCAGATCATCTGACCCCAATGCCAGGTACTTTTTTTACTATTCCAATCTTTTCCTGTTGGACTTTCACCCTCTGGGCCTTGTCTGGGTCTCTATTACACGTCATCTCTTACCTCTTTGTCTCTGTTATTTTGGCCCCAGTAGAGGCCATCAGTAAATTCAACCCAATCCTTCTATTGAAATCCCAGACTCTCCATCCCTGCCCGACTCCCAGTGAGCCATCATGGGTAACGTGGAAAGTAAATGAGCTTTGGGGACTTAAGTTTTCTGTGTGCCCCTAAGGACAAGGTGATTTTTAAGGTTTCTTCCACTTTTGGCATCTTATAAACTTAAGGGCTGGGAAAGGGGGCAGAAAGTTTTAGGGGTAGTCTGGAAAACTGGAGAACCCCACCCTTCTTTTCTTGTTCCACCTCACTCCTACTCCCTATGCTTAGGCAATCTATGTTGGACACTGCTGACACCTATTGGCCAAGTTTGATCATTGCAGAGAGAAAAATGAGTGAAACAGATAAAGGGAATTAATTGATCATAGAACTTGGAGATAGAAGGGAACTACCTCAAAGATGTTGTAGTCCAAGTCCTTCATGTTACAGATGAGAAAACTCTGATACTAAAATGAGAATAAACCTTCCTAAAGTTACATGGGGTAGCAGGTCCCCAGCAGAAGTGAAATCTGAACATAAGTCTTGTGGCTTCAAATGTAATGCTCTTAATTTGAAAATATGCCCAAAGGGCTATAGAACTGTGCATACCCTTTGAGCCAGAGACACCACTGCTAGGTTTATAATCCAAAGACAACCCCCAAAAGAGAAAAAGACCTATTTGTACAAAAATATTTATAGCAGCTCTTTTTGCAGTGGCTAAGAATTGGAAATCAAAGGAATGCCCATCAATTGAGATATGGCTAAACAAGCCGTGGTATATGATGGTGATGGAATATTATTGTGCTCTAAGAAATGACAAGCAGGATGATTTCAGAAAAACCTGGAAAGACTTGTATGAATTGATGCATACTGAAGTGAGCAGAACCAAGAGAACATTGTACACAGAGACAGCAATATTGTTTGATGAAGAACTGTGAATGACTTAACTATGCTCAGCAATCCCAAAGGACTAATGATGAAACATACTATCCACCAGGGGCAGCTAGGTGGTACAGTGGATAGAGCACCAGCCCTGGATTCAGGAAGACCTGAGTTCAAATCCAGCCTCAGACATTTGACACTTACTAGCTGTGTGACCCTAGGCAAGTCATTTAACCCTCATTGCCCCACCAAAAACAAAACAAAATGAAACATACTATCCACCTCCAAAGAAAGAACTGATATTGATTGAACACAGACTGAAGCATGCTATTTTCCCTTTATTTCTTTCATTTTTAAAATTCACATTTTCGTGTACAAAATGACTAATATGGTAATATTTTATATAATGCACATATATAACCTATATCTATTACTTAAGGCTTCAGGGAGGGAGGAGGGGAGTGAGAGAAGGAGGAGTAAAATTTGGAATTCAAAACTTTATATTAAAATGTTTATTATTTTTTAAAAAGTAATGCTCTTTCCAAACTCTTGTCTTACTTCTCTTCCCTGATCTATTGGGACTGGATTCAGCATCTGTGCCAGTATCTACCATCCTTATCCTACTTCCATACCAAGGTCACCTCCATAGACTTCAGGTTTGTTCCACTCCCACCCCCTCTACTGAACACTAGCCAGAAAGCAGACTGTGGCTCTAAATGCCTTATTTAAAAAATACAACAACAAAAACCCAGGTGAAGTAAAGGAGAGGGTGAAATATTGGGAAAGTATAAGGAAACCCAGGTTGGAGAGTATCTGAGTAAAAGTCAAAGGGGGGGGGGGGGCGCAGAAAGGAAGAGAATAGATATATTATCATTGGAATATGTACTACAAACCACCTGGGCAGAAAGAAGAAATAGATGAGTTCAGGAAACAGATCACAAGCCTGGCACAGAGGTATAGCATAGTAGTGATAGAGGATTTCAAATATCCAGCCTTCTGCTAGAGTTCTCTTTTCTGCCAAAATCAGGGCAGCTAATAACTTCATGACTGTCCTTATCTTTGTGTCTGGGTTTTATTTATTTATTGTTTTGTTTTGTTGCAATGGGGGTTAAGTGACTTGCCCAGGGTCACACAGCTGGTGAGTGTCAAGTGTCTGAGGTCAAATTTGAACTCAGGTCCTGCTGAATCCAGGACCCATGCTTTATCCACTGCGCCACCTAGCTGCCTCCCTTATCTTTGAAAAAGAAAGTAACAAAGGGAAATTCTATTCTGGATCGGAGAAAGGATGGGATCCTCAGAGGAAGTGTCCACTCCATCCATGAGTTTGTGACAAAGGAAATTAGAGCATAGTCTGATATGCACCCTAAATTTAGGGAAAGTGGGTTTCAAAGGATTCAGAGGAAAAAGAGGTGGGACCCCAAGGGCTTAAGAGGAAGTCAGTCTGAGAGGAAGGGTTAGAAGACACTCAAGAATGAAGAAATTCTGTAGACACAAAAGGAAACAATCCCAATGAGAAGGAAAATGGTGTGTTTTTTTTCTGAAGACATTGATGTGAATGTTCAGGGAACTCAACAACCAACTTAGATTTTAGGAAGAAAATGTACAACAGATTAAAGTCAGGTGTGATAATAGAGGATGGATATAAGAGCATGGAATCCTGCAAAAACAGGGTCAGGAATGTTAAACTCAGGATAAACTGAGGCAGTCAAGAGAAGCTCCAGACAACAAAAGGGGTTTGGGTTTTTTGGTGAGGCAATTAGGGTTAAGTGACTTGCCTAGGGTCACACAGCTAGTGTTAAGTGTCTGAGGCCAGAATTGAACTCAGGTCCTCCTGACTCCAGGGCCAGTACTCTATCCACTGCACCACCTAGCTGCCCCAACAAAAGAGTTTTAATCATACTAGAAGAAAAGGGGGAAACAAAGAAGGGACAAGCCATGTGCTTGGCATTGATAGGACAAGAATTGGCAGGAAAGCAAAGGCAGAGATGCTCAATTCTTACTTTATTTCTTTCCTTTACACTGGAAATGAGAGAAGAAAAATGACTAACAGGGAGTTAACTGATACCCAAGCCAAGTAAAGAAATAGTAAGAGAAAATCTATTGGTCCTCTATGAAATTAAGTCACTTGGACCCAAATGAACTACATCCTCAGGTGTCAAAAGAAGTGTCAAGTGGGGGCAGCTAGTGGATAAAGCACCGGCCCTGGATTCAGCAGGACCTGAGTTTTAAATCTGGCCTCAGACACTTGACACTTACTAGCTGTGTGACCCTGGGCAAGTCACTTAACCTTCATTGCCCCACAAAAAAAAAAAAAAAAAAAAGAAGTGGCAAGTATTATTTCTGAGCCAGTCAGTGATATCTGAAAGATGAAAAATCAGAGTCCCAATTTTCAAAAAAAAGGGGGAGGGGAATAGAGACTGCAAATTATAGGGTAGTGAGTTTGAAATCAATTCCTGAGGAAATTCTAGGACAGAATGTTAATGAGAAGGTTGGCAAACATCTAGAAAGAGAAAGAGTGATTTAAAAAGCCAGCAACAGCTCCATCAAGAACAGGTCATGCCAACCTAACCTCACTTCCTTTTTTTTTTTTTTTGGACAGGATTACTAAAACCAGTAGATGAAGGGAATGCTATAAATGTAGTTTACCTAGATACCAGCAAAGCTTTTTATAAAGCATCTCATACTATTCTTGTGGAAGAGGATAGATATGGTTTAGACAATAATACAACCAGATATATTCAGGAGGGTTGGTAGGCACTGAGTAGTCATTAATGGTTCAATGTCAGCATGACAAGGGGTATCCAGAGAAAGACTCCAGGAATCTGTGCTAGGCACTAGAACATTTAAAATTTTTATCAGTGACTTAGGTAAAGGCTTAGATATGTTCATCATCAAATTGGCTGATCACACAAAGCTGAAAAGGATCCCCTAACCTACCGAATGACAATTTCAGGAACTAAAAGGATTTTGACAAGGCTAGAGCATTAGGTTAGCTCTAATAAGATGAAATTCAACAGGGATGGGGCAGTTAGGTGACAAAAGTAGATAGAGCACTGGCCCTGGAGTCAAGAGGACCTGAGTTCAGAATCTGACCTCAGATACCTACTAGGTGTGTGACTCTGGGCATGTCACTTAACCCTGATTGCCTCAAAAAAAAAATTCAGTAGGGATAAATGTAAAGTCTTTCTTAGGTACAAAAAAAATCAATTTCAAAAATATAAGAAGGGGAAGGCAAAGATAGTATGCAAGCCTCTGTCAGAGAAAACTTCCCAACAATTAGCACTCTCCAAAAGCAGAACGTGCTGCCTCAGTGGATGGCTGACTGTTTTCCCCCTCCTTGGAGGTATCCAAGCAGACTGGAGGACCATTTGTCCAGGTATGTTAAGATGGGTATTCCTTTCATGAATGAATTGAAATACATGGACACTGAAGTCCCTTCTAACTCCCAAATTCTGTGACTCTCTGACTCCCTTGTTTCCACCCCCCTCCAAAACTGAGAATCTCAAAGCAATTTCTGGCCACACTAATGAACTTTTTTTTTTTTTAGTGAGGCAATTGGGGTTAAGTGACTTGCCCAGGGTCACACAGCTAGTAAGTGTTAAGTGTCTGAGGCCAGATTTGAACTCAGGTACTCCTGACTCCAGGGCCGGTGCTCTATCCACTGCGCCATCTAGCTGCCCACACTAATGAACTTTTAATAATGTAATATTTAAACAATAATATTTAATAATATTTTAAACCCTTTACTTCTTTTTCTTTTTTAAAATTAAAAACATCAATCTTAATAGCATTTTATTTTTTTCAGTTGCATGTAAAGACAGTTTTCAACATTTGTTTTTATAACATTTTTAGTTCCAAAAATTTCTCCCTCCCTTCCCTCCCTCCTCCCCAAAACAGAAAGCAATCTGATATAGGTTATATATGTACAATCACATTAAACATATTTCTGCATTAGTCCTGTACTGAAAAAACAATCAGAATAAAAGGGAAAACCTCAAAAAAGAAAAACAAAACAAAACATAGAAATAGTATGGTTCAATCTGCATTCAGATTCCACAGTTCTTTTTTCTGGATGTGGAGAGCATTTTCTATTATGAGTCCTTTGGAATTGTCTTGGATCATTGTATTGCTGAAAAGAGCTAAGTCTATCCCAGTTGATCACTGTACAATGTTACTGTTACTGTGTACACTGTTCTCCTGGTTCTGCTCACTTCACTCAGCATCAGTCCATTTAAGTCTTTCTAGGTTTTTCTGGAATCTGCCTGCTCATCATTTCTTATAGGACAATAGTATTCCATTACATTCATTTACCACAATTTGTTCAGCCATTTCTCAATTGATGGGCATCCCCTCTATTTTTAATTCTTTGCCACCACAAAGAGAGCTGCTACGAATATTTTTGTACATATGTGTCCTCAAACCCCTTACTTCTGATCTCATTTGATTCCCAAACAATCCAGAGGCTGGTACTATTATCATCCCCATTTTACAGATGGGGAAACTGAGTGTGTGAGAGTAGATGATTTGCCCAGTGGTCACACAGCTAGTAAAAGTCTGAGGCAAGGTTTGAACGCAGGTCTTTCTAACTCTTAGTCCGACACTCTCTTTATCAGGCCCAAAGGCCATTGATGTGAATTTGGGAGGTAACTTCCTGACATTTTGGATTGTGGCAGTGGGAAGAAGGAAGGAAAAAGAAAGGAAAGGAAGAAATTAACTAGGCACTTCACCCCACCCCCATCTCCCAGTTAAAGGTTTTGGTTTCTGAGGACCATATACTAGTCCACCCAACCTCAGAAACTCCAGAAACTCCAGTCTGGATTTCCCTTCCGGTCATTCATTCATCCCTTCAAGCTGAAGATAAGGAATCAGGTGAAACTGGTGAAAAGAGAAAACCCCAAATAAGGTACTTACCCTTCTGGAATAAACTCTAACTTTCTTTAAGGAAGGGAGGGGGATCAGAAAAGGAGAGGAGAGTGTTCCAGCACCTATTTCCCTCCCATGTCGCCAGTGGGAGTCTGTATCATTCAAAGATAGGGTTATGAATGGGGTGGGTGAGGGATGGAAAGTAATGTAGAAAGTATGCTAATTAAGGGGAGGGAATAGGTCGATTTTTGTCTTTCTATCCCCAGTACCTATCATTGTACCGGCACATAGACGTTTAATAATGCTGGTTTAACAAAATTGAATCGGAGGGAGGGAGGTTGGGAACTCAAAACTCTATAAAATCTTTTTTTAATCATATATGCAATGTTATTTGTGTCCCGGTGTGGAAACTCTGCTTCACGGATGCAGATTGGCCACTTATCTGTCATTTATAGTCTTAATTTATATTTATAGTAGAGCGGCTAGCTTATGTTCACAGTGGAGAGTTCCTACACCGGATTTGAACCCGGGTCTTCTAGACTGCCCGGCAGCTTTATAAATTATTCTCCTTTGCTCTTCGGGAATCTGAGTCCAGCCCATAACAATGGGGCTCCTCCCCCTTTTCCTGGGCCTGCGGCAGAAACTGGAGGGAGGTGCTAGTCCTACCTCCTTCCCCCCCCAACACACGGAAGCTGGTAGAGCGAGTCTACCAGCTCAGGATGCCGCTCTCCTGGGTCTCTAGGCTCCCCGGCTTCTTGCCCAGTCTGCTTCTTAGCATCTTGGCAGGTCTCCAACAGGTGAGGACTTGAGAGGGGAGGGGGACGGGATAAGGGGAGAGACAGGTGTGCCTTTGTTCAACCTGGGGGGCAGATACCTCTTGCCACTCTCTCCCTGCCGGGACAGGTAGGAGTGTGGGGGAGCTATTGAGAACGGGAGACTTATGTGTTTTACATGGGAAGAGAAGCAGGAATTCAGGGGGAGGGGGTGTATTCCTTCCCCTTCCCCATCTGAGTGCCCTGAGATCTCAGAGAAGACTGACCTCAGTATTAGCCTTGTCTTACTCTTTCTTGGTTTCCTTCCCCATTTCTGTGCCCAAGACTTAGGGGTACAGAGCTGGTAACTGAGAAGCCTGGGCAGGAAACCTCACACTCTACTGTGTGTCTTTGGGGAAGCCTCTCCCCTTCTCTGGGCACTTATTTGTTTCTTTACTTGATCTAGTGGAAAAAGTAGCCCTGCCCTATTCCCGAGTTTAAAATAGGGTTTGGACTCATTTTACCCTCCCCCACCCCCACCTACTCACCCAACCATTTGGGACTTGGGTGGTGTCTCTGCTCTAGGATTGTGAAGCCTGGGGCTAGTTGGAGAATTTCAAATTTCTTGGACCATTCTTACCCGAGACGGGAAACCTGGAGAACTAAATAGATGATTGAATGCCTAAAGTGCTTGGAGATCCTGAGACTAATTCTTTCTCTGATCCCTAAACGGGAATTCAGTCTTTCCCAGTCATCCCCGCCACCTTTAGTCATGTTAATTATTGAGAGGGGGAGGAGACTGTAGAGATCTTAGACTTGGTGGAAGTCTCTTCCACCCCCACCCTGTTCCCAGACTTGTGGATCTCTGTCCCTAAATATCTGACTTCCTCTGCTGGGTGATTTTGAGAGAGGTCGTTGTTTTCTCCAGGTCTAGGTGTTCAGATTCTATTGTATTAAGTTTTTAAGGCTTTCTGGCAGAGTTGGAGAGAAACGTGCTCACCAGTTACCTTCACTATCACTTTATATATTTCCATTATCCTATCTTTATTGTCCCTGTAAATCAGATCACTGATTATCACTGCCATCATTAGTGAGAATTTTTTTTTTTAATTTAGTCACATGAACTGTAGTTATGGACTGACTCCTAAGGCAAAATTGAGCTCTGACTACCCGAATTTTTCGTGTGTTCCCAGAACTCCTCTGGACTGGGGAGATGCTGCTGATTAGAATGAAAAAATAGGAACGACTTGGGCGGGAGGGAGCAAGGAATAGGGGCTTTGACCTGTGCAGTCATTTCTCTTAAGTCCTCCTTCCATTGGGGATATACAGTGAACCCCAAATTAATGAGTCTCCCAACTCCAATAGAATATCCTTATGAGTAGGGATTTTTGCCTTCTTTGTATTTGGACCCCCAGACCCTTCAGAAATATTTGTTGCCTTAGTAAATTTCTGCCTTAATAAATATTTATTGATCGATAATGTCCTTGTATCCCCTACCCCGCCCCCACCCTCTCTAAGCTCTGGCTCATTTTCTTCCTAGGTAACTGGTGGATGCCAACTGCACTAGTAAGTATGGGTATCTGGATGCCTTAGTTTCTCCCTCTCTAGGGAGGAAAGGGAGGCCACCAGAGTCAGGAGTTTCCAGGCAAAAAGGCCCAGTTGGAATTCTCTTTTACCCATTCCTTAGATTGATTTGATCTTTCCCCAACCCAGGCTCCCAGAACAGGGATTACAGTGGGCAAAATAATGGATTTGAAATCCTCTGCCCTTTATCCCCTATGTGACTTTGGGTATCCATATTCTCATCTATAAAATGAGGGGGGTTTGTGCCAAAAGTAAAGGTGTCTCCCCTTGGAGAAGTCCTTCCTGGGGCCTAGTCTCTAGTTTTCTAGCTTTGGGTTCTCTGTGGGATTTGTAAAAAAACAAGCTGGGTGATAGATAACATCACCTCCCTTAGTGCTGGAAGGGCCTTAAAGGTCATCTTTGGCGATCTTTTTGTTATTCTCTAGTTGCTAGGTGAAATTACCTTCCCAAGGTCATCTACCCTCTGGATCCAAGCCAGAATTCTAAAGCCACTAGCTCTTCTCCTGGACAAAAAGACATTAGAAGAAACGTTTCAGGGACCCACGGAGAAAGGCTAGAGTTGATGTCCCCTAGGGTTCATACATTCCCCAAGCTCAGGGATTGTTTTAGTGGAAATTAATTTGTCTTGGTGTTAATTGCTATTTAGTAGGTCCAGCAGGAGTAATGCATGTAAACAGGCCTTTGCATTTGTATATCACCTTCTCCGGTTGCAAAATACATTTTCTTCAAGATGGGCAGAACAGAAATTGTTAGCTCCATTTTGGGGACGAGGAAAATGAGTAAATGGCCGAGTCATGATTAGAACCCGTGCCTTTTGGCCTTCCTCCTCACCCCTCATACAAGGCTCTTTCCACTACTCCATAAGCCAGTGTAGACATGATTTTCTTTAACCAGAGAGAGGTTTCCCTACCAAGACTGAGAGTCCATTGCCTATCATGCCATGGGGAAAGGGGCCCAGCTTAGAAGTGGGATCCTTTTGACCAAGGGATCACCTTCTGTTCTCTCCCATGCCAGCTTTTGCCCTGAAGGATTTGAGTGCTGTGCCAATGGCTGCTGCCTGAAGACAGAACATTTCTCTGGCCCCATGAGGTGAAAAACATGGCGACCGTTTTGTGGTCATGCCCAAAGACATCTTGTCCCTGGCCACTAAGGACAGAGAGACATGACCAGCTGGTGATGCATGGAAGATAGGCCTGAGTGGGGGCAGGGGGGGGGGTGTAGAAAAGGATAGGGATGAGGGAGGGCTGTTTGGAAGGAGGCAGCCACCCTCACTCTGTTAAATAAGGATCATGTTGTCAATCTTCCCTGCCTCCCCAGGACATTTGTCATCAGCTTCCTGGTCATCATCCCCCTCCTCTGCATCTGTGGCTTGTCAAAGCGTTTGTGCCGAGCTTGTTGGGTCTCTGAGCCAGAGCCCCCAAACCAGCGGGAGGTGCCCATTGCCGTGTCCTTCAGTAACCCTACTGTGGCCCCTGAGATTCCAGTATCTACTCCATTTGGACCCCCACCGCCCTATAGTGAGGTGAGTCCTCCTTGATTCCATCTGATCTCCTGAATATCTGTTCAGTCTTGGGGCAAGTCACAGGAAAGGGCCTCTAGGAGAGGCAATATGGTACAGCAAGTCTGTGCCACCTTCAGGGAGGCCCTTCCCTTGACTAGGCCTTGTGTTCCTTCTCTATAAGATTAGAGGAATAGTCTAAATTATTTCTAGGTGCAGTTAGGTGGTACAGTGGATAGAGTCAAGAAGACCGAGTTTTAATGTGGCCTCAGACAACTTAATAGCTATATGACCCTGGGCAAGTCACTTTACCCTATTTATCTCAATTTCCTCATCTATAAAATGAGTTAGAGAAGGAAATGGCAAACCACTCCAGTATCTTTGCCCAAAAAAACCCAAATGGGGCCACAAAGAATCAGGCATGTCTGAACAATGACAACAATAGGTAGTTCAGTAGATTCTGAAAAAAACCTGAGTTCAAATCCAGCAATGGATACTCACTAGGTAACTGTACAAGTCACTTTACCTCTGTTTTACTCTGTTTTCTCATCTGTAAAATGGGGATAATAATAGCATCTTCTTCCCAGGGTTTGTGAGGATCAAATGAGTAAGTTCTTTGTAAACCTTAAAAGTGCTATGTAAGTACTAGCAATTATCATTATTATAAAATCCCTCCCACCTCAGTCTATGATCTTATGTTCTGCCTCTCCGTACCAGGGCTTTCCCAATCTGGGATATGTACACAAAGCTTGAAATAAGGGTATGGTAAATATTTGGCAAATAAACGATATTGTCCCACTGAAAATATTCTGCAAATTCCAAATTGATTTACAAACAGCCGTGACAAAATGGCTTATGTGTCTGAGCATGGTAAGCTCTAGAAATTCTTTTCCATTCCTATTGAATAGGGGGTGTGGGTAGGTTTACTGGAAAGCCAAGAACTGCAGGGACTAAAAAAGGTTGGGGATCCCTTGTCTCTACTCATAAATCATCTCTCCCAGGCCATTGCTTCTCATACCCAACAAATACTGCCGGGTAGTGGTAAGCCTGTTGAATTAAGAGCTGTAAGACCCTAGTTTGAACCCTGTTCTTGCTTCTCAGGGCTTAACCTCCAGGAAATTCCGTTTTCCTTATCTGTGAAATGAGGGGTTTGGCTGTAGATAGGTCATCTTAGCCTTAGAGGTGTATGGGCTCCTCCAGCCCCGAATCCTTCCACACTTTGGCCTCAGGTACCATCCTCCTTGCCCTTATTTCAGGGTTGGAATCAACCAAGGGGAAGGGATTGAGAGACAATGAAGGGACAGGGAGAGAAGG
Organism: Dromiciops gliroides; assembly: GCF_019393635.1. Classification (NCBI taxonomy): domain Eukaryota; kingdom Metazoa; phylum Chordata; class Mammalia; order Microbiotheria; family Microbiotheriidae; genus Dromiciops; species Dromiciops gliroides. Next base: position 189,325,284 of record NC_057864.1, read on the forward strand.
CCCTGGCTGGACAGAGAACACTGTGCTCTCCTCCCCACAGGTCATTCAGAAGCCAGTCCTGTGCCCACCACCTCCCCGGGAGCCACCACCACCCTACACCCCCACACCTGTTGCAACGACCCAAAGCACTCGAGGGGGAATCGTCAACCCAGCCTTCTGAGGCATGTTGGGACACCCTAGGAGCTTGATGCTGAATTGATTTCCCTTCTTGCCTCTGCCTATTCAAGGGTGTCCTCACTCCTAGGGGCTCTGGGCACTATCTGGCCTGGGAATGCTCTCCTTTTCCTAGAGTTTTAAGGACGGAGGGAGAGAGAGGCAAAAATGTCAGCCCACGAAGAGGCTGGACGATCTGTCACCTGTCCCAGGATGCTGAAAGAAAGATTCCTGCAGGTGGGAAGAGACCTTGGACTTGAGAGATAGCTTCCCCCCAACTTCAGATGGAGTGGGCTCAGATCCTATCCAGGATCTCTTGGATTTTGTGTGCTTGGAGGTTGAATGGGGGCTTCAAATAAGTCAAGCAGAGTCATCCTCTGGCATAAACAAGATATGCCTAGCCTGCTGCCCTACAGTGTCAGAAGTTCCACCATTAGAGAGCCATTCCTTTGGTTAAAGTCTAGCCCCCTACCTGTGGGTTTTCCTGGGCAGAATAATTCTTTAATGTAAAGTAAATTGCATATTATAAATGAATTTAAAAGACTTTTGACCCTGGTCCATGGGGAGGATGGGGAAGGGGCTCTGAAAATGAAGTTAGGGGTAGGAGGTGGGAACACAGGTCAGGGATCAAAAGGTAATCAGCGGTTAATTACTTGCCAGTTTATTACTATTTCTTATTGCCGCTGGATATTAGGGTAGGGGTGGGGAAGCTGGAGATGGGGGAACTCCCTGCTGCCCAAGTAAGTGGAGATGACCTCTAGGAGCAGAGTACAATGCCCATTGCTGACTCAATTTATTTCAGCATCCCTTCCCCACCCAGTAGTTGGCTTAGATTTCCTGGGGAGAAGAGGGGGTAGATGGGGGATGGGGGAGCTGATGACTTCGATTGGGAGAGGGGGATAGGTTGGGGGAAGGAGGCCAAGGTGGAAGCAGAGAGGCCTTAGCCGGAGAAAAGGTGAGGGAAGGGAAAATGTGGCTACTGGGAAGGGAGATCTTTTCCTTACACACACCCAGTAAATTGCTGAATTCCTTCACCTAAGGTTGGATAGGGAGAGAAGCTTCTGCCTCCAGTTTCAGACTTGGTTGTTTCTGCCCCATGGCCACTCTAGAAGGGAAAGCCATACCTTGGCCCCAAGTGAGGCATCTGGGGCAGAGTCCACCCCAGAAAGGGAAGTTAAGACTTAAGAAATGTATGGGGCTAAAATTCTAGCTAGTCTGTCTAAAATATCTAATGAGGGGTCTCCAAAAAATTATAAGCTTTAGCAAGAGTTTAGACTTTTAAGCATTTATTAAGAAGAATAAGAATTTGTTGAAGAGAGAGAAAGAGGCCTAGATTCTGACATCTATCTCAGGGAGCTAGAGTCTTCTGCTCCACTCCCCCCTGAGGTCCTCATGAAAGTGGCTGAGAGAGCGAGCCTCCCCCCACCAGCCTCCTGTGGAACCGGGAACATCCCATCCACAGGCACACACAGCTCCAAGCTAATTGGCTGGTAGCTTTGATAGACAGTACCCATGAGCAAACGTCACTTCCTGACACCAAGGAACTGACCACAGGGAACTTTCCTACAATAAATCTCCAGCAGGTGGCATCACTCCAATCGTTATAGAATGGTGCTCAGGGCAGCTAGGTGGCAAAGTGGATAAAGCACCGGCCCTGGAGTCAGGAGTACCTGAGTTCAAAGTTCAAATCCGACCTCAGACACTTGACACTAGCTGTGTGATCCTGGGCAAGTCACTTAACCCTCATTGCCCTACTCCCCCCCCCAAAAAAAAAGACTTAAGAACAGTGCTCCCCAAAGACTCCTTATGGTCCCTCCCTCACACCCTTTCTGGAGATCACACAAAGTCAAAACTATTTACATTAATACCTATGACATGTTAATTTGTAATCTGGCAAATAGTGACAAATATAACCCATAGGAACAAACCTTTTGAGGCAGGGGGTTGGGGGAGGTCCTCATATAAGAGAATAAAAGGGTCCTGACCCCAAAAACAGCAATAAAAGAGAATAAAAGGGTCCTTAGACCAAAAAAACTAAAACTGCTGCTTTAGAGGAAAGAACAGAGACTGGGCAGGGCGTGGGTAAGGGAGTGGAAAGAGACCTTTTTTCTTTACTGAGCACTGAGGTCCAGCACTACCCAGCCTAGGAAAATTGGAGGAATATTGCCTTACCCTGAGCCAGGCGTGGCCAGAGCAGAATAGCAGCCAGGCTATTGCATGATTGGCATCGGAATTGGGGGCAGGGAAAGGAGGTGGGGGAAATGGTGCAGATTATACTGCAGCTCATCAGGACACACTGCCTCCCCCCTCCACTCTTTGCCCTAAGGGGTGCTGCTCTCAGTTGTCCCCCAAAACTGGAAGATCGGGAAGGAGACTGAGGCTAGGACCCTACTATACCAAAGAGACCCTGTGCACAAGAGGGAACAGGGAAGTGTGCCAGTTTATGTTCAGCCCATCACTTTCCACTACCCAGGGGAGCTACTGAGTGGTACCCACAATGACTTGGCATCGAGTCATAAAGTCACCCTCCTGAATCATGATCATCCCCCTGCCTCTGGATTCTTATCTGAGAAAGGTTTTAAGTATGTGAAATGGGTGTGACTTTCCCCTAGGGTCTCAATGTTCAGAGTCAGTCAACAATAACAGATTTTACAGAGTGCCTACTATGTGATAGACACTGTACTTAAACCCTGTGAAAATATCTTCACAACAACCCTGTGAGGTAGGCGCTATTGGCACCATTTTTTTCACTTAAAGAAAGCAGGCAAAGGTTAAGTGAATGGCCCAGGGTCACCTAGCTAGCATCTGAGGCCAAATTCAAACTCTGGTCTTCATCACTCCAGGCAGTGTTCTATCCACTGAGCCACCTGGCTGGACTCTGGAGTATTTATTAAGTGCTTATGTAGCAGATTGTTGTTGTTTGTCCTTTGCAGTGAATTGGATTGAAGTGAGGGAGGGCTGTGCAAAGTGACGAGTCTCACTCTCTCCTCTAGAGCCATCTGGGTCCAGTAGTAAGATATCTATCAGGAAGACTAGAGATTGGCACCACTTGGGCAAACCTTAAGACCAGACTTCAAGCACTTGCAGGCAGACTCTGAGTCAATAAACAAGCCCCAGTGGCAGTCCAGTTGGGTGGGAGTCAGCTGACTAGGGGAACAGTGAAGGGCTCCCTCTACTACCTTGGCCCAACAGGCTCAGTTGTGCTGACCAGTCCCAAGCTGCAACTATGGGGAAGGAGGGGCGAGCTCATGGCAGGGACCATGCTGGCTGTGGGCACTGGCAGAAGAGCTGAGTCCCTGTTTTCAGTTTCAGCTAATTGTCCCTACCCTCAAAGAGGTCGCATTCTAATATGGGAAATAACATGCAAACAATCAGATGCATGCAACATGCACAAAATGTCAGTTATAGGTAATCTCAAAAGGAAAACCTAGGCAGTTGTCTGGACTGGGGAAAGGACCAGGAAAGGCCTGCAGAAAGCTGGGATTAGAATTGAGTCTTCAAGAAAGTCAGAGATTAAGGGAGGAAAGGCATTCCAGGCAGGCACAACAGTACAAAGGAACGGAGGTGGGGTTTCTGTGAGAGGAATATAATGTAAACCAGTGTGGGATCCTCTGGAGAAGAGTGTACAAAGACTGGAAAGTAGAAAGGGACCTAGGCAGTGAAGGGTTTTAAATGCCAAACAGCATGTTATTATTGATCATAAGAGGAAACGATTAATTGTTCAGCTACTTATAACTCTTCATGACCTCATCTGAGGTTTTCTTGGCAAAGATAGTGGAATGGTTAGCCATTTTCTTTCCCAGGTGAGGAAACCAAGGCAAACAGGGTTAAGTGACTGAGCCAGGGTCACACAGCTAGTTGTGTAAGATCAGATTTTGGGTCTTCCTGACTCCAGGGCCAGCATCTATCCACTGTTACCTAGCAGTCCTTATTGGGAACTATGGGAATGGTGGGATCAATGTGACATGGTTAGACCTGCTCTTTAGAAAAATACTTTGGCCCCTGAATGGAGGATGGGTTGAAATGAGGAGATACTTGAGGCAGGGAGATAAAACCAGAAGGCTACTGCAATAGTCATGGAGAGTTCATGGAGAAAAGGAGATGTCTATAAGAACTACTGCAAAAATAGAAATAAGACTTCAGGTTAGATATGTGGAAGGAATACAAGAATGATGACACCAACAGTGTGGACCTGGGTAATGGTGGTACCTTCAACAATAATTGTTTGCCCTTCATTCTCAAAGAGGACCATGATCCCAATGTCATGACTTGCAGTGAATTGGATTTAAGTGAGGCAGGCAGAGCTGTGCAAAGTCACCAACCTAACTCTTTCCTCCAAAGCCATCTGATAGTTGTAGTTTCCTTCCTTAAACCTTTTAATTAGATCTGTTTTTGCTTTTGCTTTGTCTGAGATAAGGATTGCTACCCCTGCTTTTTTTTGTTTGCAGGGCAATGGGGATTAAGTGACTAGCCCAGGGTCACAGAGCTAGTAAGTGCTAAGTGTCTGAGGCCGGATTTGAACGCAGGTACTCCTGAATCCAGGGTCGGTGCTCTATCCACTGCACCACCTAGCCGCCCCTACCCCTGCTTTTTTTACTTCAGTTGAAGCATAATATATTCTGCTCCAACCTTTTACCTTTACTCCATGTGTATCTCTCTGCTTCAAATGTGTTTCTTGTAAACATATTGTAGGATTCCGATTTTTGATCCAATCTGCTATTTGCTTCCATTTTATGGGAGAGTTCATCCCATTCACATTCACAGTTAAGAATACTGTCGGGGCAGTTAAGTGGGCAGTTAAGTGGCGCAGTGGATAAAGCACCAGCCCTGAGCACCTGAGTCCAAATCTGGCCTCAGACACTTGATACTAGCTGTGTGACCCTGGGCAAGTCACTTAACCCCCATTCCCCTGGGAGGGGGGGATACAAAAATAAAAGATTATTGTTTATTTCCCTCCATCTTTTCCATTTTGTTTGTTTGTGGTTTTTTGTTTGTTTGTTTGTTTTTGCTGGGGCAATGAGGGTTAAGTGACATGCCCAAGGCCACACAGCTAGTAAGTGCCAAGTGTCTCGGGCTGGATTTGAATTCAGGTCCTCCTGAATCCACAGCTGGTGCTTTATCCACTGTGCCACCTAGCTGCTCCCTTCCCCTTTGTACTCTTTTTTTCTTCTTTCACCCTATTCCTCCTCACCAGTGTTTTTCTTCTGACCACTGCCTCCCTCAATCTGCCCTCTCTTTTATCAACGATCCTTCCTTTTCTTTTCCCTTTCTTCCCCTGCTTCTGCCCCCCCTTCTATTAGTACCACCCTTTTCCCCTTAATGTTACTTCCTTAAAGAGTAAGCTAAGTGCGTGTATATGTTATTCCCTCCCAGAACTAAATCTGATGAGAGAAAGGTTGAAACAATGCTCACCCCTCCCTTCTTTCCCTTTATTGTAATAGGTTTTTTTGTGCCTCTTCATATGATGTAATTAACCCCATTCTACCTCCACCACCCTCTCCCCCTATTCTCCTTTTATTCTGCTCCTTAAGTTTCTTTATATCATCATATTCAAGTCAATTTAATAACAATACCCTAATAGAGATACAGATATCCTCCAAAGCCATCTGGGTCCTGTGGCAAGATATATACCCAGAAGATTGGAGATGGCCCTGGATATTTAAGGCAATTGGGATTAAGTGACTTGCCCAGGGTCACACAGCTAGTGTCTGAGGTAAGATTTGAATTCAAGGCCAGTGCTCTATCCACTGTGCCACCTAGCTGCCCCCCTCAACAGTAATAGGGAAAAATGGAAAGAAGGAAGGTTTAGGGGAAAAGGTCCTGTTTTGGATCTATTGATTGGAGATATCCAAAAGGTGACATATAGAGAAACTAATACTGGATATGTAGATTTAGGAATCATCTGCTTAGAGATAATAACTAAAATCATGGGAGTTGATCATGAGATCACCAAGTGAGAGTATGTTGAGGGAGAGAGAAGAGGGCCTGGGACAGAATCTTAGAAGATACCCATGGTTAGTGGTCACGATCTGGGGGAAGATCTAACAAAGAAGACTTATGAGTCATCTAAGTAGGCAGGAGGAGAACCAGAAAGCACTAAGATAGACAAGAGAACATCCTGAAGACATCTACAGTGTCCAAGGTCAAAGAGAGGTCTAAAAGGAAAGACACTGAGAAAAGGCCACTAGGTTTGCTAATGGAGAAATTGTAGGTCACCTTGGAGAGGGCTGTCAAGTGAATGATGACCTTGAAAGGTGGAGTGAAGCTGTTTTCGTAGAGTGTAAGAGTGAAGGAAATGGAGGAAGTCAAGACTTTCTGTGGTCTACTTAAAAATACCTGATTTTATCTCATTTCCACTTTTATAAGGTTGGGTTTCTTAGGAGGCAGCATAATGTGGTAGATTGAGAATGAGACTCAAAAGTCAGAAAGACCCAGGGTTCAAGCCCTGCCTGGAGCTATGTGACCCTCAGCAAGAATTAGTGCTCTAAGCAATTCTGTTATAACTTTCATTTTTTTCTGACTTCTGCTTTAAAAAAAAAACAATACACCCAGTAGGCTCTTGCATTTGCTAATCCTTATTATGTATGGTCTGCTTTATAAAAGTCATTTTGGTAGCCTACTGGTATCCTTGCATTTCCATTATTGGTAACTTCAATACATGTGTAAAACATTTTTTTAAAGTATACAAATGAAAAAGTAAAAAAAAAACCTTAAGTTACAGAGAAAGGGCCAACTTGTATTAATAGAAGTTTCTTTTACCCAAGAGGTACCTATACTAGTGAAATCATACATCCAGTTCTTCCTATTCCTTCACAGTCTTAATGACATCTTTTGGGTCAGCTAGTGATGCAGTGGATAGGGCACTGGCCCTGAAGTTGGGAGGACCTGAAATCAAATTTGACCTTAGACACTTGCTAGCTGTGTGACCCTGGGCAAGTCACTTAACTCCATAGCCTCAAACATCTGGGGCCATCTCCAGATGGCTCTTGAAGAGAGGCTGATAACCTTGCACAGCCCTCCCTCACTTAAATCCAATTCAATGGGAATCATGACATCACCCTGATGTCATGGTCCTCTTCAAGAATGAAGGACAAACAATAACAATGACACCTTTTAGAAAAGAAGCATTTATTAAGCACTTATTATGAGTCAGGCACTTCTAAATGCTGGGAATACAAATAAAAGCAAAAATAAAGACAGACCCTACCCTTGGAGTTTACATTCTGACTGAGAAAGACAACAACACATAAGAGGGAATTTTACCAGCCAAGACCAGGGATCCTATTTGAAGAAATAATAAGGTGTAATGGAAATAACTCTGACCTTTAAATTAAATGACCTAAGTTCAAAGGTCAGCTCTAATAACTACTCCCAGGAAGTTACTTTGCTGCTATAAACACATTTCCTTATTTTCAAATTGGGGATAATAAGACCTAAAAGCACATGCTTTCAGTAACTAGGCTGGGTCAGTGAAGTCATTGACTGAGGGTAGGACATTTAGAGGATCCTTGGCAGCATTGTCCTGTGTCATATCAGGAAGGAAAGGAGCCAGAGCTGGTACCTAACTCCATGGGAGATACTCCACTCCAGCAGATCAGGGAATTCCCCTGATTCCTGCTACATAAGCATCTGTTTATGTAGCTCATTGTTGAGTCATTTCAGTCCTCTCTGACTGCATGACCCCATTTGGGGTTTTCTTGACAAAGATATTGGAGTGTTTTGCCATTTCCTTCTCCAGCTCATTTCACAGATAAGGAACTGAGGCAACCTGGCTTAAGTGACTTGCCCAGGGTCACAAAGCTAGTCATTTTCTGAGGCAGGATTTGAACTCAAGAAGATGCCTTCCTGACTCCCAGCCCACTCTACTGTACTTAGCTGTCCCATTTATACAGCTACATGCATGATAATTTGAGGAAGGAATGAACAGACAACTAGAGGTATGACGAAAGGCATTGTGAGGGAAAAATCCATCCTCTTCTCAATAATTCTCAGGAACTCAGCAGCGAAGTAACAAAGGCTTTATTTTCTTCTCATGAGGAGGCACCCTTGTGTGCAGCTAGTGGGTGCCCCAAAAGGGGGCTCGCAGGCCCTGCTTTATATCCTAGTCCCTAACATGAATGGACCTTCCCCTTTTGCATCACTGGTGGGGTTACAATCTACGCGCAAAAACTAGCTAATCGAAACACAGTATTCCCACCCCTCTTCCTTGTATGGGCATAACTCAGGAGTGGACCTTATATTTCCTTATATGAACACAACTCTGGAGTGGACCTTATTGAGACCAGGGCTCCTTGAACCATGTGACCTTGCTAACCTGAGGGGGACCTGAGACCTTTGTCCTACAAACAGGTCAGGGGGAGTATGACTGACTGTTATGTCCACATTGAGAGGAGACAAACTACCCATTTCTCACAGGCATGCTATATAATGCTCAGATATTGGAATTTTTAAAAAGGACAAGGGATGGAGGGCCTATAGGCATCTGGTCCTAAGCTACATTGATGTAGCAACTTCCATATAAACTGTCTTGTCTTACTGTTTTTTGGTGGGGGGGGGGGGGAACAATCCCTAGGTCGGCTCTACTGACCAAGATAAGGCAGAAGTTTGCATGGTACAGGAATGACGTTATCATTTGGAACTAGAAGGAAGAGAGTCTAGAGGCCTAGTGGCTGAGCTTTCTCTTACAGAGAATGAGGCCTGGGGTTATTAACCCCACACACTCCTCTCCCACTCTATACCCCACCCCCACCAAGAAAAGAATGTCCAGGTGAAATCTGCCTAAAAGGAATACCAAGGGCAGCCTCAGGGGGAGGTGGAGGGGATAGTGGGGAAGAGACGTCCAGAAAAAAGAGTTAAGATCAACATCAGAATGGGGAGAATGGGGAGGAGCGAAATGAGATGGGGAAGCACCCAAATTGTAAACAAAAGGGGAAAATTCATAGCAGGAAATTCCCCAGCATTCCTAATTTGTCTAACTGAAGTCCTGTCAGATTTCTTCCCCCACTCCAGACAACGAATATGTTACTAGCAACATGGTCACAATGAGTTAGAAGACATAGTGATGGGGAAAGAAGAGCTTAAAAACATACTAAATCACTCTGATGATTGTTGAAAGATTTTGCAGGATCTCTTTCCAAATCCTGAAATAATCCCAAGAGATGTGAGCTAAAGGAGCTATGGGGTTATATTCTGTTTTTAAAAGGATAATCATGGGGGCAGCTAGGTGGCACAGTGGCTAAAGCACCGGCCCTGGATTCAGGAGGACCTGAGTTCAAATCCAACCTCAGACACTTGACACTTACTAGCTGTGTGACCCCGAGCAAGTCACTTAACCCTCATTGCCCTGCAAAAAAACATTAAAAAAAATAAAAGGACAATCACAAGGAGGTAAGGGGTATTGTTATTTTCATTTTACAGATAAGGAGACTGAGGCAATCAGCAGGTAGGTGACATGCCCAGGGTCCCAGGGCTAGAAAATGTCAGAATCTAGATCTGAATTCAGATGTCTGTGATTCCCAGCTTAGTGCTGTATCCACTGTGCCTCCTAGCTTCCTCCACTCACAGTCCCAAAAGTAATAATCTAGTCCTACTCTCTCATTTTACAGATAAGGAAACTGAGACCCAGAGACTTGGGAAAAAACTTTGTACACATTGAGTTAGTGACAAAGATCAGGAGTGTCCCCATCTAAAGCTCTTTTCATCACACCAAAGCAGAATGTCTTTAAAAAGAGGGAAGTGGAATGAAGTTTTAAAGTTAGAAGAACCCCTATAATCCCAACTCCCTGGAAGACTAAGCTGGTGGATCTCTTGTCAATCAGTAGCATTTATTAAGCACCTACTATTCACAAGGCACTACAAAGAACAGCAAAAGACAATCACTTCTCTAAAGGATCTCACAGACTAATAGGAAAGACAACATGTAAACAACTATATACAAACAAGATAGGGGCAGCTAGGTGGCGCAGTGGATAGAGCACCAGCCCTGGAATCAGGAGGACCTGAGTTCAAATCCGGCCTCAGACACGTAACACTTACTGGCTGTGTGACCTTGGTCAAGTCACTTAACCCCAATTGCCTCACCAAAAAAAAAAAAATACTATGACAAACAAGATAGATACAAGATAAATGGGCAGTAGTCAACACAAAGACAGCATTAAGGGAGATTGGGAAAGGCTTCTCGAAGAAGGTAGGATTTTATCTGGGACTTGAAGGAAGCCGGGAAAGTTAGGAGGGAGAAATGAGGAGGAGGGAGAGCACTTCAGGCATGGGACATGGCCAGAGAAAATTCCTGGAGTCTGGAAATGATGGGTCTTTTGGCAAGAGCCAGGAGGCCAGTATCACTGAATCTCAGAGAGTAAGGGATAAGAAAACTGGAAAGATAGGAAAGGGCTAGGAGATTTTATATTTGATCCTGAAGGTGAAAGGGAGCCACTAGTCTATTGAATGGGAGGGAGGGAAGTATGGTTAGACATGGACTTTAGGAAGATTAATTTTACAGCCAAATGGAAGATGGACTGAAGTAAGGAGAGACTTTGGGGGCTGAGATTGACCAGTAATAGTCCAATTGTGAGGTGATAAGGGCCTGCATCAGGGTTTTGATCATGTCAGAGGAGAGAAAGAGGTATAATGCTAGAGATATTATGAAGGTAAAATCAGCAGGCCTCACCAAAAATTGAATGGCATGGAGGGATGAGAAAAAATGAGTAGATGATACTTTGGTTTTGAGCCAAGGTGAGTGGGAGGACGACAGTGCTCTTTTCAGTAATGAGGTGAGGGAGGGGGCAGCTAGGTGGCACAGTGGATAAAGCACCGGCCTTGGATTTAGGAGGACCTGAGTTCAAATCAGACCTCAGATACTTGACACTTAACTAGCTGTGTGACCTTGGGCAAGTCACTTAACCCCAATTGCCTCACACACACAAAAAAAGATAACTACAGGACATCTGGGTAGAGATATATGTCTGAAGGTTAGGGTTTGAGAAGCATATCTGAGCATCATTGGCATAGAAGTGATAATTGAATCCATGGGAGTTATGAGATCACTGTGTGAAATAATATAGAGGGAGAAGAGAAGAAGGCCCAGATCAGAACCACCTACCTTTAGGGCGCATGACCAGGGTGAAGATTCAGACAAGGAGACTGTGAAAGTCAGACAGGTAGAAGGAGAACTGGCATAGAATAGTGTTTCAGAAACCTAGAGAGATGAGGCTATCAAAAGGAGTTGTATTTTGAGCTCAGGTGTTCTGATCTTCAGTGGGCTATGCCAGTGGGGTGTTCACACTAAGTTTATCATTAAGGCATTAATATGATGAGAACTGGCCCGGGGGGGGGGGGGGGGGGGGGCGGTGCAGCTAGGTGGCACAGTGGATAAAAGCACCGGCCCTGGATTCAGGAGGACCTGAGTTCAAATCCGGCCTCAGACACTTGACACTTACTAGCTGTATGACCCTGGGTAAGTTACCTAACCCCCATAGCCCCACCAAAAAAAAAAAATATGATGAGAACTTGGCATGGTGAGAGGGTAAAAGGGTCAGGGGGTGGAACAAGGTTGGAAAAGAAGCTGGCCAAATCCTCCATGAAAGAATGGAATTGGGTTGTGAAAATAGCCTGCACTTCCATGGTTAGGAGACTGTAATAAACAGTGCAAGTTGCTTGCATTTTTGTGGACTGGACAAATAAACAGATGTAAACAAGTCAGGAGTCTTTCTACTCAGCTGGTCAGCATAAATCTTACAGCTGGGGGGGGGGGGCGGGGAAGGTGAAAATGAACTCCCAAAGAGCTTTAAACTGGTATGTATAGATTGTCCGTGATGGCATTGCATCAGCCACTGGAAATGTTCACAACTGCCCAAGAGAGAATCCATTGAAACATCCTATGTTTGAGTTAAGGAGTTCCCATGGCTCATCCAATGATGGCTCAGACCTGAAGCTTCAGCCCTTCCTCTCTGCATCTGTATGACATTGGACAATGTACTTCACGCCATCTGGGTCTCTAAACCATTCCAATCCCATTCATCAGAACAGTTACAAAATGCTTACAGTGCAACACCCTGTTATAATTATTTGCTCATTTTAAGCTTTTGGGACAAAAGAATGGCCCTCTAAGAACCACTTGGTTCCCTTCTCCTCAGCTTTAGGGAGTTTATTTTGGAGGGGGTCAAAAATCTCACATTCAGTCATAATCCCTCTGAGACCCCATTTAGGAAAAACCAAGGCCAAAGAAATATCTAGGCCAAAGTTGTGTTCTCTGCCTAACCTTACATTCATATCTACCTCTCGTAAATCCCCAGCCTCTTTGTGGTTGAGGCAAAATTCAGTTTACTGGAAATATTTGAATAAGGAAACAGCAGATTATATTTTAGTATCTGTGGCTAGTCATCAGATGGGGAAATCGGGGAAATTGGGGAAAGAGCTGACCTTTTCTTGGGACTTCCCTTAGCCTGGGTCCTCCTCTCTGAGATGCCTAGAGAGGTGATGACTCTCCTCTATCTCTCTCCTCTCTGACCCAGCTCAATCTAGTCTTGGCTTCATGCTACCTCTAATCTCTCAAATCTGGATGCTCAGAATCTCTAATTCCTACCCCCACTTTCACTTCCTCCCCCTCCTGAGACAGTTCCTCCCTTCTGTAAAAATTGCATGAAGCACAGCTTTGGTTGATTTGAGGGGGTATACTGGCTCTATTCATAATCAGCTCTAATTGTTTGATTCAATTAAAAAGTTTTCTCACCTAGTCAAAGTAACAGACCTTAATGGAATGATTTTGACCCAAGTTTGCATTAGACAAAGGTGGAACTAGGTGGTACAGTGGATAGACCACAGGGCTTGGAGTCAGGAAAGACCTAAGTCCAAATGTGGCCTCAAACACTTACCAGCTGTGCAACCCTGGGAAGGTCACTTAACCCTGTTTGCCTAAGTTTTGTCATCTGTAAAAATGATCTGGAGAAGGAAATGGCAAACTACTCCAGTATCTTTTCCAAGAAAACTCCAAATGTCAGGCATGTCTGACTTACCAACAAAAAATACACTAGACAAAATCTAAAACAGTCAATGCCTTTAAAAAGTTTACATTTTACTGAGGGAAGAGAAATATATAGACAGGTCAGTATTATGTGTGATAATTTGAGGAAAAGGAAGAAAGCACTAATGAGGAGATCACCAAAAAGAAGGGAAACAACGATAGCTAGCATTTATAGATCACTTACTGTATGCCAGGCTCTGTCTAAGTACTTTAAAAATATTATCTCATTGGATCCTCACATGATCCTGGGAGGTAGGGGCTGTGATCTTCCTCATTTTACAGATGGGAAAACTGAGGCAAACAGAGGTTAAGTGGCTTGCCCAGGGTTAGACAATAAGTGTCTGAGGTCAGATTTGAACTAGCTTGAGACACTGGGTAAGTCCCTTAACCTCTGTTTGTCTCAGTTTCCTCATTTGCAAACTGGAGCTAATAATAGACACATACCTTACAAGGTTGTTATGAGGATCAAACTGATATGGGGTATGGGTTAGATCAGGGGTTGGGGTTCTTGGGAATTCCTCTTTAAAGAATTACACCCTCTTGCACACAAAACTTAGTTAGAATAAGGTGGTAGTTTATTTAGGAGCAAGGGAAGGGAAGGATGGGGGGAGGAAAACCATGAAAGAAATCCTTGGACTTTCATGGGGAGATTGGCATAAAGCACATGACTCAGAGGTACCAAATCTCCTCGAACAGGAGACTGGAAAGTACTTTTATAGAGGCCTGATGGGGGTGGACCATCTGCCTGTGGAAAGTTCCTTTAGTGAAGGTGGACCATCCCCCACTGGTGGTAGCTGGGGGAATTGGGTGAGGAGTGGAGGACCATCCCCCACTGGTAGTGACTAGAGGAATTGGGTGAGGGGTGGCTACAGATCCCTCTTCAGAACACAAAGGCCGCAGCCACACCCAAATTTATCTCCCCAGGGTAAGGGAGACCAGAATGAAGGGTAGGAATCCCAAGCTAGCTCAGTCCGATTTGGTTCAGCTTATCTCTCTAGGCTTTATCTGTCCTCTGGTTTAGTTTCTCAAGGAGAAGATTCCTTGGTGTGCCCCAGAGAACTTCTGGGGTGCTCTGCACCCCATGACAAAACGAATGAGACAATATTTATAAAGTCCTTAGCACAGTGACTGACTCATAGAAAGTACTCAATACTTGTTTCCTTCCTCAACTGGGATAGTTTGTTGGAGTAGAGAAAGGGGGATAGATGCGAGTAATGTTGTAGAGATAAAATTGGCTAAAGGGGATGGAGAGTAGTGGGGTAGGGGAGAGTGAGGGAGAGAGAACTGAGCTTCTGAACATGGATGATGACATATACATCTCATCCAGAAAATGGTAGGGCTGAACTTCTAGTTCTAAATCCATGGTCTTCCTCTTTTGGCTTCCCTTCCAAGCTCTAACCTCCCTCCCTGGTCTCGGTCTTGGAAATTATTAGGAAAGAAAGAGTCATTTGGGGGGAAACTAAATCTACCTTCATTTGATAGCCTAGGAATTGGGGAGGCTGGCCCTCTCTTGAAGCTGCCTATGTAGTTCTTTTCTCTTCAAGAGACTTGAGTCCTCCAAGTTTCCATGGTCATCAATTGACTGCATCCATTGAGGTTTGTCATCCGTTAAAAACAGCAATAACAAAACCCCACAAAACAAAACAAAAAAATCACTTAGCAAAAAAATTCCCTTGGGATGGTCCACCCCAGAACCACCTGGGAGAAGCAAACTTCCAGGCTCTGGAGCTGATGTCAGGGTTTGATCCCAGGCTGGGAGGAGGGTCGTTCAGGCTTGGTGTGGGTATGTGCTGTGTGAGTTGCTCTTACGTGCTTTGATTCCTTTCTATGATTCTGATTAAGAGGACTGTGTACCTACATGTGTCTGTGTAAAACCTTCCCAGATACGCAGCCGGAAAGGGAGTAAGGGAGGAGTTTCCCTAAGAAAGATGGAGCTCTTGATCTGAGACTGGACAAAAACACACCACCCAGAAAGGGGGTGGAGCCAAGAGGTGAGTGACAGCCTATCTGGGACTTTGGTGGGTTCCCTCTCCCAGCCCCCAACCCAGAATCATCAGCTATTGGGTGGTGCAAACAATAGGTGGGCCTGAGTGCTTGATTATGGCAGGTGCTCTGCTTGTAAATGCAGAAATATGCCAAGCCATAGCTGGTCACCGTGACCACACGGTGCAACCCACCTCCTAGCAACTATCAAGCTTCAAGATGTATTGACTACAATAAGAATAGCTGACATTTGTAAAGCACGTTAAGCTCTATGGAGCACAAAGTGGTTTAGTGTTATTACCCCATTTGAGCCTCACAGCAACCCTTTGTGGTAAAGCCCCACAGATATTATTGTCTCCATTTTATAGACAGGAAAGCTGAGGCTCAAAGACATGACAGGATGGCTAACAAGTTTCAGAGGCAGGACTTGAAAATGGATCTCTCCTGACTCCAAGTTCAGGGCTCTTTCTATTAAAGTGTCTCCAAGCAACGCATAGCGGGACTTAGCACAGTGCCTGGCAAATAGTAAGTGTTTAATAAATCCTTGTTTACTGTATCTGTTGGTCTACTCTATGGAATTATAATAATAGCTAGCATTTATATAGCACTTTGCAAACATTACTTTATCTTCACAGCATCCCTGGGAGGTAAGTGCTGCTGTTATTTTACAGATGGGGAAACTGAGGCAAATAGAGGTTAAATGACTTGCCTAAGGTCACACAGCTAGTAAGCATCTGAGGCTGGAATAGAACTCAGGCACTAAAATTACCCCCATTTCACAGATGAGGAAACTCAGGCAAACAGGTAAATAGCTTGCCCACAGTCACACAGTTAGTGGGTACCTGAGGCCAGATTTGAACTAGCTTTCGACCTTGGGTAAGTCACTTTACCCTGTGTGGCTCAGTGTCCTCATCTCTAAAATTAACTGGAGAAGGAAATGGCAAACCACTAGCTGGGCAAGTCACTTCACCCTGTTTGCCTTGGTTTCCCCATCTGTAAAACAAGCTGGGGCAGAAAATGGCAAACCACCCTAGTATCTTCACCAAGAAAACTCCAAATAGGGTCATTAAGAGTCAGACACGACGAAAATGACTGAACAACAAAGTGGAATCAGTAGGACTTGGCAACTGCTTCAACATGGAAAGGTGGGGTGTGAGTAAAAGGAAGGGAGGAATCTAGGACAGCCTCCTGAGTCTGGTTACTTAGAAGGATTGTAATGCCTTTTTTTTTTTTGCAGGGCAATGAGGGTTAAGTGACTTGCCCAGGGTCACACAGCTAGTTAAGTGTCAAGTGTCTGAGGCCGGATTTGAACTCAGGGAGTCCTGAATCCAGGGCCGGTGCTTTATCCACTGCGCCACCTAGCTGCCACCTAGCTCCCCCCCCCCATTGTAATGCTTTTAACAGAAAGAGGGAAAGAAGGAGGAGGGATGCAAATCCCAGGCCAGCTACTTAACCACCCATGTTCAATTGGCCATTTCACTTAGCCTGCCTGTTTCATCATTTGCAAAAGGAGAGGGTAAGACAAGGTGATCTCTAAGGTCCCTTGTCCCCCCAAGAGTCTATGATCTTGTGAACTGAGAGCTCTGTTTTAATGCCAGTTCTACCACTGGCTGGATGATCTGGGGCACACCGAATTGTCTCTCTGCCTCATTGGACTAATGATCTCTTACAATTCCTTCCAGCCCCAACTGCAAATTCTCTGATCTAAAAGTGGCATCTCTATCTATGCTTTAGGGGGCCAGTGGAGAATTAGAATTAGACCTTTGGTGAATTTCTAAATCATCACTGACCATCAGCCACTGACTCCCATAGGCCTCCTGGCCTTTCTTGTCTCTGGTGCGGCAGTCTGATTTCCTTCATCCCTAAGGAAGGGAAGAAACAGGTATTTATTTAAACATGTCCTATGTGCCTGGCACTATGCTAAGTGCTTTGCAAATATTATCTTATTTGATTTTCACAAGAACTCTGGAAGGCAAGTACTATTATTATCCCCATTTTACAGTTGAGGAAACTGAGGCAGGTGAAGGTTAAGTGATCTGCCCAGTTATATAGCTAGTGAGCGTCTGGATTTTAACTTAGGCCTTGCTGACTCCAGGTCCAGTACTCTATCCATTGCGCCACCTGGCTATCTCCCTGAATATCTTTACCCCTGCTTTAGCTGCCGCTGCTATATCTGGATGATCTAATGGGATGGCATCTGTTCACTTTTTTTCCTTCTCCTCCCTGGTCACTGGGGCCTCAAAATGGTATGGGTGTATTTGCAGGGTATATTTATGAGGGAAAAGAAAAATATACAAAATCAGAAATAATACACCAGTGTGAAATAATTAAACATGTTTGTAAAAAAATTAAAAATCAAGCAAGTCCCAGACTAACAGCATGTAAGTTTTCCAGTCTAATCTACAACCAAAGTTCCCCAGGCCTATCTTGGCCCATCCAGATTCTCTTTAGGTTGGCTATCTTTTCCCCATCAAAACCTCAGATTAAAATGCCAGCTGCTGGTCCTTTGTTCTCAAAGACTTTATCTTGATTTTGTATGCTACCTACCTGAAGTCTCAAGGTGTGAGAGAGGCTGGTGCCTCTCCCTTTCTTTTTTTTTTTTTTTGCAATCTGGGTTAAATGATCTGTCCAGGGTCACACAGCCATTAAGTATCTGAGGCAAAATTTGAACTCAGGTCCTCCCAACTCCAAGGCTGGTGCTCTATCCACTGCACCACCTAGTTGCCCCTGACTGGTGCCCTCTTTAGGCTATTGGCAGCAGCTCCTGCTTCCCTGCCCCCAAAAGAGTTGTATTACTTCCTTGATTCTATCAACAGTGGTAACCACAAGCTATCTAACATCCTCTTGTCCAACCAAGGGAAAAAGGAAATACAAGCAAGTAGTATAGGAGGTGTTTGCTGTAAAGATAGAGTGTCACAATGGATAGAATGCTGTGGTTAGAGTCTGATACTTATTAGCTATGTCACTATGGACAAGTCACTTAGTTTCCATGTGGTTCTACATGTAATAATTCACTAGGATTTTATCTGTTAAGTCTTTTTTTTGGAGGGGGGGAGGCAATTGGGGTTAAGTGATTTGCCCAGGGTCACACAGCTAGTAAGTGTCAAGCGTCTGAGGCTGGATTTGAACCCAGGTCCTCCTGAGGCCAGTACTCTATCTACTGCACCACCTAGCTGCCCTTTATCTGTTAAGTCTTAAATTTCATTGTAATCTGCTGATGGAGGAGGGAGTTCCCAAACCTAGAGTTCCCCATACAGAGGAAATCTTCTGATTGGCCAGTCCTTCTCAGAACTTCCATTTTGGGGGCAGCTAGGTGGCACAGTGGATAAAGCACTGGCCCTGGAGTCAGGAGGACCTGAATTCAAAAATGGCCTCAGACATGTGACACTTACTAGCTGTGTGACCCAGGGCAAGTCACTTAACCCTCATTGCCTTGCAAAAAAATTTAAAAGAGAAAAGGAAATAAACCATTTAAAAAAAAGAACTTCTATTTTAAGGAGGAGGCCCAGGTCAGCTGAGCCTTGATTCTTCTTCAAACTGCCTTCTAATCAGAAACCTTGGATTTTTTTTCCTATGCTCCAAGGATTACTTCTCCCTGATCCTCCTATACTTTTCAACTTCCTTTTATGTTGTAAATTCTTTGAGGGCAGGAAGTATCATTCTGCTTGTATTTGTATTACCTCTCACTCCACACCCCAATTTAGCATTACTTAGTGAACACTTAGTAACTGCTATTTCACTTGATTTAATTATTTGTGTATAGTGTCCTCAACACCTCAAAAATTATGAATAACTCCACAACAGGCCACTCCCCGCCAATGTTTATAATGGATCACCCCAAAACTCTCTGGGAATTTGAGAAATTGACAGTGAATAAGATCCAAGGGCCTAAATGGGACTATAGCTACAGACAGTAAGAATAGATCAAGTCCAGAAAAAAAAAAAAGAATAGATCAAGTCAGGCATCAATTATAGAATTTAGAGCCAGAAGGAAACCATAAAGATCATTTTGTCCAGGGATTCCTAACCTTTTTTTGGGGAGGGGGGTAAGACATGGACCCCTGACAGTCTGATGAAGCCTATGGATGCCTCCTCTGAATGCTTTTAAATTCATAAAATATGAACAATTCCACAGGAAACCAATTATATTGAAACACAGTTATCAAAATATGTTTTTTAAAAACAAGCTCGGGGGCAGCTAGATAAAGCACCAGCACTGGATTCAGAAGGACCTGAGTTCAAATCTGACCTCAGACACTTGACATTTACTAGCTGTGTGACCCTTGGCAAGTCACTTAACCCTCAATGCCCTGCCAAAAAAAAAACCAACCCCAAAACAAGCTCAGATTACTTTCCATTGATTATATAACTATATCCTGTATGTATATGTCTATGCCTATATGTAAATGTTTCTATTCACATATACATCTGTACATATGTGTGTCTATATCTATACATATACGTTCCATCTTGTATGTGATGGAGGAGGCAAAAAAGGGTTAACAGATAAACTGAGGCTTGAGTCCTCCATCCCACATCAGTATGTACATAGTTATTTTTATGTTGCTTTCTCCATTAGAATGTGAACTGCTGGAGGGTAGGGACCAGGAGTTGTCTCTGTTTTGTTTGTTGGTTTTGGTTTTGCTTGTGCTTTTTGTTTGTTTTTTATTATCGCTTTTATTTTCTTTCATTTTTTTTTATCCCCAATGATTAACACTATTCCTGAGACATAAGTGCTTAATAAAAACTTATTGATTTCCAAAACAAAACAAAAAACAAGCAAACAGACCCCAGGTAAAGAATCCTTCATTTAGTCCAACTGCCTCATTTTTAGATAAGGAAACAGAAGCCTACAGGGTAAGCAATTTGCCTGAAGTCACAGAGCTAGGAAGTGGCAGAGCTGGTAATGCAACTAGGAATTCTCTGACTCCAAATGTAGTGTTCTTATGATGGCTCAGTGAAAGAGTAATGTCTATACACTGGATGAAACCATTTGGTTCCACATTGGGTCCAATGCATCCCATCTATCCTTGAAGATCTAGTCTGAAGGGGATTTTTTTTTTTTTGGTGAGGCAATTGGGGTTAAGTGACTTGCCCAGGGTCACACAGCTAGTAAGTGTTAAGTGTCTGAGGCCGGATTTGAACTCAGGTACTCCTGACTCCAGGGCCGGTACTCTATCTACTGCGCCACCTACCTGCCCCTCTGAAGGGGATTTTTTGAGAGGATGGACTAGCAAGCAGAACTGTGCCAAATTAGCTCCTCAAGCTTGGCAAATTGTTGGTGGGGCTGGGAACAGAAAGGTCCATTTCATTTTCTGATGTGCAGTGGTTACATCTCAAGGTGGGAGCATCCCCAGGATCATTCCATCTCAGAACCCTATCCAAATATTACAAAATGTGTTAAGCAAAGGCCAATATTTAAAGCAAATGAAAACAACCCTAAGGTTTCACCTCATACCCATCGAACTGGCACAACAAAAGATGGATGGATTTTGTCAATGTTGGAAGTACTGTAGGGAAACAGGCATAGTAGTAATGTTATGAGGTTGGGTCACATCAAGGAATTTGGGAATATTAAAGTTTAAGCTTGCCAGCTAAACTAAAGGACAGACATACCTTGAGAAGCAAGGGGGATAAGCCCATTAGGCACGGCTGCTGCCTGATCTGCACCAGGGGACAGAGATAACTCCAGAAGTCCAGACCACCACCTCTCAGTCAAGCTTTCCCCACCCCCAAAGGGAACTTTCCATTGTCAGGTGGTTACCCCATCTGGTCACCCCATCTACCATCTATAAAAGCTTTTGCTTTTCTTTTTTCCGAGGAGAAACATGTTTCAGAAAATCATGTCTCTAAACCATTTTCTCCCCTCAAGAGTCCATCTCTTTGGGGGCAGCTAGGTGGTGCAGTAGATAGAGCACCATCCCTGAAGTCAGGAGGACCTGAGTTCAAATCTAGCCTCAGACACTTGATACTTACTAGCTGTGTGACCTTGGGCAAGTGACTTAACCCTCATTGCCCAACCAAAAAAACAAAACAAAAAAAGAAAAAAAAAGAGTCCATCTCTCTTGGTTCTTTCCTCTATCACCTAAGTAAAAGATTATTTTATTCTAATTGGATTTGTGTGCAAAAGGGTGTAATTCTTGAAAGAGGAATATCTAAGGACCCCCACCACCAATTACCCCCATGACAATAATATACTTTTTTGTGTGTGGGTCAACGATCATTAAGTGACTTGCCCAGGGTCACACAGCTCTTAGGTGTCAAGTGTCTGAGGTCAGATTTGAACTCAGGTCCTCCTGAATCCAGGGCTGGTGCTTTATCTACTGCACCACCTCACTGCCCCATAATATACCCTTTTTTTTTTTTTTGCAGGGCAATGGGGGTTAAGTGGCTTGCCCAGGGTCACACAACTAGTAAGTGTCAAGTGTTTGAGGCTGGATTTGAACGCAAGCACGCCTGAATCCAGGGCCGGTGCTTTATTTACTGTGCCACCTAGTCGCCCCCCCCCCCCATAATATACTCTTTTTTTTTTTCCTTAGGGCAATGAGGGTTAAGTGACTTGCCCAGGGTCACACAGTTAGTAAGTGTTAAGTGTCTGAGGCCGGATTTGAACTCAGGTACTCCTGAATCCAGGGCCGGCGCTTTATCCACTGTGCCACCTAGCTGCCCCCATAATATACTCTTTTTTTTTTTTTTTTTTGTGGGGCTATGGGGATTAAGTGACTTGCCAAAAGTCACACAACTAGTAAGTGTCAAGTGTCTGAGGCTGGATTTGAACTCAGGTACTCCTGAATCCAGGGCTGGTGCTTTATCCACCTAGCTGCCCCCCATAATATACTCTTAATAGAGCTGTGAACTGGTCTAGCTATTCAGGGAAACAATAGGAAAGTGACTCAATTGATCATTCATCAACCTTGGTAAATCAGGGACAGAAAGAAAGGTCCCCATACGTACCAAAAATTTTGTAGCAGTGCTTTTTGTAGTAGCAATAAAACTGGAAACAAAGTGAGTGACTAGCATTCAGGGACTGGCTTAACAAAGTGTGGTGTATGAATGTAATGGAATATTATTTTACTGTAAGAAACTATGAATATGGAGAATTCAAGGAAACAGCAAGAATTGTATGAACTGAGTGAGGTACAAAGAACGAGGAAAACAACGTAGATGGTGACTACATTAATGTTAACAAAAAGAACATTAAAACCAAGTCAGGGGGCAGCTAGGTGGCACAGTGGATAAAGCACCGGCCCTGGATTCAGGAAGACCTGAGTTCAAATCCAGCCTCAGACACTTGACACTTACTAGCTGTGTGACCTTGGGCAAGTCACTTAACCCTCATTGCCCCACTCAAAAAAAACCCAACGGGGCAGCTAGGTGGCGCAGTGGATAAAGCACCGGCCTTGGATTCAGGAGGACCTGAGTTCAAATCCAGCCTCAGACACTTGACACTTAAGTAGCTGTGTGACCCTGGGCAAGTCACTTAACCCCAATTGCCCTGCAAAAAACAAAACAAAAACAAAAAAACCCCAACAAGTCAAAGGTCATATAATTGTAATGAACAATAATGGCCCCTGAGAAGAGATAATAATGGGCAGCTAGATGGCGCAGTGGATAGAGCACCAGCCCTGGAGTCAGGAGTACCTGAGTTCAAATGCAGCCTCAGACACTTAACACTTACTAGCTGTGTGACCCTGGGCAAGTCACTTAACCCCAATTGCCTCACTAAAAAAAAAAAAAGAGAGAGAGATAATAATAATAATAGCTATCATTTATATAGTGCTCTAAGGTCTGAAAAGTGCTTGAAATATATTTTCATAAATTCATATATTTTACTTAATATTTCACATATTACTCTTTTAATATTTCACATGTTACTCTTTTGATCCTCACAATGACTTTGTGAGATAGGCATTTTATTATCCCTATTTTATAAATGAGGAAACTGAGGTTGAGAAGCTAAGTGACTTGCCCAGGGTCAAACAGCTAGTACAGTAAATTTGAGGCAGAATTTGAACCTAGGCTATCCTGATTCTCAAGTTGAAAATGCTGTCTATCCACTGCGCCACCTAGCTGTCCTAGGAAATATTCCGTTCTTTTATAGGTGAGCAGGGGAGACTTGAGTGTAGAATGTTCATAGTCAAATATCTACCCTCTCTCCATTGTTTTTTGCTCACCTGTCTGTTCTTCTCTGTTGTGAATGTAACCAGGGATTCAAGGCATATTTGCATAACGCAAATGAATTTTGAGCCCAAGATCACTGGGATGGGGTAAGGGAGGGCAGTAAAATATCTGGAAATGACTATGATTCAAAACAAATAAAATGCTAATTTTCAAAAACAGCCAAGGAAGGAATTTTGCTCTTAATTGCTGAAGAGAAACAACAAAATCAGAATACTTTGCCCACAATCAAAGCCTGGTTCAATAAGATGAGGTTATGACCTAAGACCACCTGTGTAATGTGGTATAGGAGAAAGAGACATGGGCTACGAGTTTGGGCTGTGAGTTAGAAGACGTAGGTTTGGGTCCTAGTTGTGATACTTTTTGGCCAATGTGGTTGAAGAGAAGCCATTTGACCTCTCTAGGCTTCAGCTGTTATTGTTGTTCTGTCGTTTTAGTCCCTTCTGATGTTTTGTCCTGATTTGGGGTTTTCTTGGCAAAGATAATGGTTTGCCATTTCCTTCTCCAGATCATTTTACAAATGAGTAAACTGAGGGGGCAGCTAGGTGACCCAATGGATAAAGCACCTGCCTTGGATTCAGAAGTACCCAAATTCAAGGGGCAGCTAGATAGCGCAGTGGATAGAGCACCGGCCCTGGATTCAGGAGTACCTGAGTTCAAATCCGGCCTCAGACACTAAATACTTACTAGCTGTGTGACCCTGGGCAACTTGCTTAACCCCAATTGCCTCACTAAAAAAAAAAAAGGAAGTACCCGAGTTCAAATCCAGCCTCAAGACACTTGACAGTTACTAGCTTGTGTGACCCTGGGCAAGTCACTTAATCCTCATTGCCCCTCCAAAAAAAAAAGAAAAAGAAAAGAAAAGAAAAAGAAAAAAAAAAAGAAAAAACAAGTGAGTAAACTGAGACAAAAAAGGGTAAGTAACTTGCCCAGGGTCACACAGCTAGGAAGTGTCTTGAGGCTGGATTTGAATTCAGGTCTTCCTGACTCCAAGTCCAGGGATCTATCACCTGTACCACCTAGCTGCCCCAAGCATCACTTGTCTTATTTATAAATCAGTTTAATAATCTTTACATAGTCTACCTCCAAAGTAGCTTGGCATAGAGGATAGGGTTTTTGTTGTTACTGTTGTTCATTCTTTTCAATCATGTCCAACTCTTCGTGATCCCATTTGGGGTTTTCTTGGCAAAGATGCTGCAGTGGTTTTCCATTTCCTTCTCCAGCTCATTTTACAGATGAGGAAACTGAGGCAAACAGGATGAAGTGACTCGTCCAGGGTCACACAGCTAGTAAATGTCTGAGGCCAGATTTGAACTCAGAAAGATGAGTGTTCCTAACTTCAGACCCAGCATTCTATCCACTGCAATGCCCCCCAGCCATTCAGAGCATAGAGTACTAGCTTGAAATCCTAAAGACTTGGGTTTTAGTTCTTCCTCAGCCAGTGACACTGGGAAAATTCCCTAATCTCTCAGTCTGTTTCCCCATCTGCAAAACAGGGACAACCATAATAGACCCTACCTACCTCATCGGGTTGTGAAGATCAAATGAAAAAGGCTTCATAAACCTTAGAGCTTTAAGTCAAGCTTAGTTATTATCATCACACAGAGAAGAGAAGGAATGCTAGGCCTGGAATGGCTATGTGACTCCAGACAAGTCACTTAATTTCTTCATGCCTCAGGCTACCAACTCCCCAGGATTTATCTACTGAGCTGCAGACTAATTGCAATCTGCACTCCATCACACAGACAAAATTACAACTTCCATTTAAGAAGGGTACCCGGGCCAGCCTTGTCTCATTCTTCTTCAGGCTCCACAACCCCCACCCCCACCCCCATACTCCCTCCCCTTCCCAGCTTTTTTTTTAAATGTGCTTTCTCTTTTAGAATGTAAACTTCCAGGGGGCCACTAGGTGGCGCAGTGGATAAAGCACCGCCCCTGGATTCAGGAGGACTTGAGTTCTAATGCGACCTCAGACATTTGACACTAGCTGTGTGATCCTGGGCAGGTCACTTAACCCTCATTGCCCCGACAAAAAAAAAAAAAAAGTAAGCTTTCCGAGGACAGGGACTCTGCTTTTCTTTGCATTCCCGGTGCTTAGCACAATGCCTGACACTCAGTCAACTTTCATAAGTGCTTGTTAACTGATTGCATCACAGATCCTTCTTTATCTTTGAAAAGAATCCCTGAATAAAGTGGTATTTCAACCCAATTTATTGTTTAGGGCGGGGCTCTGAAACTTTTTCCACTCCTGACCCCTTTCCGCCTGAGAAATTGTTCCTTGACCCTGGGTGTATAGGCATATAAAATAGGTTTACAGAATCTTATACTGTTGCCAAATTTTTTGTCACTGTTAGTGGCCCCTTGTGGGTAGGAGATCCACAGTTTAAGAAGCTAGGCCTGAAGGTATTTGAAACTTTATCCTTAAAGGGGCAGGGGGGGGGGGGGAGAAACCAACTATGGAAGATCAGATAGTTCAAAGTTGATCTAGGTAATATAAACATACCATAAAGTAATGTTACCCAAGACCTGTGTAATAAATAGCCTAATTTGGCCTTTGCCATAGAGAACAAAGAGAGTGGAGTCGAGAGGAGCTTTTGAAAGGGGTTCTTAAGCTTTTTTAGGGCAGCTAGGTGGCACAGTGGATAGAGGCCCAGGCCTGGAGTCAGGAAGATTCATCTTCATGAGTTCAAATCTGGCCTCAGACACTTAGCAGCTTGGGTGACCCTGGACAAGTCGCTTAACCCTGTTTCCTTCAGTTTCCTCATCTGTAAAAATGAGCTGGAGAAGGAAATGGCAAACCATTCCACTGTCTTTGCCAAGAAAACCCCAAAAGGGGTCACGAAGAGTTGGACATGACTGAAATAACGAAAAAGCTTTTTTATGTCAGACCCCTCTGAATGTCTAGTGAAGCCTATAGACCCCTTCTCAGATTAATGCTTTTAAATATATAAAAGAATATATAGGTGGATTTCAGAGAAACCTGGAAGGACTTGCATGAACTGATGATGAGTGAGATGAGCACAACCAGGAGAACATGGTACACAGTCTCATCAACATTATGTGTTGATCAACTGTGATAGACTTGATTCTTCTCAGCAATACAATGGGACAAGATAGTTCCAAAGGACTCATGATGGAAAAGGCTTTCCAAATCCAGAAAAAAAAGAACTGTGGAATATGGATGCAGATTGAACCATACTATTTCTTTTGGTTTTGGTGCTGTTGTTTTTCTTTTCTGAGGTTTTTCCTTTTTGCTCTGATTCTTCTCTTATAATATTACTAATGCAGAAATATGTTTAATGTTATTGTACATATATAACCTATATCAGATTACTTGCTGTCTTGGGGAAGGGGGGAGGGAGGGAGAAAAATTTGAAACTAGAAATCTTATAAAAACAAATGTTGGGGGGCGACTAGGTGGCACAGTGGATAAGCACCGGCCCTGGATTCAGGAGTACCTGAGTTCAAATCCAGCCTCAGACACTTGACACGTACTAGCTGTGTGACCCTGGGCAAGTCACTTAAGCCCCATTGCCCCACCAAAAAAAAAAAATGTTGAAAACTATCTTTACATGTAACTGGAAAATAATAAAAATACTTTTACAATTTAAAAAAAAAGAATATATAGGATTAGCTGTGTGATCCTGAGCAAGTCACTTAACCGTCATTGCCCCACAAAAACAAAAACAAAAATATAGGATTATAAAGGAAATCAATCATGTTGAAATAAAGATGTAATTTTTTTCCCTTTGAAGTTCACAGAAATCTAGACACAGATCTCTGGGGTCTGTGCACCCCAAATTAGGAGACCCTGAGTTAAATTAATGCCAAGAAAAGCTCTGTATGGGCATAGGCTCAAAGACCAAGCAAATCAGGCCACGGATTCATAGACTTTGAATTTGGAAAAGCCATTTACTCCAACCCCTTCATTTTACAAATGAGGAAACTGAGTCCCAGATAGGTGATGTGGCCTTGAATGGACTTGCCCGAGGTTACCTAAGTAGTAACTAGCAGAGATGACCGTCTAGCTCATCAGCCTGCTTACTCACCTGGTAGTATCTGGAATCTCTAATCCTGGACTTTACTCCTGACCAGTCCTTTCAAAGACCTTCCCTTGAACCCTGCTTTAGTGGCTATTGTCTTCAGAACCTTGAATCTGGCCCTTCCAGCACCCCTAATCATCTGCCTAGCTCTGCCTTATGGCTTGTTTCTAGGGTGACCCAGACTTTGAACTTTTCAAGGGCTTCTCATCTGGAACTTTCCCACCACGGCCCCACCCCAACTCCCTAGATTGCAGGGAGGGTGAATCAGTACTGTGCCCCTTGCCTCTTGACAGTCCTTGGCGGTGGGGTGGGGGGCTGGGGGGGGCCTCTAGACTCTTTCCCCTAAAACTCACCATTCTTCAGGACTCAGTCTATGACATGAATGTCCATGAGCTCCTATAAGAATGCTTTTCCCTGGGGCAGCTAGGTGGCACAGTGGATAAAGCACGGGCCCTGGATTCAGGAGTACCTGAGTTCAGATCCGGCCTTAGACACTTGACACTTACAGCTGTGTGACCCTGGGCAAGTCACTTAACCCCCATTGACCCGCAAAAAAAAAAAAGAAAGAAAGAAAAGAAAAAGAATGCTTTTCCCCAAACTCCCAGACAGATCTAGATCTACCCCCCTTGCCTTGCTGGGAAAGAGGCCCAGGCCCAGCCTGTCAACTGAGGGCCCCAACCTCAGACAAGGCAGGGAGAGAGAAGAGTGGAGTTTAGGTCTCTGAGCTGGGATCTCGAGCCCAGCATGGGGGCACACTCAGAGACACAGGCGAGTTACACAATCGCATACGCCATTACACAGAGGTTATGTGCATTTGCACACATTATAGGACCCTGGATTAAAGCTGCAGGGAACCTTAGACATCGACTGGTCCAGTCTGTTCATTTTACAAATGAGGAAGCCTGGAGAGGCAAGATAACCTGCTCACAGTCATAGTCACACAAACCAACCCCAGGCAACCACACTCCGCCACACCCAGAGAAATGTCATATAAAACCCAGTGACCCTCTGGGGTCCAGGATTGCGGTGCAGGCAGCCTTAGCCAGTTTTCAGACAGGAATGTGTATGGGGGGGGGGGGAGAAGGGTTGGGTTGGGAGCGGAGGGGGGGGGGGAGGGAGTCAGGGATGAAGGTGTGGATATGGGCTCCTCTCTAGACTAGGATAGGGAAGCACAGAATAGAAATGCACCGATGGGGTCAATGTTTCTGATTTTTTAGAATTCTTGATTATAAACAATTCTAGACCTTTAGAACAAAACTTGAAATGAATACCAAATGTTTCTGATTTTTCTGACTTTTCTATTCCAATTAAATGCTTTCGCTGCTTTAAGGAAAAAAAAAGACATTAGTGAGATATGCCTCTAAAAAGATGCCACACACAAACCATCTGAAGGTTTGTTTAAGTCTCATCTAAAGTTATCAGGTAAAGGGTATTATGTGAAAAGCTCTAGATTTGAAGTCAGAGAACCAGTGTTCCAATCCCTGCTCTGCCACTTGGGGCAGTTCCCCACCCCAGTCTCTGTGCGCCTCATCTGTAAAATGGGTGGTTTGAAGTAAATGGTCTCTAGAATCCCTTTCAGCTTTGAATCCTAGGATCCTCCGTGTACTGGGAAAATAACCCAGGCCTTCTGAACCCACCCCCTCTTAGGGAGGGTGAGGGTAGGAACAAAGATGGTGCATGACCTTAGGGCAAAGGAGCTTTGGGTTGGGAACCTGCTGAAGCTGACTCACCTGTGACCTCAGGTAAGCAGCCACCTCTAACCTAGGAGGAATTCTTTCTCACCTTCCACCTAAAGGGAGCACAAGGGTGTGATGAGGTGATAGTATTTGAGAAAGGGAAAGATCCTGAAATCATCCAAGGAGATCCGAGGACAGTCCCCTTCCTCACCCCTCCACCCCCTTTTGGTTATTCAGTCATTTTTCAGTTCTGTCTGACTCTTCATGACCCCATTTAGGGTTTTCTTAGCAGAGATACTGGAGTGATTTGCCATTTCTTTCTCAAACTCATTTTACAGATGAGGAAACTGAGACAACAGGGTTAAGCGACTTGCCCAGAGTCACATAGCTAGGAAGTGTCTGAGGCTGGATTTGAATTCCGGAAGATGAGTCCTCCTTACTCCAGGCCTAGAGCTCTATCTATCTAGTTGTGCCCCAACCCCACTACCTACCAAACACAGACACACACATACTCACTCACACAACCAGGCTCATGGGATTATGGAATCATAGATCTAGGGTTGGAAGCAACCCCAGAAGGCCATTGAGTCCACCCCTCCTCATTTAAGGGATAGGGAAACTGAGTCACAGAGTGGTTAAAATGACTTGTCCATGACAAGAGAGCCAGTAAGTATCTGAGACAGGATTCAAGCTCGGATCTCCAGTCACTATGCCACCTTGCTGCCTAAGTGACTTGTCTTAGGTCACACAACAGGTGGGTGGTTTGAGGAAAGATAATAAACTGTGGTGGGAGGAGTGCCGGCTTTGGCTTTGGGAGACTTGAATTTGAACATCTGCTACCTTTGTGTCCATTGGCAAGTGTCCCAATCTCACTGAGCCTCACTTTCCTTATCAGTGAAATGCAAGTGGTAACACCCACCTCACTGAGGAGTTCAAGTAATCCCTTCCTTAGAGGTCATCTAGGCTATTATGCAGATGAAGAAACTGAGGTGCAGAGAGATCAAGTGATTTAGAGGCTGCTAGATGGTACAGTGGATATACACCTAGCCTCAGTTTCCTCAAATGTAAAATGGGGAGAATAATAGTACCTATCTCCAGGGCAGCTAGGTGGCATGGTGGATAGTGCCAGGCCTAGAATCAGGAAGACCTGAGTACAAATCCAGCCTCCAATACTTAACTAGCTGTGTGACCCTGAGCAAGTCACTTGATCTCTAATAGCCTCAGCTTCCTCACAATAGCACCTACCTCCAGGGTTGTAATGAAGATTGTGAGATAATATTTGTAAAGTGCTTAGCATTTCACCCAGCCCATTGTAGGCATTTAATAAATGTTTGTTCCCTTCCTTTTTCCCATTTGCCTAAGATTACATGGCTAGGAAGTAGCAGAACTGGGATATGAATCTAGTTTACCCAACCCCAAACTCAGACCTCTTTCCTCTCCACCAAGCTGCCATTCAAAGTGCTTTAGATGAGGGGTTGGACTAGATGGTTCTAAATTCCCTGAAAATTCTAGATCTGTGATCCTAAAAGGTATATAAGTATGAGCGGTTATCCCTGGGATCCATCAGAGTACAAACTGTCTTCTCGAAAATGTTTATCTCCATAATGTCTGAGTGCTCTGCACATAGGTGCTCAATTTGTGTGTGTGCTTCATCGTTTCAGTCATGTATGACTTTTTGTGACCCCATTTGGGGTTTTCTTGGCAAGGATATCAGTTGGTTTGCCATTTCCTTCTCCAGTTCATTTTAAGGATGAGGAAACTGAGGCAAATAGGGTCAAGTGACTTGCCCAGGGTCAGTGTCTGAGGCTAGATTTGAACTCAGGAAGATGAATCTTCTTGACTCCAGGCCTGGTACTCTATCCACTGCAGCACCACCTAGCTGCCCAGCCCCTCTAAGACACCTCAATTATGTGCAGTGCTTGAAATAACTCACTATTCCCAAACCAGCCTGTTCTCCATTATACCAGAGTCTAAAGAGTATTTGTGTGTCTCCAGAGGTGACCTGTGTATTGTGTGTGTTTGTGTGTGACTGTGAGGTAAGGGCATGTGGAGGCTGCAGGAATGCCATCCATCACACTCACCAAAGCGCCCATTTATGTAGCGCTACATTCTACAGAGACCAGAGGCCTCACTCTCCTACAGAGATAATCCAACAACTCTCCAGGCTCTCCCCAAGGAATGGGTCTATCTGGTCAGGGACAGCATTCTCTTCTTCTTAAAGGGGATGTCTATTTTACCAGTTTGCTCACTGGACTACTCCAAATTTCCCCAGATTGATAGGTTTTGTTTTGTTTTGTTTTGGCAATTGGGGTGAAGTGACTTGCCCAGGGTCACACAGCTAGTGTTAAGTGTCTGAGGCCAGATTTGAACTCAGGTCCTCCTGACTCCAGGGCTGGTGCTCTATCCACTGCGCCACCTAGCTGCCCCTCCCCAGATTGATAAGTAACCACACTGTTGGTATCAAGGCAGAAATACTGAAGCTCCCCCAACTTCTAGATGGTCTGGACTACCCACGCCCCAGCTCTTCCCTCTCACCAGTCCCACAAGGAAGTGGTAGCCAGTGGGTAAATTCTGGGATTTGTGCAGGTTTCCCCTGTGACATCTCTGAGAATGGGTCCCCAGACGGGGAAGAGTTTAGGCTCACAAGGGTTGGGGAGGGTTCTGTCAGATTCCCTGGGGCCCAGCCAGTTTTACTTCTCTTGTCCTTCCACTCATCCTTGGAAAAGCATCTTGGCTCTCAGTCCCCATTTAGATTGTTCCGGGTTAAAGGGCAAGTGTTGTAATAAGATCACAGAAACCTGGGCAGAAAGGGACCCTGAAGCCCCCAGCTGGGAATTTCTGCTAGAGGCTGTTTGGGCCTGTCCTTGGGAAGGGGGTGGGGGTGGGGGTGGGGGTAAATTCTCTCTTACAGCTAGGACTAGTTCAACAGGCAATAGGGAATCTCTTCTTTCCCTTCCCACTGGCTCTGCAGGCTAGACCAGAAGACCGCAGGGGAGGATGGGAGAAAATCAGAACACAACAGACCAATAGGATCACCAAAGAAAGGGGGAAAAATGGAGTCATAGTGTAGATCTTAGCAAATGAAATGCAGAGAGGAAAACAGCTAGGAGGGCTGCCTGGCCCTCTACATTACCACATTTGCTTATGTCACGCAATATTTACATGTTAATGAATTTACTGCTACCATTTGTAATAAATAAGTCTGTTTATTCTCTCTTTACTTGATTCTCATATATGTTTCTCCTCTTTCTCTTCTCAGGAATATGCTCATGAACCACTGGCCCTCCCAGGGTCCTAAGCAAGAAGGGATTGGGGAGCACTAGTTTCTTGGGCCTCCTGGAAAGGGACATCCCTCCCTCCCCAGTAGAGTGGGGTAAGGTGGGGCACAGTGGTTCAGGGGCCAGCTGGAGTTGCCAGCAAGAAAGATGAGGTTAGACACACACACAAGGACTAGCTAGGTCCTCAAATTAGGGAAAGGATGTAGATTGGGATGAGGACTGAGGCCCCAAACACGGACACCAGGGAGAGGCTGAGGTTTGTGGGTGTTTTTTTCTTCCCTGCGAGGTTTCCTACTGATTCCTGTGGGATAAAAGGGCTATCCTATGAGAAGGCAGGGGAATAAATGAAATGACCCTGGAAATTCTAAGACAGCATTCTCTTCTGAAAGGGGAATTCTATTTTATAAAGTTGACCTCTATACTACTCCAAACTCCTAAATTAGGGGTCACAGTGTGCCCTCACATGTGATTGGAGGATGGGCCATGGAAATAGGGCTTGGGAGACAAAAATCTGACCCTTTCTAAGACTCTGGAAAGTGGGATTTCTCTGCAGTTTAAAGAGGGATCTTCACAATACAAAGGAGAAGTAGGGACCACTCACTCCAATCCCGCTACAGACTCCAACATTTCTCCTCGAGAGCAAAATAACCCATCCCTTCCTGAAAGAGAGGTCCACACCTATGTCTCATACACATGACCAGTGTGATGTGGCCAAAAGAAGCTCCGCCCTTCATGCTTCCTTCCCACCTGGCCTTCTCCATCCTAGTCCCTCCAGGTGAACCAGGCCCTGTCAGCTGGAAAAGGCAGGTGCTCAGATGGTCTGGAGAAGTTGAGGAGGAAAACCTAAGCCCCCGCTGCTGAGACAGCAGGGAATATTGGGCCCAGAGCATGAGGTTAACTAGATTTTCCAAGTTGGTAGAGATCTTCAGCAGAAATTAGATAGGAGATCTAGCTTTCCTTTCTCAAGGCCAATCCCAATACCTCCCAGGTGAGGTTGGGGAAGAACAGTGCTCAGGGGTCTGGGAGATATAGTTGGGGAGTCTTCGGCAGTGAGTTGCTGTGTACTTGGGGGAGGGCAGGGGAGAGAGAGAGAGAGAGAGAGAGAGAGAGAGAGAGAGAGAGAGAGAGAGAGAGAGAGAGAGAGAGGGAAAGGGAGAGGGAGAGGGACGGGTTAAGCCCTGGGAATCTTTCACAATCGATTCCATTCTGGTCTCCAGGAACATCCAGAAAGAGGATGGTGCCCATTTTCCCCTGGGCCCTGGTATCATGTGCTTCAGTCTTCCCCAGGCTTTGAGGGTAGCACCAGGCAGAACTAACTCCTAGGCAGGTCTGGACCAATGGCCACTTCATTTAGATGGTGCCACAATAATTCTCCCATCCCTGGATCCCAGGATTAAGTGACTCATCAGTAGGAAGGGGGAGATCTATGCTAGCCCTGAGGAGAACAAGGGACTAAATAAACACATGGCAGGGGAACCTTGGTGCTCACCTAAGCATCAGCTTTTCTCATTTATGGACTGATGGGCACCTTGGGAGGAGGGGCTTCTCCCGTTCCCCCCCCCACCCTCCTAAGCATAGTTTGGTCCCTTAGAGAAGGGTGGAGAGGGCACCAGGTAGGCCAATAGCTAACAGGCATGGGAAAGGTGGGCAGCACCTGGGCACCAGGGTGCCCCATAAACATACCTCACCCTGACAGTCAGTATCTTCTTCAGAGCTGATGCTAGCTTACATTACCCACCTGGCATTTTATCCCAAGGAGTGGACACAGCTTCCCAAGGGAGCCGGGCTAAGGGCCATGGGAACCTCTACAGAGGATGCCCAAGGACACCTCCCAGCAGAGGATGAGGTCTGAGTGACTAAGGATTGTGGAATGGGGATGCAGATCCCTATGCCAGAGGTGGGCACCAGGGTTAGTATACCCAGCTCACAGGCACCCACTGCGGTTCTGTCCGCAGCTTCTCCATTGCAGTCTGAAGATCCCGGAAGGTCCTCTCAAGGTTGTCATTCACCAGAGTGAGGTCAAAGTAGTGCCCGTACCCTCTCTGGATCCGGCTGCTCTCTTCAACCGTCCGCTTCAAGTCTGCCTCCTGTCCAGGCCCAGGAAATCCGTTGAGTCAGATGCTCTCTCTACATTCTACTCCTCCCTCCCTCCCCTGGATGAGAACCCCACCCCCATTACTCCCCATTGATGACCCATGCCCAACGACAGCTGGGTCTGGTGCTCCCTTCCCTCTGTGGTGCCAATCAAAGTGATCCCTGACTCCCTATGCTGAGGGAAGGTAATCTCCAGGGGAGGGGCCTTCCTCTCCTCTAAGTAATCACCATCAGCATCATAGCCCCAAACACTCTCCATACAGAGCCTCATGACAACCTTGTGAGGCAGGTGCCCCATTTTATAGAGGAGCTGACTGAGGAATCAGGGAAGTCAAGGGTTTGGGTCAAGATCACACAGTTAGCAAGTATCTGAGTTAGGATTCAAACCCAGGTCTTCTTGCTCCATATCCAGAACTCTATCCACCGCATGAATTCAAATAGTGCCAAGCAAACCCCATCTCACACCCTAACAGACTGACTCACCTTATCATGCCCTTGAGGCCTACAATCATTCACCCTGGGCTACATCCCCAGCTATCATGGTAACCCCAGAAGTGTCCTTCCCAACCTGATAGTGTTCCCTGGGGACCCAAGACTTTGTTGTCAGAAATCAACCCTGTGCCCACCAATGGAGGAGAACCTGAAGATCAGGGACAAAGCAGAAACTGACCAGCTGAACTGGGAGACTGGCCTGGGGTAGAATCAAGGGGGAGCGAGAGAAGGCTCTTCTCTGTAACCCTGTCCCATCCCCAGTCTTTCAGTAGAGCTCCACTCCCCCATCTCCTCTTGCCCGGTGGACATTTCAAACTGGGGGTTGCATTGGCATCTCAAACTCAACATGTCCAAAACAGCTCATTCTCTCTGTGTCCTGGTGCCCATGTGATCCACCCCTTGGCATTATCCTCAAACCTCTCTACTTCACTCCCTGCACTCTTTATCTCCCACATTCATTTCTTCTTTCTGCTCACACAGCCACCATCCTGGTCCAGGCCCTCATCACCTCTCACCTGGATTACCGTAATAGCCTCCCAATTGTTCTCCCTGCCTCAAGTCTCCCCCCTACAATCTAGCCTTCACTCAGCTACCAAAAGTACAAGTCTGGGGGCAGATAGGTGGTACAGTAGATAAAGCACCGGCCCTGGATTCAGGAGGAACTGAATTCAAATCCAGCCTCAGACACTTGACACTTACTAGCTGTGTGACCCTGGGCAAGTCACTTAACCCTCACTGCCCCCCTCCCCCCCAAATGATCATGTCATGTCATAAGGTCCAGTGACTTCCTATTTTTCCAAGATCAAATAGAAACTTCTCTGCTTGGCCTTTAAGGCCCTTTACAACCTGGCTCCAATGTTTTTCCAATCTAATTACACATTAGTCCTTTTCACATACTCTAAGATTCTGCCAAACTGGCCTCCTTTCTATTTGCTGTTGTTGTTATTCATTTGTTTCAGTTGTGTCTGACTCTGTGACCCGTTTGGGGTTTCCTTGGCAAAGATATTTCAGTGGTTGACCATTTCCTTCTCCAGCTCATTTTATTTGTTTGTTTTGTTTGTTTGTTTGTTTGGTGAGGCAATTGGGGTTAAGTGACTTGCCCACACAGCTAGTAAGTGTTAAGTGTCTGAGGCCAGATTTGAACTCAGGTCCTCCTGACTCCAGGGCTGGTGCTCTATCCACTGCACCACCTAGCTGCCCCTCCAGCTCATTTTACAGAAGAGGACACTGAGACAAACCAGGTTAAATGACTTGCCCAGGATCACACAGTTACTAAGTGCCTGAGGCCAGATTTGAACTCAGGAAGAGGAGCCTTCTTGACTCCAGGCCCAGCACCCTATCCACTGCACCACCAAGCATTTTTAGAAGTCCCCAAAATAGGCTGACAGGGGCCAACATAACTGTTTAGCTTAACTGGGCTTCCTTTCTGCTCAGCAAAGGTTGGTTTTGTTTGGGTTTTTTTGGTAAGGCAATTGGGGTTAAGTGACTTGCCCAGAGTCACACAGCTAGTAAGTGTTAAGTGTCTGAGGCCAGATTCAAATTCAGGTCCTCCTGAATCAAAGGCTGGTGCTCTATCCACTGCACCACCTAGCTGCCCCCTCAGCAAAGTTTTCATTTGGGTCCACTAACCTTAAGTTCCAAGTTCCTCTTAAATTCACTGTCTCCTATGCTCTCAGAAGACATCCTTGGTTCCTCCTACTTTACAGAGATCTAGACTATCCAACTTGACTCCCCTCCTCTCTGCTTCTCAATCTTTCTGTATCTTCACCCATTTCCTTCTCCACTTCTCTCCCAGGGGAAGAAATAGCCCTTCTGGCCAATGCTAACCCTGTCACCTGTGCTCTCCAGCCTAGTTCTGTCCATCTCCTGCTAGACCTTGCTTCATTTATTAACCCCATTCCTTGCATTTTCTATCTCTCCCCCTGTACTAGTTTCTTCCCTTGGACCTGCAAACATGCTCAGCTCTGAAAAAAAAATGCACTTCTCTCTTCGATACATCCCAAAGTATCCTTTTATTTTTTATCCCTCTTTCACTGCTAAACCTCTCAAGAAAATACTCTATACTCATTACCTCCACTTCTTCCCCACTTACAAATTCATTGCCCAGACCCTTACTAGTGATTTCTATCCTCACCAATCCACTGCTTTTCTCTCTAAGGTCAAAACCAACCAGCCAACAAATCCAATAGCCTTTTCTCTGTAACCTCTCCACATTTGGAATTGATTTTAACCTTTCTTCTGGTGACCCTGGGCAAATCACTTAACCTCTGCCTGCCTCTGTTTCCTCCATTGTAAAAGAGGGGATAATAATAGCAACTCTCTACCAGGGTCGTTATGAGGATCTAATGAGATAACATTTGTGAAGTGGTTAGCACAGTGCCCGGAACATAGTAGATGCTTAATAACTGCTTGTTTGTGCCTTCTTTCCCTAATTACTTCCTTCCCTCCCTCCTTCCTCCTTCCCATCCTTCCTTCCCTCCATCATTCCTTTCTTCCTCCTTCCCCCTCTTTCTTGCTTCCTTCCTATTCTTCTCCACTGTCATTTGTTAGCTCTACCCGGTTATCCAACCAACACCTCAAACAACACATACAAAATTGAATCCATCAGCTACCCACCAAACCCATCCTAACTCAGGCAGTGGTACCACCATCTTCCAAGTTACTCAGGCTCAAAACATTTGAGTGGACTCTGGCCTCTTCTCTTTTGCTCTCCACCTTAAATGCGTCACCAAGTCCTGTTCATTTTATCTCCTCAATCTCAAATATGCCCCCTCCACCTCCACTCCCAAAGCCATTACCCTAGGTCAGACCCTCATCACTTGTCACCTTGACCCCCCTCCATGGTCCCCTAATTTGTCTCTGTCTCCAATCCATCTTCCACTCAGATGCCAAAGTCATCTTTCCAAGGCTCCGTTTTATCCCATTAC
The DNA here is from genome assembly GCF_019393635.1 of Dromiciops gliroides. Classification (NCBI taxonomy): domain Eukaryota; kingdom Metazoa; phylum Chordata; class Mammalia; order Microbiotheria; family Microbiotheriidae; genus Dromiciops; species Dromiciops gliroides. Next base: position 189,363,126 of record NC_057864.1, read on the forward strand.
TCACATACACAAGAATTTTCAGTAGCTGCACACGCCTCTCTAATAAAGCTGAAACTCCTCAGCCTCGCACTTAAGTCTGTGATGCAACCCCAACCTACCTCTACCTAGTATGCCTTTCCCTTCTATCTCCAGCTGTCAGAAAATTTGACCATCCTTCAAGGACTCATTCAAATGCCACCTCCCCCAGGAAGACTCTGCTGATCTCCCAGACCAAGAAGGCATGCATCTCTCATCTCTCATCTCTCATCTCTCATCTCTCATCTCTCATCTCTCATCTCTCTCTCTCTCTCTCTCTCTCTCTCTCTCTCTCTCTCTCTCTCTCTCTCTCTCTTTCTCTCTCTCTCTCTCTCTCTCTCTCACCTAAGCCTCCACTAGGGCAACCATGAAGCCAATGTTTAATGAATGTTTGATGAATGATTGATAGGATGAATGTCTGCCCATACTTCTCTGGGCACCCCTTATGTACCACCCAGCCTCCCCACTAGTCATTGGATCCCTATTCCCCATTGTACCCTGAGCATTTCCTGTACCCCTCCCATTGGGCTGGTCCATCCATCCCATCCTTGTACTTGCTTCTTCCCAGCTACCGTACCCATTTATCCACTTCCCTTCGAGGTTCCTCTCACCGTGAGTTGCTTGGTGGCCACCCCACTCTCCAGGGCAGCCCGGTTCATGGCACGCAGGGTCTCAAAGTCAGGGGCCTCAATGAAAACCACATATGGGACAAACTCAGCAGTTCTTAGCACCTTCACTGCCTGGGGAAGGAGGCAATAATTTTTAATTTTTATTCCCCTCCCCAATATCATATCTTTCACCCCAGGGGGATTTGTATAGTGCCCTCCCACTTCAGGGTTCAGATGAAATATGAATTGGGAGATGGGGTCCCCAATTACCTTGGTAAAAAAATACCAGAAAGGGTTTCAAACCCAGAGTTTCTAGGGATTTGGGGGGAGGTATATAAAATTACAAAAGGTCTCTGGAGGATGGGATATTGCCCATGGTCAAGGAAAGCATTAGAAGTATATGAAGGGGGGGCGGCTAGGTGGCACAGTGGATAGAGCACCAGCCCTGGAGTCAGGAGTGCCTGAGTTCAAATCTGGCCTCAGACACTTAACACTTACTAGCTGTGTGACCCTGGGCAAGTCACTTAACTCCAATTGCCTCACTTAAAAAAAAATGAAGGGGGCAGCTAGGTGGCGTAGTGGATAGAGCACCAGTCCTGGATTAAGGAGGACCTGAGTTCAAATCCAACCTCAGACCCTTGACATTTACTAGACCCTTGACCCTGAGCAAGTCACTAAGCTCCAATTACCTCCAAAAATAGAAAAGGAGTGGATGGGGGCAGCTAGGTGGTACAGTGGAGAGAGTACTGGCCCTGGAGTCAGGAGGACCTGAGTTCAAATTCGGCTTCAGACAATTGACGCTTACTAGCTGTGTGACCCTGAGCAAGTCACTTAACCCCAATTGCCTCAGCAAAAAAAAAAAAAAAAAAAGAAGTGGATGAAGTCAGAGTAGAGTTTGCTCCAAGAAATAGAGACCTAGATATCTCAGAGTATCCATTAGAAAAAGATGAGAAAGGAAGAGTCATGGGAAGGGTGTGGGGGGCAGGGGGAAGATGACCTGGGGTTGGTAATAGAAGCGGAAAGGTGGTCATAGACCATACACTGAATACAATCATACAGATTTGTATACAGAATTGTAGATTTAAGACCTTAGAGGTTACCTCATCCAATTTCCTCATTTTACAGATTAGGAAACTGAGGCTCAAAGGTGCTAAGTGACTGACCTAAGGTAATAGCGGTAAGGAAGTAGTCAGGCTGGAATTCAAACCTAGGGTCTTGGGGATGGTGGTGTTATTAGGGGGTGGGGGGGTAAAGTGTTACCTCTGGGTATTAAATAGTGTTAGGGTACTAGAAGATTCAGCTGGTGCCTGGGATTAGGAAAGGCCCCTTTGGGGATGAGGATGTGGCCCGCAGTCAGGGAGCTGGCCAGCCTGTAGCGGAGGAGGGGAAGCAACAGCTTACCTGGGGATTGACGTCCAACACGCACACCTTGCCAGCACTGAGAACATTTCGAATGGAATCAATCCGAGTGCCGTACAGGTTTCCCTCATACTCTCCATGCTCAAGGTAGCGGCCAGCACGAATGTCGGCCTCCATCTCTGCCCGGGTCACAAAGCTGTACCCCTGGCCTTCCCGCTCGGTGTCCTTGGGCCGACGAGATGTGTCTGGCAGGCGGGGAGAATGGGAAAGGTGCATGAACATACACTGAGGCAGCTAGATGGCATAGTGCGTGAGGTGCTGAGCTTGGAATCAGGAAGACCTGAGTTCAAATCCTGCCTCAGACACTTGCTGTGTGACCCTAAACAAGTCACTTAACCACTCTCTGCTTCAGTTTCCCAGTGTGCAAAATGAAGGAGCCAACTTGCACTGGTGGTATAATTCCTCTATGGTCCCCACTCTAACTAAGGATGCTCAGGACCCCGGAGGAAGTAATGCCTTATATTTGTGTGAACTTGGGAAAGTCTCTTATATGCTTATATTTCATCATCTTAGCACAGTGCCTGACACATGGTTTTTGTTGTTCAGTCATGTGACTCCATCTGGGATTTTCCCAGCAAAGATACTGGAGTCGTTTGCCATTTCCTTCTCCAGCTCATTTGACAGATGAGGAAACTGAGGGTGCCAAAAAGTTAGGTGATTTACCCAGGGTCATACAGCTTAGGAAGTATCCGAGACCATATTTGAACTCATCCTGATTCCAGGCCCAGTCCTCTATCCACTGGGCCACCTAGCTGCCCCTAAGGAATACCTAGGCTGCCTCTAGATGCCACGGATAGAAGTCATAAGGAGACAGATTTGGGTCAATAACAGGAGATAATCTTCCTATAGAGTAGGACTGTCCCCCCAGATGGCTTCTCCTGTCCCTGGAGATGTAGAAATGCACAGAAGTTGGGTGACTGGAGTGTTGTAGAAAAGATGACCTCTGAAATCCCTTCTGACTGGAGAGTATAGACATGTCTTGTTTCTTAAGCTAGACCACCTGCTCCTTGAGGCAGCTTAGTGTTTCAGTGGATAGAGCGCTGGGCCTGCAGCAAGGAAGACTGGAGTTTAGAGCTAGCCTCAGACACTTCCTAGCTATGTGATCTGGGAAAGTCACTTAACCTCTGGCTGCCTCAGTTTCCTCATATGTAAAATGGTGATAATAATTGCACCTACCTCCCAGGGTTGTCATGGGGACAAGGTGAGATGTTTGTAGGGCACTTGGAAAACCTTAAAGCGGTGTATGAATACCAGCTATCATTATGATTATTGAGGGGAGGGGAGGGGCTAAGAAGGTTACATCTCAAGGTTCACCTGGATCAAAACTTCTTAAACTGTGAGTCACAACCCCACATGAGGTTACGTAACTGAATGTGGGGGTCATGAAAAATTTGGTAACAGTAACAGGTTACATGTACCTATTTTATGTATAACCGGGGTCGCGTAAAAATTTCTGGAGTGAAAAGGGGTGGGCAGTGGAAAAAGTTTAAGCCCTGACCTAGATCAATGCTGGGAAGCAGCCCCCGACTTAATGCCGCAGTGCCGCCTTTTTCACCAGAAGAGGGAGCTCTCTCACCAAACAATCAGGCTGAACAGCAATAAAAATGACAGCTGACATTTCATAGCCTCAGGATTTAGAACTAGAAAGGACTTTGTAGTGGGCAATTAGGTGGTGTAGTAGATAAAGCACGGGCCCTGAATTCAGAAGGACCTGAGTTCAAATCCAAACTCAGACACATAACACTTCCTAGCTGTGTGACCCTGGGTAAGTCATTTAACTCATTGCCCCACAAGAAAAAAAAAAGAAAGGACTTTGTAGATCACAGAGCCCAACTCTGTCATTTTACAGATGAGCAAACTGAGACCCAGGGAAGGGAAGTACCTGGCTTTTGCTCACACAGAGAACATGTAGCAGAGTAGGCATTCATTCCCAGATGTATTTGACTCCAGGTCTTTCTAATATAATTATAATAATAATAGCAATGATGATGATAATATATTATTATAACATATAAAAATCCATATGCATATATACTGTCATATAATATATATCATATACAATAGCTCGTGTGCAGCTAGGTATCATCATGCAAAAACCTTTTTCTATTCAAGTTCCCTTTTCACTGGAGAAATTTTTACTTGACCGGGAGTATATAGGTATATAAAATAAGTACACTTAACCTTTTATTGTTGCCAAATTTTTGTGACCCCCACATTCAGTTACATGAACCCATATGGGGTCCTTTGGTGAAGTGGATAGAGTGCCTGGCCCAGAGTCAGGAAGACTCATCTTCCTGAGCTCAAATCTGGCTTCAGACACTTCCTAGCTGTGTGACCCTGGGCAAGTCACTTAACCTCATTTGCCTCAGTTTTATTTTTCCATCAATGAGCTGGAGAAGGAAATGGCAAACCACTTCTATATCTTTGCCAAGAAAACCCTAAATGGGATCAGAAAGGGTCAGACATAACTGAAAATGATTCAGAAAATGTGTATAGTATAGAATCACATATAATACACAGCACATTATATGTTCTATGTAATACTTTAGATATTGTATATAGATGTGTATTTACATAGTGCTTTCAGGTTTTTTAAGCACTTTACCAATAACATCTGATTTTACTCTACGAGCTAGGTGGGGAAACTGAGGCAGAGATTAAACATAGGGTCAAACAGCTAATAACATCTGAGGCAAGATTTAAACTCAGTTTTTCCTGACTCCAGGTCTAGCTCTACCTACCAAACCACCTTGCTGCCTCTAATAGACCACCTCAGTTTTCATACATTAACCAACACCACCATAAACAAACACAATTCCCACTTTAATTCAATCAACATTTCATAAAGTCCTTGAATTAGAATTGGAAGGAACTTTGGAGGTCAATCAAGGCCAACCACTTCCTTTTGTTTGGTTTTTGTTTTTTTTTGTTTTTTGGTGAGGCAATTGGGGTTAAGTGACTTGCCCAGGGTCACATAGCTAGTAAGTGTCAAGTGTCTGAGGCCGGATTTGAACTCAGGTCCTCCTGAATCCAGGGCCGGTGCTCTATCCACTGCGCCACCTAGCTGCCCCCAACCACTTCCTTTTACAGATGAAGAAACTGGGGCCCCAAAAAGGTTAGGTGACTTGTCCAAGGTCACACAGCTAGTGTTGAAGGTGAGATTTGAACCTGTGTTCTCAACTTCAGGTCTAGCTTTCTACCTACTTCTCCACATTGCCTCTTCCCACACCTTCTATGGACAAGGTGCTAATCTAGGTGCTAAGGAAGAAGCAAAGATAAACCAATGCCCCTGGGACTAGTAACTGAGCCTGGTAATTGGCCGGGTGCCCTCTGGTGCACACCCCAGGGTCAACTCACAGGGCACAGTGGTGCCGTAGCGGTCTTGGTCCCACATGATGAGCTTGTTCTTCAGGCTACGTCGCCCCACGCCCTGTGCTCCAATCAGCACCAGGGTTTTCCGGCGGAAAGGGGGCATCCGGGCCACTTCCTCATAGATCAGAAGCTCATGCCGATCGAACTCTGTGAGCACAGAGGACAAGGGCACCACCCATTCATTAGGCCAGCATGGGTACATCAGGGCCAAAGGAAGAAGTGGGCAGGGTCACAGAGGACTATTCAGGGAGAGGAATGCAATGGCCATGGGTGGTATCTAGGGGCCAGGTGGGCATGTGTCTGGAGGTAGAGAGTGCCCAGAAAGGAGACCTGAGGTTAGTGCCTGGGGAGCAAGGTAAACAATGTCTAAAAAACATTAAGGTATGTGTTTTCCATGCAGCACCAAGGGAGAGATGCTCAGGGGCTGAGGATAAGAAACAGGAAAAGATAGGCAGTGCCCAGGCATGAGGGTGCCCACCTGCATTCTTGGTAGTGAGATACATCATCCTCTTCTTCTTCTTGCCTGAAATGCTGCCACACAGGGCACCTGGCATTGGGGAGGGGGGAGAGGAGTAAACCTGGGAGTGCTCTCATCACATTCCAAAGCTGACAAGACCCTACCCCCAAAGGGCTTACCTGAGGTTGGTGTCATCTCCAGGTCCCTCTTGACAAAGGCCTTCCGTTTCTCTTCCAGCAGCTGGCTAGGGATAAGCCCGGCACTGCCCCCCTCTACATGGCATGCCTGAAACACCCACAAGGCTTAAGAACATTGGTGTCTCCCCTGCTCCCCTTCACTTTCCCTCCCATCTGGCCAGCTTCTGATACTCTGCTACTCCTGATATTCCTGGTACTCAGGAATAGAGCAGCCTCAGGGGGCTTGTTCATGCTTCCTCCTTTGCACCTCCTTTGTACCACCCCTCTGGTTCAACTAGATTAAAGTGGAGTAGCAGAGGGCTGATGGGAGGCAGGGGCAGGGAATGCCAGCATCCCTGGGGCAGAGGGCCTGGTTTCCATGAAGCAACAAGCACTGACAAGGGCACTCACTTGCCACCAGTTAGCATCATCCTGGTTAACAATCTGGAGCAGGTCGCCGGCACAAAAGCGCAGGCCGGCCTCCTTGCAGGGGATCAGGCTGTCCCTGGCTGGCTCATAGTTAAAGTGACATTTGACAAACACCTGGGTGGGGTGGGAAGTGAGAAAACACATATGGATCAAGGGCCATGGTAGGCATAGTGTCAATAAGGGCGCCCAGGGAAGGGAATGGTAGGGAAAGGATAGGTGCCCCTCCCTCTACCTCTAGGCCACCCAGGACCTGAGGAAAGTGCCACCCCCTAGCCTCTAAAGTCCCAGGGAGAAAGTAGAGGGGGAGGAATAAGAGCACACCCAGACAGCCCCACTCATACACACCAGCCCTTTCCTCTTTAAGGGAGGACGTCACTGTCTCTGCCTGCTCTACCATCCACTGCCAGGCTCCTTTCACTGCCCAGAACAAAGGGCAGTGGACTAGTTCTGTCTTTGTCCCTCCCATTTATGGGCAGGGTTATCGATCCTCCTTATCTCCCTCAAGACCCTCCAGTGGGAGAAGGAGAGAGGGATGCCCACACCAAGACTCGTCCCTCATTCTCCTTCCTCTCCTGCCCACTGGGCTTGGGTTGTGACAAAGCACTTTCCAGCACTGGGAGACAGCCAGGCCTGGGGAGTTTCAGTCTGATGGGAGGGGCAGGCCCTGGCTGCTTATGCTTAATGCCTGGAGGAGGACCCTTCTACACAGGCCTATATGTATACATGCCACACACACATAAACACACATGCATATATACAAGGAAATAAATATATCTACACATATACAAGGGGCAGTGGATAGAGTGCCTGGCCCAGAGTCAGGAAGATTCATCTTCATGAGTTCAAATCTGGTCTTAGACACTTAGTAGCTGTGTGACCCTGAGCAAGTCAGTTTCCTCAGCTGTAAAATGAGCTGGAGAAGGAAATGGCAAACCACTCTAGTGTCTCTGTCATGAAGCATGAGACCTGACTGACCAAACAACAAGAAGTACTTAACATGTGATATGTGTGTACATACACAGGGACACACATATATACACACACACAAGGATGCACATATTTGTACAAGGATGTGCACACATATACACAATTTTGTAGGAGAAAACTGACATTGTTATACCAGTTGAAGGTTTGCAAAGTACTTTACATTCATGATCTCATTTGCTGACCAACAAGGGCCCTATGTAATAGGTACGATTTGAATCACCATATGAGGAAGCCGGAGCTCTGAGAGAATGACAGGCTGTGGTCACATAACCAGGAAGCTGTGGGCCAGGGGCGGGTTTTGAACCCAGGCCTCTGCTGATTCCAAAGCCAGCATTCTTTCCTCTGTCACATTTACTCTGCATATGCATGCGTACCCACACAACACACATATCTGTGCAATCTGAAGGCCTTTATTTCTTTTTCTTTTTTTTTAGTGAGGCAATTGGGGTTAAGTGACTTGCCCAGGGTCACACAGCTAGTAAGTGCCAAGTGTCTGAGGTCGGATTTGAACTCAGGTCCTCCTGAATCCAGGGCCAGTGCTCTATCCACTGCGCGCCACCTAGCTGCCCCCCATATCTGTGCAATCTGAATACATACCTGTAGGGGCAGCTAGGTGGCGCAGTGGATAGAGCACTGGCCCTGGATTCAGGAGGACCTGAGTTCAAATCCGACCTCAGACACTTGGCACTTACTAGCTGTGTGACCCTGGGCAAGTCACTTAACCCCAATTGCCTCACTAAAAAAAATAAAAATTAAAAAAAACTAAACTGAATACATACCTGTTATGTGCACAGGCTCTGTGCAGGGATCATAGTCTCCCCCCATGAGCAGAAGTAGGTATAGGCCATATAAACCCTTTCAGCCAGAACATTCAAACATACTTGCATACACACCTCATCTCCAACGCACACACATTGGGGGAGGGAGAAGGGTCCTCCCCTCAGAACAGCCAACAATGTGCGGGGGGGGGGGGGGCAGGCAATCAAATATAGAGGGAAAGATACCAGGGTCTAAGGAGGGAGAGAGGGTGATGGGGACAGGGGCCTGAGGTTAAGGCACAGGCGCCCACTGGATGCCCACCTGTCGAGGCAGGTGGGGCTCCTGGTAACTGGGCAGGATCTTGAGGATGACGCTACCACTGGCACTTCGGAGTAATTCCTGCAGCCCCCGGGGGTCACTGCCCACAGGCTGCCCATTCACCTCCTTGATGACATCACCCACGTGCAGCAGGCCCTGCTGAGCCACCATGCCCCCATGCAGGATGCGGGCAATCACCAGCTCTCCACCCTCCACTCGGAACGTCACACCCTGGGCAAAGCAAGAAGAGGAGGAGGGGGGTGGGTTAAGGGGCAGACACAGCTCTGTGCACCCTGATGATTAAATGCCCTGGCCTCCTCTCCAGAACCTGTCACTGCCACTTCCCACCTCAACGTCCTGCTCAACTCTCAGGAGCTTGTGTGTGGTGGGTTCCCCATCTGGCTCAACCCTCAGCCCAAGGCCCTCAGCTCCCCCAGAAGAGCTGCTTCAAACAGTTCCTCCTCCTCTACTTCCTCTCCTTCCTCCTCTTCTTCCTCTTCCTCCTCCTCCTTTCTCTTCTCTCCTCTTCCTCTTCCTCCTCCCCTTCCTCCTCCTCTTCCTCATTCTCTTCCTCCTCCTTTTCCTTTCTCCTCCTCTTCCTCTCCTCTTCCTCCTCTTCTTCCTTCTCTTGCTCCCCTTCCTCTTGCTCTTCCTCCCTCTCCTCCACTTCCCCTTCGCCTCTCACCAGTCCCCTGCACTAGAAGCCAAGGTTGAGAACACTCCTCCCCCTTCCCTATTGATCAGCTGGAGTGAAGCAATTAATAAGGCAACACAAACTGGAAGAAGAGGAAAATAATCATTATTAATAGTAATAAGAACAATAAATAATGGAGCTTATAAATCCCTTCAGGGTTTGTAAGCCTTTTACATGATCTCATTTGCTGCTCAAAGCTCAGCTCAGACTGGGCTCCTTCCTAAAGGAGGCCCTTGGGATTACCACAGCTGCTGCTGCCTCCACCACCCCTAAAGTTACCCTGCACGTAGTTATTTTATATCTACGTACATGCCCCTTCTCTCTTCCACTAAACAATGTAAACTCCTTGAGGGAAGGAAGTGTTTTACTTTCATCTGTGTTGAGTGTAACCCCAGTGCCTGGCACACAGTAGGTGCTTAATTGCTATTTATTGAATGATTAACCTTCACAAGTACTACCGGTATTATTATCCCCATTTTACAAATAGGGAAACTGGGGGTAGCTAGGTGGCGAAGTGGATAAAGCACCAGCTCTGGATTCAGGAGGACCTGAGTTCAAATCCAGCCTCAGACACTTGGACACTTACTAGCTGTGTGAGCCTGGGCAAGTCACTTAACCCTCATTGCCCGGAAAAAAAAACAAATAGGGAAACTGAGGCTTGAAAAGGTGAAGAGTCTTATTCATAGCCACACAATTGGGCATCATAGAGGCAGGACTGGGACCCAGGTGCCGTCCTCTTTCCATTGTACCACATGGGTTTCTTCCTGCTTCTCTTTACTTGCTGGCCGCTGGCCCTGGTGCTGGAATTTCTGCATTTTCTCCCCCCTCATATGAGCCCCTGCTTCCCTCACTAGCCCTCTCCCCAACTGCCTCCACCTCCCCCAACTTTCCCGAAGCCCTTCCCATTCAATCCCTCCTTTGCTCTGCTCTATAGTCCCACCCCGGGCATGGCGAGGGCATGCCCTCTCTGTGCCCACTGCTCTCCTTGATGGCCCTTCACCCTCTCTCCTTTACCTCCTACCCCAGCGCCCTCACCAGGTGCTCTCCTGCAGTCTTTCGGATGCCCACCATTCGTACAGCATCTGGGGGGACAGGCTGGTTGTTGAACATGGGGTCCAGGCCAGGGCTGGGAGGCGGTGTCTCGTAGCTCTTTGATGCCACTGAGTCATGCGTCTCCAGGAGGGACTAGGGAAACATGGCAGTCAAGATAGAGCAGAACAATATGGAAATGTTTTACACGATGGCATATGTATAGCCTATATCTGATTGCTTACCATCTCAGGGGGCCAGGAGGAGAGGGAGAGAGGGATAGAATTCGGAACTCAACATTTTAAATTAAAATGTTGGGTTTTTTTTTTTAATTGGGGGGAGGTGGGGAGAGAAGGATTAAAAAAAGAAGAAACAGCAGTGTTCAGCTTTCCCCTACCCCAGAGGCCTTCCTATCAGTCCTCAGATGCCCCCTCGCTATCAGAATCCATCCTTCCAACACCTCTGTCCCAGGTCTCCCTCGTTTGAGTCATACTCTCTTCACCCAACCTCCTCTCCTCCATCCCATCCCATTCCTTTTCTTTAAAATCCTGCTAGATCAGTGGGCAGCCAGGTGGCACAGTGGATAGAGCACCAGCCCTGGAGTCAGGAGTACCTGAGTTCAAATCCAGCCTCAGACACTTACACACTTACTAGCTGTGTGACCCTGGGCAAATCACTTAACCCCAATTGCCTCACCAAAAAAAAAAAAAAAAAAAGGGAAAAAAAAATCCTGCCAGATCAGGCAGCTAGGTGGTACAGTAGATAAAGCACAGGCCCTGGATTCAGGAGATCCTGAATTCAAATCCGACCTCAGACACTGGACACTTACTAGCTGTGTGACCTTGGGCAAGTCACTTAACCCTCATTGCCCCACAAAAAAAAAAAAAAGAAAAAAGAATCCTGCCAAATCCCTCCAGGGACCAGTTGGGGCCCTGACCAGATCCCCTCCATCTGAGCAGGTCCCATTCAATCAAATCTTTAGACACACAACAAGCACCCTCTAGAGCCTAATCAAACTTCCCCTCCCAGGTCCCCTGTCCTTCCCTCCTGGTGACTCCCTTTACTCAGCCAGATCCAACTTCCTTCTCGGCCCAATCCCCCAGCCAGGGCCCATGCCCTACCCCCAGGGCAGCATTTCACCAGCTTTGATGCCAAGCCTGGGGGCTCTGCTGCAATTCTTTGCCACAGAAAGTGACCTGGCCCCAAAGAGATGGCAGCCTGGGCTTTCATCAGTGTAAGGGGTTCAAGGTGTGGAAAAGTCTTGAGGCTTTGCCTAAGCCTCTCCTCCCATTCCAGGCTCCCCACCTGGAAGTGTGGCTCTTGGAGGATGTGGGCAAGCTCAGCGGCCGTGCTGCTCTGCTCGACCAGCTCGGCCAGGTCGTGCAGGATCTCCTGAACCAGCTCCAAGTTGTTGTCCCGAACTGCCTCCAGCTTGGTCTCTTCCAGGCGCTCATGGGCCTGGTGGGAGGGAGGAGGAGAGAAGAGCCTGCGTTATCTCTCCCCCAGAGGAGCCCCGTGAAATCAAAGACCCTTAGAGGGGCCCCTGTCCCTGGCACTTGGAGCGCCACCTCCTCCCCCTGCCAACCAATTAGCAGTCTGGTTGGCAGAGCCCACCCACCCCCACGCACACCTTTAGACCACTCATATACCCACACTCCATCACCTACACAAACTCACAGGTGCACACACTCACCCCTTTCCTCTCTCCCTGACTAGCGGTTTCTTTTCTTAGCTGACACTCAGATCAGGACAAGGAAAATTGAATGGTCCCTTCAATTCCTCAGTAGTTCTGTGTCTTCAGATTGCTCTCACAAAGCTTCGGCAGTTCATGAAGAAGCCTTAAAACCATGCCCTTGTCCCCTCCCCATTCCAGGCATCTCAACAGACTATTTGGTTGGTCTAAGCCTAATTTTGGCCAGACTGCTTCCCATTTTCCCAGCAATTTTTATCAATTAGGAACTTCTTTCTTTAGTCCTTTGCATTTTCAGGTTTATTTCAACCTCAATACTATAGGATGGGGGAAGGCATTGGTGAATAGGGCAAATGACTTGCCCAGGCTCACACAGCTAGTAAGCATGACTAAAACTCTTCTGTAATAAAGCATCTGTCAGAATTCTCAACCGTGCAGAGCAGTGTGACAGGAAGACTGCCTTAAATGAAAATCTGGAAACTTTACTAAATGCTTTCTTTTCCTTTTTTCCTTCCTTCCTTTTTTTTTTTTAAAGTTTATTTTTGCTCCCTGATATCCTGGCAGCTCTGATCTGTGAGGAAGCATAGTGTGATTTTTTTTTTTAAGCATCAAGAAAGATTCAGAAAGCCTGGATTCTGGTCCTGACTTAGACTCATTAGCATTAGCACGTGACCTAAACTGACTTAATTCACCCCCTCTAACCTCAATTTTCCTATCTGCAAATGGAGATCGCTATTACTTTGGGTACCCACTGTCTACTTCCTGGGGTGATATCTTTTCTGTATGAGGGATTAATTATATCATCAGAGAAGGGCTAGGGAACGCACCTATGATTTCATTGCTACAGAGAACCCCAGGTGATTCCCTCTCTCAATACAGGTGGACACCTCTCCAATTTGTAATCTGAGAGAGTTACCCAGGACAGGTGGGTGAAAGCCAGGATAGAGACCTGGCCTCACAACCAGGAAGACCTGACTTTCAATCCCACCTCAGATGCATATTAGCTGTATGACCCTGGGCAAGTCACTTAATTTCCCTGGGCCTCAGTTTTTTCATATGTAAAATAGGAATACATTTTACATCACAGGGTTCTGAGTATCAAATATTATCAAACGAGATGACATCATATACAACAGGCTGGGGAAACTTTATTAGAGCCCTAAGAAGTTAAGTTGCCTGAGCAGGGGCCACACATGTGAAAGAGGTGGGACAGGTCTTCCTGGTTCTGAGGCCAGGTCTCCATCCACTATGTGACTATTCACTATCTTATTATCAGGGAAGGAGAGAATAAAGGAGGAAATGGGGAAAGACATAGATGGTAGGCTCATAAAAAATGCAGATAACATGAAGCAAGGAGGGCTAGTTATACACACGGATGATGGTGAAAGAATCCGAAAAGACACTGACAGGCTAGAGCATTGGGAAGAGTCTAAAAAGATGAAATTCGATAGGAATAAATGTAAAGTGTAACACTTGGGCAGCTAGGTAGCACAGCAGATAAAGTGCCAGGCCTAGAGTCAGGCAGACTCCCCTTCCTGAGTTCAAATCTGGTCTTAGACACTTCTTAGCTGTGTGACCCTGGGCAAGTCACTTAGCCCTGTTGGCCTCAGTTTCCTTATCCTTCAAATGAGCTGGAGAAGGAAATGGCAAACCACTCCAGTATCTCTGCCAAGAAAACACCAAATGGGACCATGAAGAGTCAGATGTGACTGAAATGACTGAACAACAAACACTTGAGTGCAAAATATCAACCTCCATTGTACAGGATGGAGGAAGGCATAGATAGGCAAAAACTTGTCTGAAAAAGATCCAGGAGGTTTAGTGGACCACAAGTTCAATAGGAATCATCAGTTTGATGTGGCAGCCAAAAGAGCTATGTCAGTGATGGGCCACATTGAGGAGCAGAACTTTCAGGGGTAGGGAGGACCCTCTATACTTTACCCTAGTCCAACCATGTGTGGAATACTGTGTTCAGTTCAACATGCCATATTTTAAGAAAGAAATTGATGAGCTGGAGAGAGTATGCAGAGAATGGAAACCAAGATGGTGAAGGGACTTAAGTCTATGTTACATGAGGAACATCTGAAGAAATTGGGAACATTTAGCCCAGAAAAGAGAAGACCCAGCAGGATCATGGTAGCTATGTTCAGGTATTTGAGGGGGTGTTGTGTGTAAGTGGTGTTAGACATGTTCTCTTTGTTCCCAGGGTGCCCAACCAGCTTAAGTTCTAAAAAGGCCAACTTTAGGCTTGACATCAGAAAAATGTTCTAACAATTAGAGGCCCCCATCGAAAAGTACATGGGCTGCTTTGAGAAGTGGTGGTATTGTTGTTGGATTGTGTCTGACTCTTCGTGACCCCATTTGGGGTTTTCTTGGAAAAGATACTGGAGTGGTTTGCCATTTCCTTCTCCAGCTCATCTGACAGATGAGAAAACTGAGGCAAATAGGGTAAAGTGACCTACCCAGGGTCACATAGCTACTAAGTATCTGAGGCTGGATTCGAACTCAGGTCTTCCTGACCGCAGGCCTGGTGCTCTATCCACTGCGCCTCCTAACTGAGAGGTTGTAGGTACCCCTTAATTGGAGGTCTCCAACCATTTGTCAGGTATATTATAGGAAGTCATTCTTTCTGAACATGGGTGAGCCCAGATGGTCTCTGAGGTCTCTCTCAATTCTAAAATACTCTAAAATGTGCCACCTTCCCTTTTCTGGAGATGTGGAGGCCTATGGGTATAAAATGTTGCATATGCTGTCAGACTGGGTCCCTGTTTCAGTTGGTTTGATTTAACTGTTTTTCCTGGTCACACGAGGTAGAGAGAGAGAGGAGGAAGAATATATTTAGAAATGACTAGGACATAAAAAATGTGTTGTTATTCAGTCGTTTCAGTCATGTCCGAGTCTCTCTGACCCCATTTGGGGTTTTCTTGGCAAAGATACAGGAGTGGTTTGCCATTTCTTTCTCCAGTTCATTTTACAATGAAGAAACTGAGGCAAATGGGGTTAAGTGACTTTCCCAGGCGTCACACAGAAAATAATTGTCTGAGCCTGGATTTGAACTCAGGTCTTTGAGATTCCAGGCCCAGCGCTGGGCTCCTCTGAGCCACCCAGCTCACCCTGACTACAGAATTGTAAGACCAGGTATCACTACCACGGGGTGTTTCCACTTCATCCCAATCCTGCAGATTTCCAGCTCACTTTTCAAGCAATCACTAATTAATTTTCATGACTAGGTTTTGGCTCAAAATGCCCTGACTGAGACTGACTACATTAATGTGCATATTGCTCCAAGTGGTATAGGATAATTAAAAGTGACCACGAACAGATAGTTGCTTCTCCCTGGTCAATCTCACCTTTTCCAAGCTCAGACAAATCTCCACGGTTCTCCATTTCCAGACCAGGCCCACTGCCAAGATCCAAGGCAGATGCCATCAGCTTCCTCTAACCCAGCATTTGTGGAGCCCCCCCCCCCCACCCCCGCCGCTTGGAGAGTCCTCCCTGCCTCACTGCCCTCCACCCCACCCCACCCCACCCCACTGTCTTTTCTTTTTGCCCTGTGCCTCTGGAACTGTGCCCAAAGTTTCCCGGTGTGTAATTCCAGCCAGCAGGTATTCACGAATAATTCTGGGAAATCGATGTCACTTACTGCTTGGCACAGACACACGTGTAACCTTTGAGAGGCACTCCCTGCGCCAGCTGCTTCAGAAATCAGAGCAAAAGTCATTCAAGGTGGGGCAGATTCATTCACAGGGTGACTTCAGTTATAAGGGTATAGGAAGTCAACTGGCACACTGCCCATCTCCATGCTTGGGAACCTAGTCTGAGTTTTGCTCTCTCTGCTTTTTATGAGATTCCCCCCCAGGCCCAGCTTCTACCAGAGTTGGGTTTTTGTTGTTTTTTTTTTCCTGGAAGGTTTGTAGGCCTTTGGCCAAATACATTGACGTTCTAACCCGTAGACCACAGATGCTCACATGCTTAAGTCCTCACTTATTCATTCACATACAACTCTCTGGCACAATAACAATCCAGTGGTCTTGGTGTATGCCATTTCACTGCAACTAAGGATGTCTGGTCCCCTTCCAGGGATTGCAGACCCAACAAGGAGTCCCTGAGAAAGAAGGAAAGGGATGGACACCCTGCTACCAGATCCTGGGGTGAGCCCCACAGCCTGGGGGATGGCAGCTGTGCCCAGATAGAACTCTGAGACAGGCACAGGGAGTTGGATGCTCTTGGCAGAGAGACACCATTTGGTCCAAAGATGGCAGGGGGTGGGGGGAAATTGGGTTGGATCCTGGAGGTTTCAAACATAGACACACAAATGCATACAAGTCACACAAGCATACCCAGTCACATAATAAGAAGGGGTTATTAGTACTATCAGTTATTATACCGATCCCCACAAAAACTGTCTAGGGGAGGTGCATTCCTACCTACAATCATCTAACTTGGTGCCTCAAGAGTGGGTGCCCATGGGGCAGCTTGATGATGCAATGGGTAGAGCACTGTGAGAAAATTATTAATAATGTGATATTTGGGGGGGGACTCAGGGACCCCCCCACACAAAGGAACTCTGGCTGGTTTCCTAGAGCCAGCCCAGACTCAGTACAATTGCAAAAGAAATGTAGATTGACCTTCCGGACTACCTAAAGGAAGTTAACTCACCTGGGTGACCTCCTCAGTCATGTCAATCAACAGACTTGAATGTTACTGGCCAATAAGCATGGGTTAAGGTGCAGTGACCCATCTCTACCTGAGAGAGGATAAAAATCCTTGGGGCAAGGAGGGGGTTGCTCTCTTCTCTCCCCTGCTCTTCTCCCCATCCTGGAATTTTATGCTGGGCCTGGGATGCCGGAGGAGGCAGCCATGCGGCCCCCACTCTCTTTTCTATCTAGGTAGGTATGTCTTCTGAACTCTAATTCTGAGCCATGTGTTCTCTCTCTCTCTCTCTCTCTCTCTCTCTCTCTCTCTCTCTCTCTCTCTCTCTCTCTCTCTCTCTCTCTCTCTCTCTCTCTCTCTCCTAACACTTAATATGCTTTAAGAAATGCTTAATGTGGGGCAGCTAGATGGCGCAGTGGATAGAGCACCAGCCCTGGAGTTAGGAGTACCTGAGTTCAAATCCGGCCTCAGACACTTAAGACTTACTAGCTGTGTGACCCTGGGCAAGTCACTTAACCCCAATTGCCTCACTAAAAAAAAAAAATGCTTAATGCCCCAAACTGGTTCAGTAGCCTCTAATTTATGAATAAGTAGCAATATATTAGAGACCCCAGCTAAGTTCCCTAAAACTTGAGACAGAGATGGGCACCCCCATATAATTTCTTTTCTTTTCTTTTTTTTTGGGTGAGGCAATTAGGGTTAAGTGACTTGCCCAGGGTCACACAGCTAGTAAGTGTCAAGTGTCTGAGGCTGGATTTGAACTCGGGTCCTCCTGAATCCAGGGCTGGTACTCTATCCACTGTGCCACCTAGCTGCCCCACCCCATATAATTTCAAATGACACAGCACTGACCCTGGAGTCAAGAGGACCTGAGTTCAAATCCCCAACCTCAGATACTTACTAGTTGTGTGACCCTGGGCAAGTCACTTAACCCCAATTACTTCCACCAAAAGTAAATGAGCACAGAAGCACATCATCCCAGGCTCTCTCCCTTTGTGTCTAGATTTTGAAGTTGAGAGCTTCCCAAGGTCACAAGGTAGCACATCCAAAAGCTTGTCTCCTAGCACAAGGACTAAGTTCTCCACCCCAATCCCCCACCTACCCCATGTACCAAACGCCCATGCGCACACCCGCCTCCTTGTGGAACTGTACCTTCGCCAAGGATCTTACTATTGGACTTTCCATGATGCCTCGAAGGAAGATCAGGTCTAACTCTGCAGCTCCCGTGGCATTGGGAAAGGTCCCCAAGTTGTCCAAGACTTGCTGCATAGCTGTGGGAAGATGGAGGGGGGAGAACGGAAGAGAGGTGGGTGGCAAATTCAGGAGGGAAGAAGGAGCAGCTGGGGCAGAAGAGGCAGGAGGGGACCCCCCACATCTCCAGCCCTCTTCCAGGAGAGTGCTCATGGGCAAGCAGGGCACTGGCCTTTGTATTCCCAGGGCCTAGCACATGGTACATGCATAATAGATGCTTCTTGATGGGTTGTCCACTGAGCCCAGATGGGCACAGCTTATTCCCAAAGGACAGAAATGTTATCAACGAATAGCTGGCTAAAACATCCTGTATGGGTGGGGGCTTAGCTACCCTGCTACCCATGGAGCAAGATGATGCCCAGCACAAGCACCTGAAGATGTCTTCCTGGTCTCAGGAATGAGGGGGAGTGGGGAAAACTGGATGCTTCCCGGGCTCCCTCCCCCCCTCTTCCCCCTCCTTGAGTGAAGTCAAGTATAGCAGATGAGAGACTGTTAGCACAACCAGAAGAGGAACTCAGGGTGTGTGTGTGTGGGGGGGGTGCTGAATGTTTGTGTGTGATGGTGTGTGTGTGCTGGGGTGTGTGTGTGTGTGTGTGTGCTGAGGGTGTGAGTGTGTGTTGGGTGTATGTGTATGTGCAGGGTGTTTATGTGTGCTGGGTGTGTGTGTATGTTTGTGTGCTAGGGGTGTGTGTGTATGTGCAGGATATGTGTGTGTGTGTTGGGGGTGTATGTGCAGGGTGTGTATGTGTGTGCTGGGTGTGTGTATGTGCAGGATGTGTGTATGTATGTATGTGCTGGGTATGTGTATGTATGTGCAGGGTATGGGTATGTGCTGGTTGTATGTTTGTATATATGTGTGTGCTGAGTGTGTATGTATGTTTGTATGCTGGGTGTGTATGTGTATATATATATATGTGCAGGATGTGTGTGTGTGTGTGTGTGTGTGCTGGCTGGGTGTGTTGGAAAGGAGGTAACAGGAAGTAGTGTCGAATTCCAGGCTCCACTCCTACAGTCAGGTGGTTCCAGGAACTAAGGCTAGGTTGGTAGCCATCTCTGCCAGGGTTCCACTGACTAAGGATCAATTAGATCTTAACCTACTCCCCCCCATGCCACCCCTTCCCCCTTGTCTATTTCCAGTTGGACTCCAATGAGGAAACAACTAGGGCAGCCCCATGGTCAGTAGGGATAGCAGGGCATGGCCTAATGCTGAGGAGGCCATCATGTGGGGGACAGGAAGACCTGAAAAACTGACATCGTCTGTGTGACCACACGGTAAGTCACTTTTAACTTCACAAAGCAGTTTCCCCACAACAGGTCTGTGAGGATTTGAATTGCAAGGACTATCATTTCCATTTTACAGATGACAATACTGAGGCTCAGAAGAGAAGTGACTCAACTTCAGTTCCATTCTCCATCTCACCCTCCCCCAAACCAACAGCAACACCATGTGTGACCACTGGAAACCCTGGGCACCTGCAGAGGACTGGCATGTCCAGACACGCCAGAGCCCATGGTGGTATGTGACTCTGAGCACTTGTGGACAGAGGCCAGAGAGCAGCCTAAGTCATCATAGAGAATATGCTTATCTAGGTGCTGGGGATGTGCATAGCCCAGCCATGACCAGGGACTCGAGGACATGGGTGGGAATGACAGGAATACTAGAGCTGAGCCAACTAGTGCCCACTGTGGTCCCCAAGGTACGAGCTGAGTGTCTGCAGGCTAGGCATGGAAGAGGAGGGAGCTTTGGAATGAGGGAACATTGGGTGCCCCCAGCTGGGAGCAGAGATGGACAGGGGGTATCATTACCCAGCACCACCATGCCACCCACACCAGCATCTGCACCAGCAGCCGAGGGGATGGGGGTGGAGATGGCCCCTGGCTGTTCCTGTCACTGCTCCCCTCCTTTAGGGAGGGACTGTGGGGGATAAGGCAGAGTCAGTGCTTGATCAGAATGGCAGCAAGGGGCTGCCCCTCCCCCAGTTCCCTCTTTTCTGCTTCCCTCTTCCCCCTGTCTCATTTTCCATCAAAATGCCTTCCTCATCCAACTCTTTTACCTAATCTTTTAGGTTTCTGGACCTGATGCAACTCAATTCTCCCCATCCCTCCTACAGGTCTTCTCTCTCATTCCATGTATTCACAACAAGTACCACGACACAACTCAGGACAGTTATGAGAGGGAGGCAGCACAGGACCTGAGTTCAAGTCTTATCTTTGCCACTTAATAGCTATAGAGCAGATCTTCGATCTTCCAGTTCCTTCTCTAAGCCTCAGTTTCCCCCTCTGTAAGAGGAAGGGATTGGGTTAGATTCCCTCAACTATGAAATACTCTTCCAGAGCTAGGGAAGGAGCAGGTATGAACTGCCTCACCACTCACTCTGCCAGTGCCTCCTGGATGGGGTAGCTCAGTTCTCACCTCCTATCCCCTCATGTCCCTATTCCCTCTTAATACACTTAATGCCCCTTAGGGATAGGCCCTTTTTCCTGGTTTAACAGTCCTTCCTTTCCAGGTGCCTCTGTGAATCTGACCAATCCCTAGTACATACAAGAGTGGAGTGGTCACACCTTTTCAAGAGAGTAAGGGTAAGTGTGTTCAGCCCATGATGAATTTTTACTAATGGCATAGGCTAGTTTTCCATTCTGTCTTTTTAATCTCACTTCCTAGCACAGCATCCTGCACATAGTAGGCTCTTAAATGTTTGTTGGGTTGGATGAGATTGGATGGAGGTCACAGACAGAAGAGCTGATAGAGAATTACCCATCTGGCTCCCCTCTTTAAACAAATCCCCATGCCCCTTACTCAGACACACACAGCAGATGCCACCTTCACCAGCCCCTACAGACCAAGTAGAAAGGGATCCCCCTCCTCTAACCCAGGAAGATTGGGCAGGAGGAAAGTGCCCTCTGCCCCCACTCCCCTTGCAGCTGTTCTGAGTGGCCACATCTGGTAACACCAGCCCCAGCCCCAATCCCACCTCTTCCTCCCCTACCTTCCCTCCGGAGCTCTGCTTCCTCCGAAGAACCCAGGGATATGCCCTCCAGGGAGGCACCGCTGCCTGGGCTGCCTGCCATAGCTGCCTGGCCCCCTCCTGTTCCCTGCCCCCCAGCTCTGAGTGCTGCAGTAGCTGCTGCTGTATGCCACCCTCCCAGCCTGAAGGTACTAAGCCTGGGGAAGGAGGGACCCCAGGAGCCCCTTCAAGGGGCTAGCCAATGGTAGGGCTCAGCTGCCTCTGAGGCTTTCCTGATTGGCAGAAGCTGGGTGAGGAGGGGGGAGATGTGGAGTCGCTTCTTCTAAGGGGAAGCCCCTCCCCCATTTAGGTCTGTGAAGAGGTTGGGGAAAACAGGCATGGTTCCACCCCCCCACCCACCCAGGACTGGCACAGCGCCCAGAAGACCACCCCCTCCCCTCTCTACCTCTCCACAACTCTGAGACCAGAAGACCTAGTCATGAAGAGGGAGGGGGACCTTCGTCCTCAATTTCTCCTTCCTCTTCGATCTGCTTGAAATATCCCACACCCCAAATCCCCCCACTTGCAGGGCCCCCCCACCACAGCTCCAGAAGCTTCTATTCCACTTCCCTCCCTAGCCCCAGGATCCCTTCCAAGCTCACCTCCTCCCAAATCCCTGATCTCCTCTGCCTTTAACCCAGCCAGAGAAGATGGCCCAGGAATGACCCCCCAGCTCTTGCCAAGGACTGATGGGTACTGAGTCTGGCACAGAGATGGGCTTCATTGAGCTCCGCCCCTGACTCCCCCTTCCCAACCAACACAATCAGAAAGCTCAGTCCTCACTCTTCCTCCTCAATCATCCCCCCCGCCCCCCACCCCCAGGAAATGGGCAAGGGGTTGCCAGTCTGACATGATTGGCATTTTAGAATGGAGGAGGAAGAGAAAAGGGTGAATTCCTAACTCTCTTCACCATCCAGAAGGGCCATGAGTGAAGGAAGAATGAAGGAGCCCTTGCCATTTCCTGCCCTGCTCTCTCCGTTCTGTGCCTGAGATGCCCGGGGAGGGCGGTCACCAGGGTGCTGCTGCTGTTCCCGAAGGAGTGGCAGTGGGTCGAACTGCACCCCTGGTTGCCATGGCAGCAGGCAGGATTATACATTAGGACATTAACCCAGGGATGTGAAGCAGATTTAAAGGGACAGCACTGCCTGGAAACAGTCCTGCAGACCCCCAAGTTTCCCTCCCCCTCCCCTTTCCCTTTCACCATAACCTTGAGAGAAGGGAAGGAGACTAGTGAAGCACACTGAGGTGGATGGAACCAGAATAGCAGGGGTGGATACCAGGGATGAGCCCACCCCACGTCACTCCCCCATCCACTCACGCCCATCTGAAGAGAAAAAGCATGGCCATGCCTCCAAGTTCTTGGGGATCAAATAAGGGACCAAAGAAGGTACCTTTGGGGTATGTCAGGATGTGATAGAGGGGGGAGGAGGGCAGAGCAGGGACCTTGCTCGCTTTAACCCTTTGTAAGCCACTATCTACCAGAAGCCCAGCTGTCTTTAAATAAAACAAAAGAAGTAGGGAGCCCACTCACGTATTTTTCTAGATAATCCAACAAAGCAGAAAGGCAAGGGCAGGGGAAAGTTAAATAAGGAAGCATCTGTCCCCCAGATAGACAGGAATATTGGACCCCAACTCCGCTGCCCCTCCCCAAGTTGTTTTCTATCTCTAATAAGCCTGTAATGAAAAATACACCGGGAAAGCTAGGTGGCACAGTGGAAAGAGTGCCAGGCCTGAACTCAGGAGGACCTAAATTCAAATCCAGCCTCAGACACTTATTAACTGTGTGACCCTGGGCAAGTCACTTCACTCTGTTTGCCTCAGTTTCCTTATCTCTAAAATGAGCTGGAGAAGGAAATAGAAAACCACTTCATTATCTTTAAGGCCAAGAAAATCCCAAATGGAGTCATGGAAAGTCAGACAAGGACCAAACAACAGAGGTCCCTTCTGGCTCTAAATCCCATGATCCAAATAGGTCGGACAAACTGCTGTTAGGGGTGAGAGGCAGTGAATGCAAGTTGTTGAGAGTGAGAGGGCATAGTAGAAAGAGTGTTGGGTTTGGAGTTATGAGATGAGTTCAAATTTTAGCACTGTTACTACCTGTCTGACCTTGAAAAGTCTATTACCACCCTGGGTCTCAGTTTACTCATTTACAAAATAAGGGGGTTGGGGCAGCTAGGTGGTGCAGTGAATAGAGCACCCGGCACTGGATTCAGGAGGACCTGAGTTCAAATCTGGCCTCAGACACTTAACGCTTACTAGCTGTGTGACTCTGGGCAAGTCACTTAACCCCAATTGCCTTACCAAAAAAAAAAGAAAAGAAAAGACAAAATAAGGGGGTTAGACTAGATGACCTTTGAGGTTCCTCCTGTCCTACACATGTGATCCTGGGAAACCAGTACCACGTGGCATCATTAGTCTAGGATTCTAGGTGAAGGAAGGAGCCCCAAGTAGCACTAATTTCAAGGTAGGGACCCAGAGACATACTTTCTCCTAAATATCCCTTTCTCCTCTTTACTCCTAACCCAGAACCAATGCCCTAGGACCCCTGAAGAAGTCCCTTATGGGAGGTGTCTGGGGAAGTGACAGTTTCCCACCCACCCCTTCTCCTGGCTAAACTGTCTGCTCCTCCCCAGCTCTGTCATACCCCTACTGGGCAGTGTTGGTCCCTCAGCTTCACTGGGCAGAGATAAAAGCCTCTGGCATGTCCACTCACCCCCACCCCCTTCTCCCCATGCCATTAATGGATTTACTGGATGGTCCAGGATTACTGTCCCTAATGATCAGCTCAGGGGGATGGGTTTAATTAGCCCATAAGCAGCTTACAGAAGGGCCCTCAAAGGCACCAAGAGGGAGGCAAGAGTTCGGGCACAGGGGGAGCAGGCACAGAAGAGGGCACAGATCAAGAGGCACCCCAGTAGATGGGGCAGCAGGATCCCCGAGACACAGGATACAGGTTTATACTTCTCCATCCAGTGACAGAGCAGGCACCAAGCCTGATGTGGCATAGGGGAGAGGGGAGGCCCAAGACCTGCCCGCAAGAAAAGGAAATCTATAGATGAGGCTGGGGATCAAAGGATCAGAGTTCGAAAGCCAAATGAGGCAGCTGGGTGGGCCAGTGGAGAGAGTCCTTGGTAGTCAAATTCTGCCTCAGACACATAGCAGCTGTGAGACCCTGGACAAGTCACTTAACCCTGTTTGCCTCAGTTTCCTCATCTGTAAAATGAGCAAACCACTCCAGTATCTTTGCCAAAGAAAACCCCACAACTGAACAACAATATGGGATGTTAAGCTAGCTCTAGGGAAACTGTTGTCTTTCTTTGGTGCTGCTTCTCATAGACACCTCCATTCTGCCTAGATGGTTGCCTGGCTACTGCTAGTCTCTGAATTCTGGACTCTCTTAGGTAGGGGCCCTCTCCAGACCCTCTGTACCCACTGTTAATGCCTTCCATTGTCTAAAAAGGGGAGTCCTAACCGAAGGGATGTCCTACCCCCTTACCAGACTCAGAGTTGGTAGCAGCAACTGGCATGATGAGAATAGCTGTGGTTGTCAGGCAACTCTCCTGTGGGGAGAGAGAAAAGATCATGAGAAAACAAGAGGTTGGAATAAAAGAGAGGAAAGGGAGGGGAAAAGCATTGCCATGTTGGGATAGGTCCGGTAGTGGCCAGGATGTCTGCTGCCCATCACTCCCTATCTTGATACTCTGACCCAGGACCTCTGAGAATGGCCAGGATGCAATAAGAGACAGAGGAGAGAAGGGCTAGTGGTACAAAGCCCGATGTACTGCCCTATAGAAGAATCCCAAACCCTGTCTGTGGGGAAAAGGAGCGAAGCTTATGCTACTTGTTACCTGGGCGACCATAAGCAAATTTATCAGCCTCAGTTTTCTCATCTGTAAAACGAAGGGGTTGGACCAGATGGCCCCCAACATCCTTTCCAGATGAAAAATCTACAATCCAGTTAAGATCAATTTTCTCTGTGACTCTTGAAAGGGCAACTGGGAGCAAACCCAATACCCTCCCACCCACCCCACAGAAGCAAACTTTTCTATCAGGGAGGCATCTTTGCCAACTCCCTACCCATGCCCTTTCCGAGATCTCAAAGGCCTCTATAAACTTTAACAGAAATAGAGTGATGCCATGGGAATAGTGACAAGCAAGTAAAATCACAGTCATCTATGAAGCCTGGAGTTACCAATTTCCTGTTGATGCCCCCTCTGACTGGTACCCAAACTCTAGGGCCTGTGTCAGAGGATTTTTAAAAAATACAACAGACTTGGGACAGGGATAGAGAAGGGGAGATTTTAGGTACCCCCACATCCCCTAGGGCAGAAGAGAATGGGAACAGTATACCGAGTGATCATCCTCCCTTCCCCCATCAAAGCTTTAAGGGAGGGGTTGGGCTGCCAGATAAAACGCTAATTCCCAGTTGTCATAGCAACAGGAGCCTGTGGCTCATACAGTAAGGGTGAGGGAAATGGGGGGGCAGAAGAGAAGCTCAGAAGTCTGTTGGCAGTGCCCACTGTGGGGCACGATGCCCGATGTGTGCTATGTTCTGTGTCCTGGAGAGGAGAGGAGATATGCCTGAACTTTAGTGCCTCTGCCCAGGGGAAAAAAAACCAAAAAACAAAAAACCTTTTCACATACTTATTTGGTCACTCCAGCTTCTCTTTTCCACCCCAAAAAGAGTGGGCCTCTGCACCTGAGGTGGTCCTATGCTCAGCTGCCCACTGTCATCAGGAGGAGGAGTGAAAACCCCTCTTGTTAGTCCCTCTCTGCTCCCAGGAGTCCAAGAGCAGGGTTGGAGAGAAGGTGCAAGGAAAAGAAGGACTCTCGAGCCAACACTCAGCCTGGAAGGGATCTGGGGAGACCTCATTTCTTTTTTTTTCTTTTTTCTTGTGGGGCAATGAGGGTTAAGTGACTTGCCCAGGGTCACACAGGTAGTAAGTGTCAAGTGTCTGAGGCCGGATTTGAACTCGGGTCCTCCTGCTTTATCCACTGCACCACCTAGCTGCCCCCGAGACTTCATTTCACCAGGCAGAATGCCAGCCAGAGCCCCCCTTTGCAGTACAGTGGAGATAACCCTTGCTTCCTCTACTTTCGCAGTGGAATTTTCTTCACCTCCCCAATGCCTGCCAGTTGGTGGTGCCCGAATAGAGAGGGGCCCAAAGGTAACTCAAGATAGCTCCGTCCCCAAAAGGAATGCCTGGTAAGGGTGTGCAGGGTGTGGTAAGAGAGCCTTCTAGCCCATGACCCAGTATTATCGGGCCTATCCCCATAAAGTTCTGGATCAGTTCTGGGTGGAAGGCTGTTTCCCACGATTTCAATTCCCCTTCTCTTCCTTCCTTCCCCCCAACCCCCCAGGTCAGCCCCAACCCTCTTAAGGGAGTGGAGTAAAAGCTGTGGTGAAGCAGAAACCCCAGTGCCAGTTCGGCCGGCCAGCCTGGTCCAATGCCAAGGTCTTAGGTCTCGAACACAGCAGGGGAAATGCTTCCCGCGTTCTAGAAAGTCAGGCACAGGTGTCCTCTTTCACCTTCTCCCCAATCTATAGTCACACCTCGGAGCATCAACAACCCCTCCTACCACCACCACCACCACCACAAGTGATTCCCTGAGAACGCCCCGTAGCAGGGAGAGACCAGCGTTCCCCAGAAGCGCCCCGCCCCAACCTTCCCAGGCCCCTATATATTCTCTGAAAGACTCAGTTGCCTTAGCTGCAAAAATGGAGGTGTGGAGTAATGCCTGATCCTTTTAAATCCTCCGATTGCTACTCTGAATGGGAGGAGGGAAGCTGGGAGGGGAGAGGGGACTCAGAGAAAAGAATGGCCTTACTATACCCCCGCCCTCCCTTCCACGGACAACCGAGATAAAAGAGAAGCTGAACCGACCGAGGTCACGTGGGCTGAGGGCTTGGCTCCCCCAGTCAAAAGGACTGACTGGCCGCCAGGTTCCCCCGTCCCAATCCCCGCCTCCTCTCCTTCCCATTTCTACTGCTCCCAGCCCCCCCCCCACCCCCACCCCTCCAACCTCCAAACACTCCCGGCACTAGGACCTTGGGAAGGGGGTGCGAGTGTTGTGCACGAGAGAAAGAATCAGCATCTTGAATGCCTCTGGGAGAAGAACAGATGAGGTCACAGTGTAGTCCTCCTCCCCCGCCTCAGCTACCATATCCCCTCAGCATCCCCCAATTCTGGGTTCCTGATCCCCCCTCCCACCTTCCCTGGTCATCCCATTCCAAGTAATTAAGAATAACCTCCCCAGCTCCCAGCTCCACTCTCAATAGAGATCAATCAATCCCCCAAACCCAAAGGCACCCGAGGAAAACCCGCCCCTTCAGGGTCGTCCTCACTGGCGGACATAAGGTTCCAAAGAGACCCAAGGAAGTCTCTATCCCTAGCCTTCCATCCTCGATCCAGCTCTGCTCTTCCCCCCAAGTCTGGGAGATGAGAGGACTGGGGGGGGCGGGGTAGACGGGGCAAGGCGACCCTTATGTAACGTGGTGTTCTGCCAGTCCTGATTAAAATAGCACTTATGGGGTTCCCAGGGCCCCAGATGCCACTCGGATGTCAGCTCCCCAACACCCATGCCTCTCGACGTCACCTCGGAGACCTTCACATGGTGGGCAGAGGAGGTCTCCCGGTGCCACCCCCTACGTCCCCATCCCTCTGGAGTCTTAGGCAAGGAGGATCAACAGGAAGACAGCCAGACTGAGGGAGGAGGGCTCACATGGGATGTCAGCCCTCTCCTTATATTCCCCCTCCCCCTCAGGGAGCCCCGGGAAAAGGGTCTGGGGTAGACGATTCCTCGGGGAGGGGCCAGATGGATGACGGGCGGTGGGCTGTCGGTATGGGGAGGGGGTGGCAGAGGCGGGTGCCAGCGCCCCCTTGACTAGAATCTCATCCTGTGCATCTCAAGGATGCACTAGGACAGAGGAGAGGACAGAGGCCCTAGGACTGTGTGCAAGGGTCCAGGGCTAAGGAAGGGGTGAAGGGGACGGGAGGGGGACGCCTACCTGCGCCCCGGGGAGTCCTTTGCTCCGGGTAGCTCCGGCTCAGTCTCGGTTCTCCGCGGCTCTTCGAGCTTGTCAATCTCTCCTCGCTCTTAAAGCGGCAATGCCTCTTAGGAGAAGAGAGGGGGCGCGCGTCGAGCGGGGGTGGGGGCCTTCGGCTGGAATAATGGGCGGAGGGACAGAATCTAGGAACCCGGGTGGAGAGGCTAGGCGGGGCATGGCCAGCGACCGGCTTCCCAGCTTTGAGAAAGGAGCCGAAAGGGGAGGAGGGGAAGGAGGCGGGTTGAGCCCCGAAACCTTCCCTTGGTATTTAGGGAATCTCTTAAAGGGGCGATGAGGAAGTTCGGACGATCTCATCATACCCACCCTTCTACCAGGCTGTGGGGAGGGGGCGGGAACTTAAGGGCTACAGAAGAGGTTAAAAGATTCACTCACCTTTTTTCTCCCTACATCAATTTTCCCATCCCTCCCAAGAAAGGAGTGGGGGTGGGAGGAGGTGGGAAATACACACACGCACACAGAGCCATTGAATCCAACTCCGTTTTACAGATGAAGAAACTGAGGCACCCAGTAACTTAGTGACTTGCTCAGGCGCTACTGAAGCAGAATTTGAGCCCAGGTCTTCAGGGAGCTGGAAGTTCTGTTCTAGCAGAACGCTGAGAGCTGGGGACACCAAGGGTCCCATACTTTAAAAGTAGGAAGAATTGGTTTTCAAAAAGGGTTTAGGGGGCAGCTAGGTGGAGCAGTGGATAGAGCATCGGCCCTGGAGTCAGGAGTACCTGAGTTCAAATCCGACCTCAGACACTTGACACTTACTAGCTGTGTGACCCTGGGCAAGTCACTTAACCCCAATTGCCTCACTTTAAAAAAAAAGGGGGGGGGGTTAGAACCGGGAGCAAGAAGACTAAGGACAACTTCTCTGTTCGAGCACGCAAGAGAAAAAGACAAATAGCCCTGAGCTTGGAGTCCCGGGACTTGCATTCGAATTCTAGCTCCGTTATTTTACTAGCTAGGTAACCTTGCGCAAATCACTTCCTTTTCTAAAACTTAGTCTCTTAAACTGTCAACTGGAAACGACTAGATGACCTCTAACTTAAGTCCCTCCCAGATCTCCAGCTGTAGGGCCCCTGAAGATTGCCCCATTGCCTCCTTCCACACCCCGCCTCCTGACACCTACTCCTGGGGTGGACAAAGAGTTAAACAGCCTCACGCCCCGCCCCTAGCCCTACACTAAGCCACTGGACGCATGCTCGGTTCTAGGGCGTATCCGTAGTGGACAGTTTGGAAGCTTGAGCCGGGTGTTCGATTCCACTCTCTGTCACTTACGCGCTCGGGAATTTCGGGCCAAATAGCTTCCTCTCTCTGGATATAGGTCTTGTCGCTACATACTCCCCCCTCCTTGCTAATCATTGGAAATTTTTTAACCTCCTTCTTTACTTTTAGAGCCGGGGCGGGGGAGGGGGGGTGCAGAAATGAACTCTCTAGAAGGCTTTGACGGCCGAGCCCGAGGCATAGAAATCTGAAGATCCCAGGAAATAATAGAATCAGACCGTTAGAACTGAAAAAGACGTAGAGGCTACCTAGCCCAACCCCCTCCTTTTACAAAGGAGGAAACTGAGGCCTAGGGATATTTAGGGGCTTGTTTAAAGTCACGTGGGTAGTATCAGAGGTGGGACCCAAGTCCTAGGGCCTCTGATACTCCACTTAATTTGCTTTCCATCGCTTCACATATCACAGGGATTCTAAGGTGAAACCTTGTCGAAGAAAGAGAGTGGGGATTTGGGATGGAGATGAATGTCCTCTTCTCTTGGGCTTACTGGACAAAGGGTGGTGTCTAACCTAGGGTCATAATATAAAAAACAAAAACACCATTTAATGATATCCTTTTTTATTTTTAACATGTCTTAGTTTCCCCCCCTGTATTCCTCCTCCTTCCTTCTCCCAGAGGGAGGTCCCTTATTTTAAACAATTTGGAAAAAGAAAAAGAGGAAAAAGGGGGTAGGAGGAAGCAAAACTAATCAATACATAGATACAACCTAACCTTAAATACAATGTTAATGAGAAAGTATTTATGAAATGCCTACTATGTGCTAGGCACTATGATAAGCGCTAGACACTCAAAAATTTGAAGAATGAAGAGGTTCTGGAAGTCTCAGGAAAATCTGTTTTAAGGAACCAATCTTTGAAGGGGAAAAATAAAACATTTTTAAAAACACAATAAAGACAGATATTAATGGAATTGTGGCTAAACCACGTATAACTGCCTGCATTCTATACTGGCCTCTATCTTCTCCTTAGGGAACTCTTATTGACTCTCAGCTTTTGGGGGGTAAACATAGGTCCCATCCAGGGAAGGGCAGAACTGAGTGAAGGGTTCTATAAATGGGACTCTAGGGGCAGCTAGGTGACCCAGTGGATAGAGCACTGGCCCTGGAGTCAGGAGGACCTGAGTTCAAATCCAACCTCAGACACTTGACACTAGCTGTGTGACTCTGGGCAAGTCACTTAACCCTCATTGCCCTGCAAAACCAAAAACCAAAAATAAAAACAACAACAACAACAACAACAAAACCCACCTCATTGATAGTTACAGCTGAAGGTCTGGGCCAAAAGAGGAAGGAAACAAGCCAATAGGCAGGGAACCATAATGGGCGCCCCAAGGTGCTCAAATTCTTTCTTTCAGAAACACAGAAACAACTGAGCTTCAAACCTAGAGTCTGGGGGTGCAGTTTTTACTGACAGGTTTCTTTGAAGTTAGGAACTCCTGCTTACTCTACCCAAAGCTGATTGGTCACTGCTCAGTCATTTTTGGTCTACTAAGATCTGGGGTACTAAGGGTTTAAGTGATTTGGTCACAGGACCAATAGTAATGGGTCAGAAGAGTTCTGAAGCCTTCCTCCAAGGTCAACTCTCTATCCACTGCACCTCTCTCAGAATCTCATTAGTACTACTAATAATAGTGTGACACTTTAAGGTTTGCAAAGTGTGTGTATGTGTGTATGTATATATGTATGTATGCATGCATATGTATGTATGTGCTCATTTGATCCTTACAACAACACTGGGAGGTAATTGCTATTATTATCTCCATTTTAGAGAAGAGGAAACTGAGCTTGAGGGAAGTTAAGTGACCTGCCCAGTGTCACACCACCAGAATATGTCTGAGGCAGGACTCAAACTCTGGTCCAAGCAAGAACAAATAGTTAAAATAGGAAATTACTGTACAAAATGACTAATGTGGAAATGTTTTACATAATGGCATATGTATAACCTACACTGACTGCTTACTGTATCAGGAAAGGGGAAGGGGAGGGAGGGAGGAAGGAAGGGATAGAATTTGGAACTCAAAACTTTAAATAAAAAGGTTTAAAAATTGGGAAAAAAAT
This sequence comes from Dromiciops gliroides, assembly GCF_019393635.1. NCBI lineage: Eukaryota > Metazoa > Chordata > Mammalia > Microbiotheria > Microbiotheriidae > Dromiciops > Dromiciops gliroides. The sequence goes on from NC_057864.1 coordinate 189,394,380, forward strand.
AAAATAGGAAGCTACTAGATAGCACTAATTCCTCTTTCTGGCTGATATTTCTTGCCTTCCCTCACCCCCTTCCCCCCAAAAAAACCCCTTCCAATCAATCTTGTTATATTTTTAGGGGTCTCTATTTATGAAAGCCAGTGTCCCAGGACCTCTGTTACCTCCCACTCAAACCTAACTGAATTCATCTTTAAAAGTTGATTTCAGGGTACTGTGCTATGCTGCCTCCCTGGGTCATCTTTTCTGAAAGCTTACTCCGGGCACAAAAAATGCTAGTTATGGCTCTGTCCCCAGAGAAGTAGGTTATATATTTCGAGTTAGTGGCAGAACCAAGTTTAAGCTCAGGGCTTATTTCTCTGGAGCAATCTAATCATTCAATCTGAGTAGGAACTGTTTTATTCTTGTTTTCCTGTAGCCCAGTCCCTAGAACAATGTCTGGTACATAATAAATAAGAACTTGATAAAGACTTGTTGATTGTTGATTAGTCGATAACATATTTACATGTGAAATCACTGAAACTATGGGATATTTGAGATAATTTGATTCCATATAATTCAATAAGCATTTTTAAGCCTCAGCTATGTTCTTAGGTGCTCTGTATGAGATCTCAGAAATATAAATACCAAAAATAAAACCATGCCTTCTCTTAAAGTGTTTACGCTTTGCTAAAGTAAGCCATACATAAAGAGATATGAAAATACAAGGTTTATGCAAAGTAATTTTTGTTGTTGTTACTGGGGGAGGGAGGGAGGGAGGGTGTGAGGATCACTAACAAGCAGCAGAATGATCAAGAAAGACCTCTGGTAGTAGGTAACACTTATGCTAAGCCTTGAAGGGAACCAGGGATTCCAAGAAGCCAGGCTGAGGAAAGAAAGCAGGCTGGGCATATGAGGAACAGCAGCTAGGTGGTGAGGTGGATAGAGTGCTGGGCCTGAAGTCAGGAGGACCTGAGTTCAAATCCAGCCTTCAACATTTATTAGCCTGTGACCTTGGGCAAGTCACTTAACCTCTGTTTGCCTTAATTCACTAGAGAAGGAAATGGCAGACCACTCCAGTACTGGGGTCAGACACAACTGCATAACTGAAGAACAACACTCCACTCTAATTAAAAAAGAACAAGATAAACCTTCAATCTAAAGTAATGGAAACAGAGAGAGTTAGGAAATCTGCAAGAGTATCATTTCATTCAAGAAAAGTTTATTAGGTATCCAGTGTGTATAAGGCACTAGATATTATAGTTATTTTGGAGGTAGAATTGACAGGGTTTGGCAACTGGTTGGATATGCAGGAGATGGTTAAGGAGAAACATCAAGGATGGCTACTGAGTTTTAGAACCTGGATGACTAGGAAGATTGATGATGACCCTAACAGAAGTGAGATTGTCGAGAGGGAGGAGAAGATGGCCCCTCCCTCCTAAGACCTAGAGCTGGGATGGAGACTAGAAGGCTCTTTTTCTCAGTTCCCACCACACTCTTGGCACATGCATCATAGAGCGCTGACTGGAGTCAGGAAGACCTGAGTTAAAATCCAGCCTCAGATACTTACTACTTGTATAAACCTGGGCAAGTCACTTAACCTCTGTTGTCTGCCCCAGTTCCTTCAACTGAAAAATGAGTATAACAATAGAATCTAGCTCCCAAGGTTGTTCTGGTGCTATATAAATGCTAGCTATTATTATTTGGATTCTCTGTGTACACTAAGAGTACCACAGAAGGCACTCAGTCCAGAAAGGGGGAGACATGGGACCCTGACCTGACAATCTTTCAGAAGAGGAGGACCCAGGTAGAAAGGAGTCTACAAGTTCCTATGATGTCTAGCTGGGGCAGAAGGAAGAAACAGGAGTCTAAACTAAAGTCCCTTTTGGGCCTGCTGCCAAAAAATAAGGACTCTGTACCCCATCTCTGGAGGGAGATCCTAAAGCCCAGGGCAGGACTGACCCAGAGGAAAGTAAGGAATTCATAGTATAAATCTAGAGATGGAAGTCAGTCAACAAGCATTGATTTATTAAGCACTTATTATGTGCCAAATACTCGTGATACAAAGAAAGGCAAAAACATGCTACCTACCCTCCAGGATTTCACTTTCTAATAAAAGAAAGGACCATAGAGCTTCTCTACTCTTAGCCTCCCATTTTACAGAGAAGGAAAGTGAGTCCCAGGAAAAGGAAGGAACTTGCCTATGGTCGGTCACACATTTAAACCTGGGACCTCTGACTCCAAATTCACCACTCTGGCATGTGGCATTATTCCACTTAAATACCATACATTCCTCTCAAATTACTCACCCCACCTTCCCCAACCAGATGAACCAGGTACCCTAGCCTCAGCCTTAAGACAAAAACTGACCCCAAGTCTGTTATTCTAAACGCTGCTCTCTTATTTGATGATATATGGGGGCTGGGGTTAGGAGTTAGTGGTTAGAAATAAGGGAATGAATTCTGCATAAAATGGTGGGAAAGGGCTTCCACTCTGCTGTTAGGAAGGGAATACCTTCTCCCCAACCCAGCACTCACTTTGTCTCTTTCCAACTCCTGTTCCCAGCCTTCCATTAAGGAACATTACCCACTCACCCCGCACTGTCATGCCCACCGTTTCTATTTTTGACTCATTGGACAGGGCAGTACTAAAGGGCTCTAGAGGGACTTGTGAAGAAGGAGAAGTGGCCCAATTGGTATAGGAATCTGATCAGACTTCAATGGAAAGAGGTTTCCAATAGATGGAGCATTGGATCAGCTGGAGTGCTTAGTGTGAATGCCTTGTGGGCTAGGCTAGGAACTGAATTAGCTTAGTGCACCTCTAGTAATCTGAGGAAGGCAGGTGTGATATAAAGGGAAGAGTAGTGAATTTAGGGTCAAAAGATCCAGATTTGACACCTGGCTTTAACCATGTGAACTTGAATAGATAATTACCCTTTTCTGGATTTGTGTTTTCTTATCTGTATGTAACAAAGGTTGAATTAGTTTATGGGGGCAACTCAGGGAGTATGTATCCTGGAATTTTATGTTGTTATTTAGTCATTTCAGTCATGTTTGACTCTTTGTGACCCCATTTGGGGTGGTTTGCCATTTCCTTCTCCAGATTGTTTCACAGATGAGGAAACTGAGGAAGACAGGATTAAGTGACTTGCCCAGGGTCACACTGCTAGGAAGTGTCTGAGGCTGGATTTAAACTCAGGTCCTTCTGGGTTCCAGGGCTAGTTCTCTATCCACTTCACCACCTACCTTAAGGGAACTCCAGAGACATGGTGACTAGGCAAGTCAAGTCAACAATCATTAAGCACTTACTATGTGCCAGGCATTGTGCTAAAATACAAGGAGAAAGAAAGTCAGTCCCTACCCTCAAGGAGCTTACATTCTAATAGGGGAAGATAACACATCAAAGGGGGCTGAAAACAAGGAGTAATGGGAAGAGAAGGTGCAGGCCCATGGCCCAAGTAGACAAAGTCCAGAGACTATGGAATGGAGCCAGGAGAAAAAAGACATGGTTCTCCTGGGTACTTTTCTTAAAATGGAGGTTCTGGGATAGTTCAATTTGAGGAAGCACACTTCAAGGGTAAGGAGGCTTCTATGGAATGATGGGAAAAGGCTGGAGAGTCAGGAATGCACCCTGGAGAGGAATATGCACTAGGGCTAGGACAGCAGGAAGGGGGCTGGGGGTTCCCTTAAAGAAAACTGCATTGTACACTCTCTCCCTTCAACCCCTGTCCCCCAATTGCTCAAGCCTTTCCCATGGCATTAAGTGACCGAGACTTCCAGGGTAGGGTGAAGGATGAACTTGCTCTTCCTCAACCAGCAACATAGTGATCACTAGAGTAGGGGGAATTCCCTTAGGCAACCTTATGCTGGAGACTCTGGCTGCATTTCCTTTCTAAAATAGGTTACTAAGCATAAATATCAAGGTAGGTACATCCAGGTTTATAAGTATCTTGTGAATTTGATAGGTCTGGAGGTAAAAACTAACTGAAAACAAAGGGAGTTTCTCCATGAGAGAAGATGACCACCAAGAAAAGGAAACAAACCAAATGAAATGGAGTGAGACAGTGCAGAGCTGAGGTGAAATGAAAAATGTCTAATCAACTGTTATGTTCTGATGAAATTTAAGTATCAGCCTTCCAGCATGCTATACCACTAGTTATAAATTAAGGAATCCTGTTTACATCATTATGTCAATCTATACTATCAGTCTTTTATGTTTAGCATAATAAATTATCTGTGCCCAGGGTCACACAGCTAGTAAGTGTCAAGTGTCTGAGGTCAGAGTTGAACTCAGGTCCTCCTGAATCCAGAGCCAGTGCTTTATCCACTGTACCACCTAGCTGCCCCAAGAAATGAAAATTTAAAAGAAATCACACATATGTGAAAGTATAAACTATCAAGTCTTCTTGTTGTTGTCATCACTGACCTCCAGTTACTCCTATGACATCATCCAAGCCTTTCTCTAAGCACTTCATGCCACCCACCCATATTCTCTACCTTGATGGGTGGGGGGTAAGCCCCCCAGGAGTCCGGACATGTTCATCATGTACCATTCCTGCCACCTGCATGTCCCCTTCTCAGTCTTTTGCCCAGAACAACTGAAGCCACCTTGTTCCCTGCCCATGCTTTGTGTGTGTGGGTATAAGGGTGAAGAGATGGGCCAGGAGCCAGGCTGAGCAGGAGAAAGAATGCCAGTATGGAGATGGTGGAGCAAAGGGAGCTCAGCCAGGAAGTTGGCATGGCTACCAGGGTCCCTTGGCAAGGAAGTATGCTCACTGTTGGGTCAAAGAGCTGGAGAGACCTTGTGTCTTTCCCTGAGCCCTCCCACCACCACCACCAAGAATCCAGCCTCCAAAGAGGCTTGGCATATGCCAAATAGTACTTGAGACGGCATCGGGAACCCCATCCAGGACCAGGTTAAGAGAGCAAGAGAAGAGATCTCAGGCAGGAGGGGACTCGAGGTAATTGTAATAATAAATAATTTTAAAAATAATAGCTGGCATTTATAGCATGTTACATACCCACTGTCTCATTTGATCCTCATAACAACCATGTGAGGCAGGTTCTACAGGTATTATTATCCCTATTTTATAGATGAGGAAACTGAGACCTAGAGATGCCATGACTTGCCTGTGGTCACACAGTTAAGAAATGTCAGAGGAGAGAAACTAGATTTTTCCTTACACTAAATCCATCAGTTCTTCCCACTGTACCATTCTCCCTCCATTGTGATTACTAGTCAGAGGTGGGGGAGGGGGAGGGAACAGGACCAACCTGGAGCCAAGTGCAATGAGCAGAATGAGATCATGGATTGGGCTCCTTGAGTTGTTTTTTGGAGTGCTGACACCCTAATCAGTGGGATATGCTGGGAAGGATGGAGGATTTCACCACTTTCTGCCCTGGCCTTCTGTTCAGGGGGCACAAATCCTTCAACCTCAAGGACACAACTGGAGTCCTTCATGATCAAGAAACAGAATTTCAAAGCTGTGAGATCTGATAGGGTTGTTGTGAGTAAAAAAAAAGGCTTTACAAATCACAGAGGACCTTATCGAAATGTATCACTGCTACCATTTAAAGATAGGGTGGCAAAGTGGGTAGAGGGCTCAATTTGGAGTCAGGATTGGAGTCCTGCCTTGCTTCAGAACTTTATTAGCTGTGTGACCCTGGAGTAGAGACTTCTCTCTGAGCTTCAGTATCTACATCTGTAAATGGGGATGATGATAATAATAGCACCTACCTGGGACTCTTAATTTCTTTTTTCCATGGGCAATGAGTGTTAAGTGACTTGCCCAAGGTCACACAGCTAGTGTCAAGTGTCTAAGGTCAAATTTGAACTCAGGTCCTCCTGAATCCAGGACTGGTGCTTTATTCACTGCGCCACCTAGCCGCCCCATCCGCTTTCATTCTTCAACCTCCTTTCTTATTCCCCTACAACCCTTCCCCTCTCCCCCTCCTTTGACCTCTGCCCTTTGCCCCCTCCACAGATGACAGGCTTCTGTAGATGGCCTCTCTTCTTGGTGGTGGTGTGTCTGCTGCTGATGTTGACAGGCTGGGGGGCCTGTGCAGTAATGCAGGTTCCAGACTATCCTGGGGAAGATGCCAATGTGGAGCAGCTGGAAAACTTCCTGTTGAAACTCGGCAAGGAGCTGGAGGCTATCAACATGTCCCCGTGAGTGGGGATGGGAGGGCACCAGGGCAGCTCTTGATTTGTGTATCTGTGTATGTGTGTGAAAGCAAAGTGTGCCAATGGTGGGGGGGAAGTAAGAGAAAGGGGTCTGTGTGCAGGATTGTTTGGGAATGCTGGGCATGATGTGATGGGAACCATTGAGGTCAAGCTAGGCAATGAGCCCTCTATCTCTCTCCCTGGCAGTTACCGAAAGAGGAGACGCTAGGAGATCAAGAATCATTTCCCCAGGCAATGGCTGAAGAGCCTTGTGCCATGTTCGGAATTCTGATGAATCAAGTGGATCCCAAAGGCTGCAACAGGGTGGGGATATATTGGGGTGGGGAAGGAGAGCTCCTCACAAACTACAGATTAGAGATCCAATTAGAATGTTAGAGGTTTAAAAAAGTGAGATTCCCCCCCCACCCCCAATTCTTCCCCTGGTTCCTGAGGTCCCTGAATGAGGATACTTGCTATATAGACTTTCCAGATTATCACCACCTGTGACAATGTCTTCCTTTCCTCCCCAAAGCCCTGTATCGCACGCACGCATACACACACACACACACACACACACACACACATGCACAAAACTTCTTCATTTCAAATATTTTCCAACCTCTTCTGCACTTTCCTGAGGTTTTCTGATACAAAATACAGCTTTTTAAAAACAGAAGTGGATAGAGATTCCAGAGACCTCTAGCACTTAGAAACCATGTGATACTTTGCAAGGCACATCAATCAGCCTTTTCTCCAGTTTTCTAATCTGTAAAATGGGAATATTAATGTTTGTACCACCTTCTGCACAACACTGTTATGGGGGAAATGCTTTATAAATCTTACAAATCTGTAGAAACGTGAGTTGTTATTATTGTTTCCTTGGGGGCATCAGGCCCATGACCCACCAAGCATAAGGTATCTCCCCAAATAGAAAACTAGTTGTCGTGCCCTTCTGAAGCATGAGATGCTGTGTGGCTGTGAATCATGGAACACCAGGATTCCCAAACAACCAGAGTATTTGTGGGTGACCCAAAGGGTGATAGAGAGGAGTGGAGGGTCTCGGTATGCTATGTGCTGTAGCATATCACACGTACAAGAATTGAATTAATAAATGAAAAACAACTTCATTAAGTATTTACTGTGTGCTCAGAATTGTTCTAAAGACTGAGGATACTAATAGAAGAAACAAGACAGTCCCTCCTCTCAAGGAGCTCATAATATAATTGGGAGAGACAACACGTAAAAGAAATTTCAGCCGCAGGGCAGATGGCAAGGCCCAAAGGTCCTTCTGTTAAGTAAGTAGTAAAGATGACAGTGTTAGGGGGTTACAGGGCATAGAGACAAGAGGGATGGTGAGGCCTAAGGGATTATAGGAGATGGTAACAGGGTCTTGATAGAAAGTCCTACCGCTTACCAAAAGAAATGGAATTGTTGATGCCCATCTCAATCGAGCCCAGTTAGCAGTCAGGCAACAAGGGCAAAAGGGACAGGAAAGGAGGAGGGTACTCCAAAGGGGGGAAGGGGGAGCTCTCCCTAACCCTGGATGGGTGCAGAGAGATGGAAGGGGAGAAGCAAGAAAAGAAAGGAACACATCACCTCCCTTTCCCCCAAAGGCATCTCAGATGGGTTCTGATAGTGTGGCCTGAAAGATACCATTCAGGAAATGTATATAGGAAAAGGAGGGTGGGTCAGTCTTGTACTGAGAACAAGAGATAACAGAGAGGATTAGTCCTGAACTGCTACCCATGACATGTTAAAGGACCTAAAGAAAGACCTATGATGCATTGTATAGATCCCCTTGAGAACATTTATTTATTTAAATAGGTGGCCATCTACACCAGTGGAAAAAGATCATAGATCCCCTGAAGCACTGATGTATACTTTCATCCAATTTATACTTTTTTCAAATAAATTTTTATTGATTGCTTTTGCTTTTCGATTCATTTCTTCCTGTATCCCTCACCCCTCCCTGCTCTCAGAGAACCATCCTTTATCACAAAGAATTTATAATTTACAACTAATACAATTTTTGCCTCTTAGAAATCCAGTTCTTTTACAAATCTACAAGCCCCCGTTTAAAAAAAATCTAGCAACAGTCATTACTTTTTTTATATATTCCATGCTTCAAATATACATTAAAGTATCTTAAGACACTTAGAAAATGGACTTTCTTCCTCTTATTTATATCAAAAGGAATAGAATTTTTTACTTTTTTTTTGGCAGGGCAATGGGGGTTAAGTGACTTGCCCAGGGTCACACAGCTAGTAAGCGTCAAGTGTCTGAGGTCAGATTTGAACTCAGGTCTTCCTGACTCCAGGGCCGGTGCTTTATCCACTGCACCACCTAACCACCCTGGAATAGAATTTTTTAAACCTATGATAAATATGCATTTTATTATGTAAGTGTATTATGTATGTATGATAGATATTATTTTGGTTTTGTTTTTTAATATTACATGCATTACATATATACATAACATTACATACTACAAAATCTTGGTCGCCTAGGGCCCCAATCAATCAATCAATAAACATTTACTAAACACCCACCATGTGCAAGGTACTGTGCTAAGCCCTCTTCATCCCCCACTAGCATCACTGTCTCTCAGTGAGACATCACTATCTCTCCATGTTTCTGGGAATCCCAGGGAGGGGGTGTAAATGTTCCAGTGTTGTTTCTCATCATCACCAGAATTCTCACCCACCACCCCAGACTTCTTTAATGTATACATGAGAGGAACAACAGGTGGAATCCATGGGAGAGATTCCCCAGGTCTCCAGAGAAACTGGCAGAATGCCCAATTGAAGAAGAGGAAGGTCATGGTGGGTACCCAATGCAAGGCAGGTATCTGGAGTGAAGTCCAGGTTGGGGGGTGGAGAGAAGGAAGAGAGGGGATACATCCAGAGAATAATGCAGCCATATACATAATACTAACTTACATTTCTATTGCTCACTAAGATTTACAAAGCACTTGCCTCATAACAACCCTGTAAGCCAGGGAATGCAAAGATCTCCCTTTGTTGTTTTGGAAACTAAAATTTAAGTCATTTGCCTAAGGTCACATGATTGTAAGTGTCAAAGCTGGCATTTGAAACTCAAGGTGTTCCTGATTCTAATACAGTGTTCTTTGTACCGAATTCTGTGGCCTCTCATGTACGTCACCCAGTGATACACGTGGCCAGGCTTAATGATTGCTATACAGATGTAGATATTTATCTGTTTATATTTATACTATGTATAGACACATCTGTATGTATGTGTGTGTACATATCTGCCATAGTTGTTTTTTCAAAACATCAGAGAAAGTATTATCCCAATATCTCTTCATGTGACCTGTCAGGCTCTATTAGACTAGAAAGGCTTCAGATAAGGTCTTGGGAACAGACTGTTCCTACTGTCTGAATACCAGCCCAACTAAGTCTGGAGAGGCTCATCAGCTAATCACAATTATAATTACTGCTATCCCATTGAGCACCTTAAGGTCTGTCATATATTAGACATGCATGGCCCTGTGAGCTAGGTGATATAAGTATTATAATTCTCATCATACAGATGAAGAGACTAAGAGTCTGAAAAATTACAGTGTATTTTTTTTTGCAAGGCCATGAGGGTTAAGTGACTTGCCCAGGGTCATACAACTAGCTAGTGTCAAGTGTCTGAGGCTGGATTTGAACTTAGGTCCTGCTGAATTCAGGGCCGGTGCTTTTTCCATTGTGCCACCTAGCTGCTTCTGGGTCTGAAAGATTAAATTACTTAATCAAACAATCAATCAATCAAGATTTATTAAGCACTTACTATGTTCCAGGTACTATGCTAAGCACTGGACTGACTCCTCATGTAACTATCAGAGATGGGGTTTGGATTCAGCCAAGTCTAATACTCTACACTACCCAGTCCCTAGGTGAGGAATCTTCTAGAATATGAAATACAAAAGAATATAAGACGGCCACACTTCATTTGGGACACCTTTAGCTTCTGTGGAAATAACGGCAGAGGGATGGTCAGTCTCAGAATATTGGGATCACCTATAAATAATCATTTAACTGTTGGTACTCCAGATAGGAGAAGGAAGTGTGTCATAGAGGCTAGAGTGGTGTGTGTGACTCTGAGCAAGTCACTTACATCTTTGTTTTAATGTAATTGGCTTCCTTTGTCATCCAATACATTTTATTTTATACCTTTAAAAACATTATCAGGGCAGCTAGGTGGTGCAGTGGATAAAGCAACTGACCCTGGATTCAGGAGGACCTGAGTTCAAATCCAGCCTCAGACACTTGACACTTACTAGCTGTGTGACCTTGGGCAAGTCACTTAACCCTCATTGCTCCACAAAAAAACCCAAAACCATTATCCTGAAAAGGGAGCCATAGGCTCTCGCCAGATTGTCCAAACTATCCATGACACATAACCCCTACTTGAAAGTGTGTGTGTGTGTGTGTGTGTGTGTGTGTGTGTGTGTGTGTGTGTATACACAGACAGTTCTCCTTTACATAAAGCTATTTTTACTTGATGGGAATTTGTCTATGGATGTGGGGAAGAGAAGAAAGGAGGCAGGAAGGGGGTGCAACCCTGGAGGTAGAGGGCGGACACACAGTTCAAAGACACATGGGGGTGGAGAACAGAAAAGGAAGAGCAGAAAGAACATGCTGGCCCAGCTAATGGGGGTTAGGACAGAATGGAAAGAAGGGGAGGGGGAAGGGGAGACAGACACATGGGGGCGGGACACAGACACAGACACAGGTAATGCCTAGGGGGCAGGGACAGACATGCAGTACCTGAGCTGGACAGACAGTACCACAGGCAGTAGGCTGAGAGGCAAAGGTCTCTTCTCTTGCTGCTGGAGGCCCCATTTGCTGCTGGTGGTGATATTTCTTTTATTTTTAAAAATATTCTTTTTATTTTTCTTTCTTCTTTTTGTAGGGCAATGAGGGTTAAGTGACTTGCCCAGGGTCACACAGCTAGTAAGTGTCAAGTGTCTGAGGCCAGATTTGAACTCAGGTCTTCCTGAATCCAGGGCCGGTGTTTTATCCACTGCACCACCTAGCTGCCCCCTCTTTTATTTTTTTAATAAATATTTTTATTTAAAGTTTTGAATTTCAAATTCTATCCTTCTTTCCCTCCCTCCTCCTTGAGGTGGTAAGCAATTATATATAGGTTATATGTGTACGATTATGTATGTTAACTTTTTTTTTTTTGGTGAGGCAATTGGGGTTAAGTGACTTGCCCAGGGTCACACAGCTAGTAAGTGTTAAGTGTCTGAGGCCGGATTTGAACTCAGGTACTCCTGAATCCAGGGCCGGTGCTTTTATCCACTGCGCCATTTAGTTGCCCCTTGTGTATGATTATGTAAAACATTTCCATGTTAGTTATTTTATATAAGAAGACTCGAATAAAAGAAAAAAATGAAAGTGAAGAATAGCATGCTTCAGTCTGTGTTCAATCAAATCAGTTCTTTCTCTGGAGGTGGGTAGTATGCTTCCTCAATAGTCCTTTGGGATGGTCTTGGATCATTGTATTGCTGACAACAGCTAAGTCATTCACAGTTCTTCACTGAAGAATATTGCTGTCTCTGTGTACAATGTTCTGGTTCTGTTCATTTAACTATATATCAGTTCATGTAAATCTTTCCAGGTTTTTCTGACATCATCCTGATTTTCATTTCTTATAGCACAATAATATTCCATTACAATCCATACCACAGCTAATTTAGCCATTCCCCAATTGATGGGCATCCCTTTGGTTTCCAATTCTTAGCCACAACAAAAAGAGCTGCTATAAAGATTTTTGTACAAATAGGTTTTCTTCTCTCTTCTTTTGGGATGTCTTTGGGATATAAACCTAGCAGTGTTGTTGCTGGATCAAAGTGTATGCACAATTTTATAGACCTTTAGGCATAGTTCCAGATTGGCCTCCAGAATGGTTGGATCATTTCACAACTCCACCAACAGTGGATTAGTGTCCCAGTTTTCCCACATCCCCTCCAACATCCAACATTTTCCTTTTTTGTCATATTAACTACTCTGATAGGTATGAGGTGGTACCTCAGAGTTGTTTTAATTTGCATTTCTCTGATCAATAGTGATTTAGAATATTTTTTCATATTATTATAGATAGCTTTGACTTCTTTGTCTGAAAACTGGGTGGTGATCTTTCTGCTGGTCTATTCTGTCTTCGTTTGGAGGGTTTCACTTTTTGGAGGGGGGGGTTATTTTTAGGATTTTGGGTAGGGAGGGAACAGGGAAGACCTTGGAGCTCCTAGCAGAGGTACAGGAGCATAGAGGAAGGAGTATTGTACAATTAACATAGGTGGTTTTTTGAAATGCCGATTTTGTTCTGAATTCTTTACATAAAGTTGAATTTACATAATGTGAATTTACTTAAAGTGAAAACTGTCATACATATACACACATATATACATATACATATATATTGCCTTGAGCATGATTTAGTGATTGGCTCCCAGTTACTTTATGTATTTTTGCATTTATTTTAAATAGAACTCCTCTGGGTAATATTTCCTCTATATAGAGGAAAATTTCTATTTCTACACTGCTATATAGCAATACTGTTGATTTTTGTGAGTTTACTTTGTATCCTTTTACTTTGCTGAAGCTACAATATCTCGATTCTCTGGGATTTTCTAAGTGAACTCTCATGTCACCAAATAGAGATAGTTTTGTCTCATCTTTGCCCTGTGTTTAAGCCTTTAAATTCTTATTTGTTTTGCTGCTATTGCTAGATTTTCTATAACTGTGTCACGTAAGAGTGGTGAAAAGGAGAGTGCTCTATTGCTTTAAGGAAATGACTTCTTGAAATACTTAATCAGGCAATAAATATTCATAAAATACCTACTATGTGCCAGGCACTGTGCTAAGTGTTGGAGACACAAAGAAAGGCAGAAGATAGTTGCTGCCTTCAAACTAATGGGGGAGCAACATGCAAACAACTATGTACAAACAAGCCATCTCTATAGGTTAAATAGGAGATAATCAGCAGAGGGAAGGGACTAGAATTAAGAGGGATTAGGAAAGGGCTAGCTAGATGATGCAGTGGATAGAGCACCTGCCCTGGATTCAGGAGGACCTGAGTTCAAATCCAGCCTCAGACACTTAACACTTACTAGCTGTGTGACCCTGGGCAAGTCACTTAACCCCAACTGCCCTGGGGGGAAAAAAGAGGTCTTAGGAAAGACTTTCTGTAAAAGGTGCAATTTTAGCTGAAACTCAGAGGAAGGCAAGGTAAACCAGGAGGTGGAGATGAGAAGAGAGAACATCGTAGGTATGGGGGACGGCCAGTGAAAATGCCCTGAGCTGGGAGATGGAGTGTCTTGTTCATGGAACATCAAGGAGGCCAAGGTCATTAAAACAAAGAATACATAGAAGAGAACAAGGTGTTGGTTGGTTGTTGTCCTTCAGACTCAAAGAGGACCAAAATGACATCACTATGTTGGGGTAAAGGTATAGTGTGTCAGGCCATGGCTGCTCAGACCAATACAAGCTCAGAAGACTCTACCACAGGTTGGACACAAGTAGTTCATACAACATTTAGAGTGGAGATGACTAAATTTGCACAGCTCACATTTCTTTTGAGCTGCTACAGTTCTGCTCTGCTCATTGAGCACAGTGCCTTGTTGGATGCAAGCACACCATAGCGGGTGGTCCTGTGCCAGTGTCTCCCATGTCTCACAATCTATTCCAAAATTCTTCAGAGACACCTTTAGAGTGTCCTTGTATCACTTCCTCTGACCTTTGTGTGAGCACTTGCCTTGGAAGATTTCTCCATAAAATAGTTTTCTTTTTTTGGTGAGGCAGTTGGGGTTAAGTGACTTGCCCAGGGTCACACAGCTAGTAAGTGTCAAGTGTCTGAGGCTGGATTTGAAATCAGGTCCTCCTGATTCCAGGGCTGGTGCTCTATCCACTGCACCACCTAGCTGCCCCTCATAAAATAGTTTTTCAGGCAAACATACCTTTGGCAATTGAACAACATGGCCAGCCCATTGGAGTTTCACTCTCTGTAGTAGAGTTGGAATGCCTGACAGCTTAGCAGGTGATCTTCAGAATCCTTCTAAGACAATTCAAATATAAGTGATTCAGTTTCCTGGTATGGTTCTGGTATACTGTCCAGGTTTCACAGCATACAACAAAGAGGTCAGCACAATGGCTCTGTAGACCTTCAGTTTGTTAGGCAGCCTAATACCTCTTCTTTCCTACACTTTCCTTCAGAACCTCCCAAACACTGAGTTAGCTCTGGCAATGTGTGCATCAACCTATGTGGATATCCCTGGAAAGTATACTGCCAAAATAAATTAATTTCGCACAAGTGGCAAAGAATCAATCCATGCTCTGTTACATCTCAGCCTCAGAGGCTGCACTAAGTGCACAATTGTCTGCAAACAAAATGTCAAGCACCGACTCTCCCACCATTTTAGTCTTGACTTGTAGCCTTTTCAAGTTAAATAATTTACCATTGGTGTGGTAGCTGACCTTAATACTATTTTTCATCCTCATTGAAGGCATCTGACAACATTGCTAAAAACATCATGCTAAAAAGCTTAGGAGGGAGGCGGCTAGGTGGCACAGTGGATAAAGCACCGGCCCTGGATTCAGGAGTACTTGAGTTCAAATCTGGCCTCAGACACTTGACACTTACTAGTTGTGTGACCCTGGGAACTTAACCCCAATTGCCTTACCAAAAAAAAAAAAAAAAAAAGCTTAGGAGGAAGTACACAGCCCTGTTTCGCTCCACTGGTAACTGGGAAATTGTCCATTGTCCATTATCCAGAGCCTGTGCAAACACGCCATCATGAAACTGGTGTATAATACCAATGAACTTCTCTGGGCAAGCAAATTTTGTCGTGATCTTCCACAAGCCCTCACAAATGACAGTATCAAAGGCCCTAGTCAGATCAATCAATGAATGTTGTGTACAGACATCTGTTCTGTTCCTGACATTTCTCCTGGAATTGTTGGGCAGCAAACATCATATTGACCATTCCTCAACCCTTTCTGAAGCCAGAGTAGCTCTCAGGTAGATGATCATCTTCCAGGTGAAAGATCAGGAGAACCCTGGCAAGAATCTTGCTGACAATGACTAAAAGAGAGATACCCCTGTGATTGTCACAGAACAACCTATTTCCCTTTCCTTTATAGAGATGGCCAATGGAGGCATCCTTGAATTCCTGAAGGATAATCTCCTCCTGCAAAATTATCCAGAAAACTTTAGTCAGCTTTTATATGAGCAGTGGATCTCCTGCCTTGTAAATCTCAGCTGGAATAGAATCAGCACTAGGCACTTTACCACATGAGAGGACCCCAAAGCATTGAAAACTTCTTCTTCAGTTGGCAGTTTGGCTAAAGAGGGATTGACTTCAACCTGAGGTATACAATCAATGGCTTCAGCATTAGTTGATAATAGTCTTTTGAGAGTACTATGAAAGTGTTTAACCCATCTCTCCAGGATCATGTCCTTATCACTAATCAGTGTGGTTCCATCAAGTCAAGTAGTTGTAGTTGAGAAGCACCATAGGTCTTTGGCCCATAAATAGCCTTCAGGGCATCATAAAACTGCTTTGGATTGTTACTATCAGTGCAGAACTGAATTTCATCTGCCTTCTTATTGAACCAAGAATCCTGCATCTCTAAGCTTCAATTGTATCTTACTTCTGATGAAGTTAAACACTGCTTTCTTAAAGACAGACAAACTATCCTAATGGTAAACTCTGTGGAATTCTCATTTTTCATTTAACAGCTTCTGAATTTCCCCATCATTTTTCTCAAACCAATCTTAATATTTGTGAGTGTCCTGGCTCAGATGAGTAAACGCAGTGCTGTATACCAAGTCTTTGAAAGCTGCCCACCCCTTTTCTGTTCCACCGTTGTCAACTGTGTATTGGCTTATCTTTCCCTCTAAGTAACTATTCATGCTCAGAGAAGCACTCTAATCTGTTGACATTGTCTTTTGGTAGGCATCTTGCTTTGGGGCTGCAACTTTTGTTGAATGCCAATATTTAACTTGGAGAGATAAGCAGTCCAGCACTTTGTGCCCTGTGATGGGTAAAACTAAATTTGTGTGGTCACCCTACCTGTCCCCTACATAGGGAAAGCTAGCTAGGACAACAGTTTAGGCAATGAACATTTATTACAATTTATTAGAGAACAAGTGTCTCTGAAAGAATAGGAAAACCGGGGCAGCTAGATGGCACTGGCTCTGGAGTCAGGAGTACCTGAGTTCAAATCTGGCCTCAGACACTTAACACTTACTAGCTGTGTAACCCTGGGCAAGTCACTTAACCCCAATTGCCTCACTAAAAAAAAAAAAAAAAAAGAATAGGAAAACCTATCTACCCTTGAGGAGGAATCAGAATTCAACCTGTCTCCTTCTTCAGCCACCACCACCACGAGGTTCCAACCACCAACTGACAAAACAAACTGCCTTCCACACTGCTTCAAGCTGATTGGTTGAGGGTGGTCTCATGCTCACTCAGCAGGGGGCCCCTGGTAATAATATTCTCACAGCCCCACACCGCCTTCATCGCTCTCACATCCTGTCTGTCTTCTCCTTACAATAACATGGTCCATTAAATGCCAATGTTTGCTTTGAGGGTGTATCCACGAAGTTTTAATGCATTTAGGCCAAAAGAAGACAGTGTTGGTGATGAGAAGGTTATGATATATACAAATCTTCAATAGTTGTGACTGTTGCTATTGCTGTCATTCCTCCCAAGGACTCCCTGTCATGTCTGGTAGGCTGTGCCTACTCTGGCGTTAAAGTTAACAAGAATTGCAGGTTTGTCCCCTTTTGGCATACTGGTGATGGTCTTCAGGACTTCCTAAATTTTGTCTTTGACTTCATTAGAATTTGTCATAGTGGAAGCATGTGCACTAATGAGGGTGGCACTGTGCTTTCCTGCAAGTGGCAACTGCATCATCATAAGCCTGTTCTTCACTCCTTTTGGGAGGCATCACAATCTTGTTGACTAGATTAGTTCTGATTGCAAAACCTACACCAGCTTTATTTCCCTCCCCATCCCTGTGGCCACTCCAAAAAAACATGTATCCAGTTCCAATGTCAGTAAGTTGGCCTTCATTTGAAAGTCTTGTTTCACTCAGGGCTACTATTTGGATGCAACACCGGACTGAGTTCTTTTGCAACAAGCTGTTACTCCTTCGAGTCTACTGGATTTCATGTTGTCCATAAGTGTATACACATTCCATGTGAGTGGAATCATCTTCTTGAAAGTTTTTATACATTTTTTTATGTTTCTACCACAGGGTGAGTTTCTACCTACCAAGGTAAGCAGGCCAGGGTTGAGTGAAGCAGACACTTTTAGGGTGCCTTTTTTTGTAGGGCAATGAGGGTTAAGTGACTTGCCCGGGGTCACACAGCTAGTAAATGTCAAATGTCTGAGACTGGATTTGAACTCAGGTCCTCCTGAATCCAGAGGTAGTATGCCACTGCACCACCTAGCTACCCCCTAGGGTGCCTTTTTAATTTTTATTTATTTTTTCTCTATGGCACTTTTTTTTGTGGGGCAATGAGGGTTAAGTGACTTGCTCAAGGTCACACAGCAAGTAAGTGTCTAGTGCCTGAAGCTGGATTTGAACTCAGGTCCTCCTGAATCCAAGGCCAGTGCTTTATCCACTGTGCCACCTACCTGCCCCCCTAGGGTGCCTTTTATAGCCTCTACCTCACAATAGGAGATGAGCATGAGCAGTGCAACCTTTCAAAAAAAACCTGCTTAGACACCCAGAGTGCTACCAAATCCCACTGCTGCTTCAGTCCAATGAGAAAATGACCCCATGGTTTGGGCTGCCTTGTGCAGGGTTCTGACTACAATTCCCAGTGTATTATTCACCTGCTGCTTTGTCACTTGTCTGTCAACATGGGTTTTTGAGGCAGGTAAAATGGTAAAATGGTATAGGTGATATCTTTTGACTCGAGCATAAATTGGATTTAAGTGGGACAGAGTTGAGCAAAGTCATTGGCCTCATGCTCTCTTTCAGAGTCATTAAAGTCCAGTGGCAAGACAAAAGTCAAGATGATTGATGATGCCTTGGGATATAGTGGACGACCTTGGCATTTTCGACAGTGCTTGCTTCAGCCAGCTTCATGGTCATTGGAACAAATTTATTCTCATCCACCCATTCTGGGGTAGGGGGAGTCTTCACATACTTGGGGTAGACACCCCTCCCAACTCACCAATAGGTTGAAGGCCCATCAGTTACCCCCAAGCTGGTTTACCCTATCTGCCAGTAAAGCCTGGGGTGTGACTGCTGCCTCTGTTACAGCTTGTATGGAGTTGACTAATTGTGAGTTGTACAAGCCATATGAAAATCCACATTCATGTAGTTGTCATTAGCTTGTTGAGACACATGCTTTACAACAACACTCATTATAGTCAGTGGTCTGTTTTCCTTCCCATTATGAATCTAATTTTTTTTTGTGGGGCTATGGGGGTTAAGTGACTTGCCCAGGGTCACACAGCTAGTAAGTGTCAAGTGTCTAAGGCCAGATTAGAACTCAGGTACTCCTGAATCCAGGGCTGGTGCTTTATCCATGCACCACCTAGCTGCCCCCTGAACCTAATTTCTTTTATAGGTTTATAACCTGGCAATAACAATTTGTTCCAGGCTGAAATTGAACCAATGAGGCTACAATCTAGTAGTGCTTTTGCTTCTATCAATTAGGGGGAGGGGGGACTTTTTTTTAGTGAGGCAATTGGGGTTAAGTGACTTGCCCAGGGTCACACAGCTAGTAAGTGTTAAATGTCTGAGGCCGGATTTGAACTCAGGTCCTCCTGAATCAAGGGGCTGGTGCTTTATCCACTGCGCCACCTAGCTGCCCCTGCTTTTTTGCACTATTTGTAGATTTATGTTTTTTCTGTTTGTTTGGGTTTTTGAGGCAAATGGGGTTAAGTGACTTGCTTAGGGTCAAACAGTTAGTAAGTATCTCAGGCCAGATTTGAACTCAGGTCCTCCTGACTCCAAAGTCAGTGCTGTATCAACTGCACCACCTAGCTGTCCCATCTTTGTAGATTTATATTCATGAAGGTATGGGAAAATGAATAGATGCTGAAACTGAGGAGGAAGAGCAATCCAGGCATGGGGGACAGCCAGAGAAAATGCCCAGAGCCAAGAGGAATCTTGTTTGAAGAGTAGCCAGGAGGCCAGTGTCACGGGATCAAAGAGCATGTATGTATATGTGTGTGTGAGTGGTGAGAGAAGCTTGAGGTACAAGGAGACATGAAAGGATGGAGTAGCCAGCTTATGAAAGGCTTTGAACATCAGAGGCTCCTGGAATTTAAGGGAAGGAATTTAAATCCCATTTGATTCTGGGACTTAAAGGAAGTCAGTAGTTGGAGGTAAGGAGAGAGAGGCATGGGGGGGGGCAGTCAGAGAAAATGCCCAGAGCTGAGAGATGGAGGGTCCTGTTTGAGGGAATATAAGATATAAGACTGGAAAGGGAGGGGATGTGCCTGCTTTATGAAGGGCTTTGAATGCCAACTAGAAGATTTTATATTTAATTATGTAGGTGATAGAGAGCCCCTGGAGTTTGTGGAAGGGGGGAGGGAGAGAGAGAGGGAGTGACATAGTTAGAGCTGTGCTTTAGGAAAATCATTTTAGCAGCTTAGTTGAGGATAAACTGGAGTGGGGAGGGTTGTGTGGCAGGCAGACTGACCAGCAGACTATCGCAATAATCCAGGTATGAAGAGATGAGGACCTGCACCAAGATTGTGGCAGAGGAAAGAAGGGAGGAAATTAGAGAGAAGTTGCAAATATGAAATCCACAGAGCTATCCAGCAACTAGAGCTGGTAACAGAATCTACTAATAGCCACAATAGCCAAGGTGAGTGAGAAGCCAACCCTGAAAAGCAACCTACTTGACCCAGACCAGCAGTGAATTGACCCAGCATCCAAGACACCATGTCCTTCATGACTTGCAAGAAAGACAGCAATCCATTTCATCAATTTTGTCACCCAAGGAGGGAAATTTGGTTGGGGACAGTGTTTTATAGCAACTACTTTAAGTTTGAGCCCATTCTCTCCAGGGAGGGGAGATTGCTCCCAGATTGGAATGTTTTTGTACTTCAGTTCCTGCTATAATTTCCCAGTAAATATCCCTCTGCAAAAGCTAATTGATCTTTTTTAAAAAAGCTAATTGATGTCAATTGATTAATTGGTGTTGGGGAGATGTGAACCAATTAGATGATATTAAGAAGATATTAATTGATCAAATTATATTGGTGGGAACAGATGGGAGTCAGATGGGAGCTAAGGATAATGAAACCCCAACCCCTCAGGGTTACCTCCTAGAGCTCTGAGGAGAAAAGTAGGTAGGTAAGCTCTGAGGACCCAACCCATCAATGTTTGTGAGGATTGGGAGAGTGAGCCCAGAATCCTATGGGCTACACTGCACATTTCTCATATATCTCTGGTTATTTGCATTTACTCATTAAAATGTGAGTTCCTTGAGAACAGAAACAGTATTTACCTTTCTTTGTGTCTCTAGTACTTAACAATGCCTGCCATATAGCAAGCACCTAATAAATGCTTGGACAGCTAGGTGGCCAAGTGGATAGAGTACCAGGCCTGGAGTCAGGAAGATTCATCTTCATGAGTTCAAATCTGGCCTCATTTAACCCTGTTTACCTCAATTTCCTCATTTGCAAACTGAACCAGAAAAGAAAATGGCAAACCACCCCAATATCTCTGTCAAGGAAACCCCAAAAGGCATCATGAAGAGTTGGATGTGACTGAAAAAAAAACAACTGAACAATAAATGTTTGTCAAGTTGACTTAACCTAACTGAATAACAAGCATGGGGTAAGATCAGCTGAGAGCATGCATGGGAGATGAACTTCAGACATCCCATCCAGATCCAGTAGGTATTTAAGCCATTTCTGCCCTGCCTTTAAAGCTGGTGTAACCCAGTCCTTGGGAGAGTTTCCAAATGGACAGAAAGGCTCCAAGAAGCTGGGACTGCAAAGAATCTGCTGGCTGAGCTGGGATCTTCCACTACTCTCCTTCCTGGTGGTGAAGTATGTAGCCCTGACTGTCATATTTCTGGGAGGAAAGTCAGGAGATTGTGTGGCATCCTATTTCTCTCTGTGAGTCTTATGTAGCCCAGGGTCAGTTACACTACTATTTAGAGACATTGTCAAGAGGAATTTCAAGCAGTGATAATGTGACCTGCAGATTCAGCCTCAGAATCTGGTCTTCATAGTGAAGTTCAATTTATCTCACAAAGGAATATGCCCATTGATGGGCATCTTCATGACAAACTGGAATATCAGTTCCCTCATTTTACAGATAAGGGGACTGAGACCACAGAGAAGTCACTTCTCCCAAGAATTAGGCATATGTGACAATACAAACAAAAAATGCAGAGGTGAGAAAGGACAAGACATTTAAAATGTAGCACACCCTCCACAAAAGGATCTGGAGTTACTGGGATGAAGCTTGTTGGGTAGGATGTGATTGTGGTTATTCATCTTTTGTTCTCAGAGAGGACCAGTGACATCAGGAGGGGGATGTCTCAACTTGCAAGTGAATTGGATTGAAGTGAGGCAGGGCTGTGCAGAGTCATCAGCCTCACTCTCTCCTCCAGAGCCATCTGGGTCCAGTGACAAGACACAGATCGAGATGACTGGCAACAGCCCTCGGTGCAATGAGAGACCTTGGCCTTTTTAAACTAAGGTCTTTCCCAGATCTCAGTTTGTCTGAGGCAAAAGATGCCCTAGTTTGGGGCAGCTAGGTGGCTCAGTGGATAGAGCACCGGCCCTGGAGTCAGGAGGACCTGAGTTCAAATCCAACCTCAGACACTTGACGCTTAACTAGCAGTGTCACCCTGGGCAAGTCACTTAACCCCAATTGCCTCACTTTAAAAAAAAGATACCCTAGTTTGTCTTCACAAAAGAATCAATCTGGTTTGGGAAGATTCTCAGAGTTTCTGGCCAGAAAATAGAAATCTTCCATTTGTTTGTCTCCACTGCCTTTACAGGCAAAGGCCTCAACCTGAAGGAGAAATCTTGTGAGGGGTGAGATATACTAGGCAGGAGGGTGAGCCAGGTGCTTCTTGAGTTTCAAAAGAGACTGAAGCCATGGTGGAAGGGAGGGGAGCTGCTGGCACTGGAACCTGACTGTTGCTGCCCCAACCTCTGCCTCATACTTGAGACCAAGACAAGAGGCATGTCAGGACAGACCAGTGCTCGCCGAAACTTCCATCTGGGAGAACTAAACAGAGATAATGGTTTGCTGGCCCCTGCTTCTCTTCTCTCCTTGCCCAGGAAAACATGTTAAACAGAAAGCTTACCACTTCTCCAGAGTTTGTTTACATTTCTATTCAGTTGATATTGAAAACTTACATACGATCAAAGAATGGTCAAATCAGAGCAGACCTATCTGGGTTGTGGGGGTTTTTGGGGGGAGGGAGCAGGGCAATGAGGGTTAAATGACTTGCCCAGGGTCATACAGCTAGTAAGTTTCAAGTGTCTGAGGCCAAATTTGAACTCAGGTCCTCCTGAATCCAGGGCTGGTGCTTTATCCACTGCGCCACCTAGCTGCCCCTATCTGTTTTTTTATTAGGAAGAGGGATGCAATAGAAAAGAGTAAGGTCAGCATATTACAAAGAGAAAGAGAAAAGAATATCTCTCTAGGGAACTATCAGGACCGTCTCAAACGGAGGATTATGGAGCCAAATGAAAGAGAATCTTATTGATTTCTATTCTATAACATCCCCAAATGAGGTAAGAGCAAAGATCTGTTTTTCTCCTAGGCTGAGGGTGAGCCCAAGCCGTCACTTTTGTCTCTTAGGAGGTTGAGTGAGTAACCGTTTTACCCTGAACATGCCCAAGGAGACCCTTTGAATGGGTTGGAGTCTCTGGTGGGGCAACTAGAAAGTCATGCCCCGTGGGAGGGGAAGAGGAGAGACTAGAAGTGATTGGTAACACCTACATTCCAGATAGAGATGAAGAATCTTCATCCTTTTCCCCCTATGCTTCAAGAAGTGACAATGCAATTTTGTATCTAATAAGTATCAAAAAATCAACTCAAAGTGAAACAAAATAAACCAAACAAAAACCAACTTGTTTCCTCACAGACCAGGATCTGAAAGAGAGCTAGGGCTGGGACAAGGGGCTGATGCAGAATAAAACTAGTCTCTAGTGTCTTTTCTTACCTTCAAGCTGAACTCAGAAGCTAGGCTAGGTACTTGTCTCATTCATTCATTCATTCATTCATTCATTCATTCATTCATTCATTCATTCATTCAGGAAATGGCCATTCATTTTTACTTAAGTGCAATTCTTGGTTTAAATCCATTCGTTTAAATCACACACAAACTCACAAGCATTCAAAAGGGCACTTCAGAAACATGAGTTTTCAAAGGCCATCCTTCCTCTCTCTCACAGGGCTCCCTGACATCCAAAGAGGCAAGCCCACAGAAGGCCTGAGCGGGAGTGAAGGTGTCCTGGCCATACATGAGGAATCTGCA
Source organism: Dromiciops gliroides (assembly GCF_019393635.1). NCBI lineage: Eukaryota > Metazoa > Chordata > Mammalia > Microbiotheria > Microbiotheriidae > Dromiciops > Dromiciops gliroides. The sequence goes on from NC_057864.1 coordinate 189,418,005, forward strand.
CCAATGGGATGGGTGCAGAAAGGGCAGTCTTCCACTCGGGGCCTTCTCTCCTCCCACTCCAGAAGCTAAGCACTGGATGATCACAGTATTGGGACACCAGCCCTCCATTACTAAGCCAGGATGTGTCAGAGAGAGAAAGCAGGCTTTCTCCCATTTACTTTATTATTTTTTTGTGGGGCGGGCAATGGGGGTTAAGTGACTTGCCCAGGGTCACACAGCTAGTAAGTGTCAAGTGTCTGAGGCCGGATTTGAACTCAGGAACTCCTGAATCCAGGTCTGGTGCTTTATCCACTGTGCCACCTAGCCACCCCCTCCCATTTACTTTAGAGATGGAGAGGAATGAAGCTGTTACCCCAGTGTTTCAGTCTCCAAACCCAACCCCGAACCAATCTATTCATGAGTTGATAATTCTAGGGTGCCAAGTTCCTGGGGCTCCTCTCCAAGTGCTTTTTGCACTTGGAGTTTTCTTCTTGGGGGATAGAAAGCTTTGTCCCTGCAGGTAGGGAGGAGATCATCTATCAGGTCAGCAGTAATGGGCTCCACGTACTCAGAAGCAACCCTGAGCACCCCAATCCCATGCGGTTTTTTGTCATGGGGACGCATTGTATTACATTTCCAATATGACTACATCTTCCATAATGCCATTATGATCGACGCTCCCAGTACCTTAGTTCCTACAAGCTCTGTACTCGAGTGAATGGTATTTTATCACAGAGCAAGAAGATGTCCAGAAGAGGGGAAATACGTGGGTGGAAAAAGGACAGGGCCCCTGTCACAAACTCAGGTGTCTTGGCCCATTCTAGAGAGGCACCAAGCAAAGAAAGGAGTCCTGAGCTACCAAGAACACTTACATAGCCAGACTTCATCTCTGCAACTCTGCATCACCAACTGTCCGTGGGACATTTCCCTCCAATGTCCCTGTAGGCATCTCAAATCTGACATGTGCAAAACAGAATTCATTGTTCCCCCTCCACAATACCCTCCTTTCATTTCCCCCGGTCTCTTTTTATGCCTTCTTTATTTCTGTACAGGATATGCCACCATTCTCTTGGCACCAAGGCTGGCAACCTCAGAAGTCATCTTCAACTCCTCACTTCCCATATCTGGTTAGTTTCCAAGGCCTGTTCATTCTTCCTCCACAACATTACTTGTATTTATCCCCTTTTCTCTACTTTGCAGCCACCACCTAAGTTCAGAATTTCATCACCTCTCACCTGGACTATTATGATAGCCTCCCCACAACCAGCCTCATTCGCTCGTTCTCTCTCTCTCTCTCTCTCTCTCTCTCTCTCTCTCTCTCTCTCTCTCTCTCTCTTTTTGCAGGGCAATGAGGGTTAAGTGACTTGCCCAGGGTCACACAGCTAGTAAGTGTCAAGTGTCTGAGGCCAGATTTGAACTCAGGTCCTCCTGAATCCAGGACTGGTGCTTTATCCACTGTGCCACCTAGCTGCCCCCCAGCCTCTCTCTTTTGATATGGGGTTGGAATAAATCAGAAGTCTCCCCTGTGAGAAGCAAAATCAACAATGACCAGATAATAGGACAGACATATGGAGGAATGAAGGAACAATTACAGTTTAGATTGACCAACTAGATATCAGGATAGACATACCTAAGCAGTAAGGGGAGATAAAATTATATAGCAGAAAAGTCAATTAGGCATGGCTACTACCTGGCAGAAGGTAGGAGACAAAGATAACCCCAAAGGTCAGGACCATCATTTCAAAAAAATCCTCCTGGACTCTCAGGAATATGACAAGCATCCAAGCTTTCCCCACCCCACCCTAAAAGGGAACTTTACTGGTTTTGTTTTGTTTTGTTTTGTTTTTAGTGAGGCAATTGGGGTTAAGTGACTTGCCCAGGGTCACACAGCTAGTGTCAAGTGTCTGAGGCCGGATTTGAACTCAGGTACTCTTGACTCCAGGGCCAGTGCTTCATCCACTGCGCCATCTAGTTGCCCTGAACCTTACAGTTTTCAAGTGGACACCCCATCTATCTTCTATAAAAGCCCTTGCATCTCTGATCCTCCCCAAGGTAGCAAAAAGTACAGGACAATTTCCAAGTAAGGGTAACAATGTCACAGGTAGGAAGAGATGCATGACAAAGAGCAGGTAATGCAAAAAGCCACAGACTTGAGTCCTCTTTCCCAACACTGATAAGCATGGCTGAGAACAATAGGTTGCTGAGTCAACATAACTTTCGATGTACCCTCTCTGAAATTATTCATATTTATTCTACATAATTGGTTTATAATCATCTATGAACACAATGTCTCCTTTCCCCTATAGAATATAAGCCCTTTGAAGGCAGGGATAGTTTGGAGGGGGGGAGTTGGGGGGGTTATTTGTGGGAGTTTTTGTGGGGTTTTTGGTGAGGCAATTGGGGTTAAGTGACTTGCCCAGGGTCACACAGCTAGTAAGTGTCAAGTGTCTGAGGCAAGATTTGAACTCAGGTCCTCCTGACTCCAGGGCCAGTGTTCTATCCACTGCGCCACCTAGCTGCCCCATAGTTTAATTTTTGTCTTTCAATCCTCATTGCCCTGCTCAGTGCCCAGAATATAGTTGCTATTGTTTTTGTCCTTCATTCTCAAAGAGGACCATGACATCAGGTGATGTCTTGACTTACAGTGAATTGGATTTAACTGAGGAAGGGCTGTGTAAGGTCACAGAGCCATCTGGGTCCAGTGGCAAGATATATACATAGGGGTGACTGGAGATAACCTTGGATGTTTAAGGCAATTAGAGTTAAGTGACTCACCCAGAGTCATATAGCTAGTAAGTGTCTGAAGTGAGATTTGAACTCAGGTCCTCTTGACTGCAGGGCCAGCATTCTATCCACCTAGCTCCACCCCCAGCATATAGTATGTGCTTAATAAATGCTTGTTGAATTAAATTAAGTTGAGGCTGAGTAGCAGAGCCAGAGGAGTCTGGTGTCATGGGGTGCTACCCGGATTCCATGCAGATATCTGGAGACATCCAATTGCCCAACTCCACATGAAAGAAGTAAGCAGGGGCTTATACAGAAGCAAGTTTTGGTGAGAAGGAGCTGAGATGTGGAGGAACTGGCTCTCCCTACTAACTCATCTGGCCAAGATCACTTCCAGTCATTTGTCCTTCCCAATAGTGTGCAAATCCTTTAACCTCTCCATGCTACAGACAGCTTTCTTTAGCTCTCTCTCAGATTACAAGTCATCCAGAAGGTGTTAACCAGCTCTAGAAGACAAGGTTTCCACACCCAGGAGTAATCTATCTGTACCAGTGAAATCACAAATCCACTCCCTACCCCTATCCAGAAGCATGAGGTCAATAGTTTCTCTTAACAATTCCTAGTATGTCTCCTCGGGCAGCTAGGTGGCACAGTGGATAAAGCACTGGCCCTGGATTCAGGAGGACCTGAGTTCAAATCCAGCTGCTGACCTGGAAAATAGACCTAGTATATCTCCTCAAGGGCATCAGAAGAGAGGCTAGAACCCTTTTAGGGTGCCTGGGGAAGGATATCCATGGGGTGGTCTCCTTTGTTTCCCTTCAATATCCCTTCTCTCTCACACACACTCTGTCAGTTTGGAATCCTGAATCACTTTTCCCCTTTAGCATTACCAAAAGTGCTGAGTTCAAATCTAAGACTAGAGTCTTCCAAAATGAAGGCAAGTCTGAATCCTAGAGTGTCAGGATTAGAAGGGACCCTGGAGATCATTTAGTCCAGGGATTCTTTTTTTTTTGCGGGACAATGGGGGTTAAGTGACTTGCCCAGGGTCACACAACTAGTAAGTGTCAAGTGTCTGAGGCCGGATTTGAACTCAGGTACTCCTGAATCCAGGGCTGGTGCTTTATCTACTGAACCACCTAGCTGCCCCCCAAGTCCAGGGATTCTTAACCTGGAGTCTATGAACTTTTTTTTTTCAGTTGTTCAGTTATTTCAGTCATGTCCAACTCTTCATGACCCCATTTGGGGTTTTCTTGGCCAAGATACTGGAATGATCTGCCATTTCCTTCTCCAGTTCATTTTCCAGATAAGGAAACAGAAGAGAACAGAGTTAAGTACTTGCCCGAAGTCAGCTTTGAACTAGGATCTTCCTGAGTCCAGGCATTACCTTCTATTCACTGCACCACCTACCTGTATTTTTTTTCTTCTAATTTTTCTTTCAGGGCAATGAGGGTTAGGTGACTTGCCCAGGGTCACACAGCTAGTAAGTGTCAAGTGTCTGAGGCCAGATTTGAACTCAGGTCCTCCTGAATCCAGGACCAGTGCTTTATCCACAGCACCACCTAGATGCCCCTGTATTTTTTTTTCAGTATAGGGGTTCTGTTTTAATTATTATTCATTTAAGCTATTAAAGCTGAAAACTGCATGAAGATTTTTGGGACACTGTATTTTAATAATGATTTCAAATTTTTTGAGTAATTCTGTGTATTGTACTTTATACATTTGAAAACTATATTCTGGGTAGGGGTCTACAGATTTCATTAGATTGCTAGGATACAAAAAAGGTTAAGAACCCCTGATCTAGCCCAAAGCCCTCCCCTCATTTTACAATGGAAGAAACTGGGACCTAGTAAAGGTAAATGATTTGCCCAGGGCCACACAATCAAAAAGGGTCTAAAGTAGGATTTGAACTCACGTCTGCCTGACTCCAAGGCCAACACTCTATCCACTATTCTACCTAGCTTCCTTTTAAACTAGTGACAGTCAGGATCTGAGCCCAGGTCTTCTGTCTCTCAGTTCAGTTTTATTTTGTTTTAACTTTTTTATTGTACACCAACACACATGTTTTGGGCAGCTAGGTGGTACAGTGAATAAAGTACCAGGCCTAGAGTCAGGAAGACTCATCTATCTGAGTTCAAATCTGACCTGAGACACTTACTAACTGTGTGACCCTGGGCAAGTCACTTAACCCTGTTGGCCTCCGTTTCTTTATCTGTAAAATGAGCTGGAGAAAGAAATGGCCAATAACTCCAGTATCTTTGCCAAGAAAACCCCAAATGAGGTCACACAGAGTTAGGCACACCTGAACAACAACACATGTTTTAGGAATGAAGGAGATTGCCTATTACCATCAGCAAACAAGATTCATTAGACAGTTTCATGCTAGCCAAGTTACCATGTGAATCCCTGTTCTGAGCTCAGAGTGACTGAAGTCAGTGGTATTTCAAACACTGTTTTTTCCATTCCCGAGTGTCTGGAATCACGTCATCATGGGATGAGACAGCTGCTGCCCATATTCTCGGAGAGCAGAAACCTCGATTATTCCATTTCACCCAAGTCCAGAGGTCTTGGATCCAGATGTTTGAGTCCACCCAGCAGCTGCACTGGGGTAATTCAGTGCACAGGTTTGGGGGGGTAGGTGATTGGAGATCAATTTCCTTCCCAACCTGGCTCTTTTTAGAGCGCTTTGCCTGGAATATAGTGAGTGCTTAATAAATATTTGTTACCTCTTGCTCTCGCCCTTTCTCTGGGGACTGATGAGACTGTACAGAGGAGATAGAAACAATCTGTCCCCCCTCCCCCCAAGAACATTCTCTTCCCCCTTTCTTCCTTCCTTCTTTTGGCAACTCTGGCCCATTGCGGGGAGGGGTGGGAGGAATGGGAACAAGGAGCAGCCATCCCTTCACCCACTCCTTCCTTCACAGTGATGTCAGGAAAGGAGATGAGAAGAGAAAATGGAGAATCAGCTACACCAGCTCCTATTGGGTTCTTTTTTTTTTTTTTTTGCGGGGCAATGGGGGTTAAGTGACTTGCCCAGGGTCACACAGCTAGTAAGTGTCAAGTGTCTGAGGCCAGATTTGAACTCAGGTACTCCTAAATCCAGGGCCGGTGCTTTATCCACTGCGCCACCTAGCTGCCCCTTCCTATTGGGTTCTTAAGGGCTGAGGGTGTAGGGATAGACCAGTAGGGTAGAACTTAGTGGGGCATAAAGGGCCTGAGGAGCAGAGAAGAGACATTCCATCTGGCCCAAGGCAGGACCCTGGTCTCTTCTGCTGAGCCTGACATGCTCACCTCTTGCCTGACGTACATACTAAGGACTTGACAGACTAGTTCTTGTTCTCTGTGCCCTGGGAGGGGAGAATCTGGCAGCTGGACATTCCTCCTCATGGTTATTGGGAAGGAAAACAGTCTGTGGATAATTGAACTGGAGGGAGGGAGGGAGGGATTGATGAGTTAGGAGTGAGGCAGAGGAGCTGAGGAGAGAAGGTAGGTGGCCAAGAAAAGATGGGGAAGGGGAAGTTTCCACCTGACACAGTTGTTGTTTGTCCTTCGTTCTTTTTTTTTTTTCAGGGCAATGAGGGTTAAGTGACTTGCCCAGGGTCATACAGCTAGTAAGTGTCAAGTGTCTGAGGCCGGGTTTGAACTCAGGTCCTCCTGAATCCAGAACCAGTGGTTTATCCACTGAGCCACCTACCTGCCCCTTGTCCTTCATTCTTGAAGAGGACCATGGCAGATGGCATGACTTACAATGAATTAGATTTAAATGAGGAGGGGCTGTGCAAGATCACCAACTTCACTTTCTCCTCCAGAGCCATCTGGGCCCAATGGCAAGATATGTTATCAGGATGACCAGAGATGGCCCTGAATGTGTTTAAAGACAATTGGGGTTAAGTGACTTGCCCAGGGTCACACAAACAGTAAGTGTCTGAGGTAAGATTTGAACTCAGGTCCTCCCAACTTCAGGACCCATGCTCTACCCACTTTGCCACCTAACTGCTCCACCTGACACAGGAGGGGATTCTGGGAGCCCCCTAGAGATCCCCAATCCTCTCAGCATCTAGGGATACCATAGAGCAATGGATAGAGAAGAATGTATATGTGATTATTTTGGGTATTGTGTATCTCCTAGTGCTACTCACAGTGTGTATCATAATATCTGTTTACCCTACCTATCAATGTCTGGGATTGTATGGCCCTCTATGTGTGATTATGGTGGTTGTTTTACTCAATATTGTTTGTCATCTGTCACTCTTTATATGTTGTATATGATTCTATGTGAATCACTGTATGTAAGCAGGTGACTGCACATGTGTTTGGGCCACAAAATGTGAACAGGTAAATGACATGTTGCTCCAATTCAGGTCATTTTACAATAACACCAGGAATACATTATTTAAAAAAAATTTTTAATCATAAAAGTATTTTATTATTTTCTAGTTCCATGTAGAGATAGTCCTTGACATTTGTTTTTATAAGAATTCTAGTTCCAAATTTTTCTCCCTCCCTCCCCTCCCTCCCCCCTCCCCAAGACAGCAAGCAATCCAACACAGGTTATGTATATACAATCACATTAAACATATTTCTGACCAGGAATACATTCTCACCAAACAACTTCCTAGCTGTGTGACCTGGGGAAGTCACTTAAACCCCACTGGGCCTCTTGTTTCCTGATCAGTAAAGTGAAAGAGTTGAATAAAATGACCCCCTAAAGTCGCCTTTCACCTCTTAATATATATGATCTTATGATCCTATCTTAAAATTGCCAATCCTGACCTCTGTAACATCATTGGGAAGATCATCTATTTGTAAGATTTTATAAGTGTGTTTCTATTAAATGAGGTGCCCCCTCCCTGTAACATTGTTTCAACCAATATGGTATTTATTTTTAATCAATCTAGTGAATTAGGTTCAATGGGGGGGTGCCTGTTCCAGTGTCCGTGTGTCATGTGTTTGTATGTCCTTCCTTTTCTCTCCAGATGTCTGTCCCATACTGGTTTCCTGCACTGGACTTTCTCTGCCTCAGTGTGTCACTGGTATCTATGGGGATCTGGGTGTCTGAAGGAAAGATGTCCACACATCCTGGCCTTGAGACTACTGGCTAAATATTTATACCCAAGAATTGAATCAATACATTGAGGAGCTTAGCCAAACCAGGTGTGAATGAGCAAGAACATTTATTAAATACCTATTGTATACAGCTCCCCATGCTTGATGTTAGGGAAATACAAAGCTTAGGTAAAACATAGTCCCTGCCCTCATAGAGTTTACAGTCTAGTAGGCAGATCACACACAAATACAAATAACCATAATACACAATATTATATAAGTTGACTAGAGCGGTGGCCTCTAAACATTTCTGATCATGTAACCTACCAGTAAAAAGATTTTTGAACAACCTCAAATATTTATACTATGTATAAATGTTCTACTTATGTAAAAATTAGATGGATATACTATTGTATTTATAATTGTGTACATCATAAGATACACAAAACAGACTTTTTTAAAAAAATGATACAAAAAACAGTAATCAATAGGAAGCTGCCACTATTATTTATTGAGTATGAGAATGACATGATCGGACTCACACTCTAGGATAATCACTTTGGCAGTTGTGTGGAAGATGGTTTGGAGTAGGGAAGAAACTTGAGGCAGGGAGAAAAATCAAGAGATTTTGAAGTAACCCTGGTGAATGGTGATAAGAGGCAGAGCTAGGGTGGTGGCTATATGAGAGGAGAGAAAGGAACACATGTGAGGGATCTGGGAAGATAAAAAAAAATTGGCAAGTGATTGGATATGTGGGATGAGGGAGAATAAGTTCAAAATGATACTGAGGTTCCAGTGATGGTAAGAATGATAATGTCCTCAATGGAATGAGGGAAGTTATAAAAAGGGATTAATTTGGTGGGGGAAGAAAATATAATAAGATTTGCCAAATGTGCTGCAACCAATGCATGTGTCCCCATGGATCACTTTGTCCCGTCTAAAATAAATGGCGAGGGGGCAGCTAGGTGGTGAAGTGGATGAAGCACAGGTCCTGAATTTGGGAGGACCTGAGTTCAAATCCGACCTCAGACACTTGACACTAGCTGTATGACCCTAGACAAGTCACTTAACCCTCATTTCCCCACCAAAATAAAATAAATTGTGAAGTTGGGAACTTGCTCTGTGGAAGGAGGGAGTTGAACAGGAAAGTTTGGGAGGGGAGGTTGGAAGGGAAGATAAGGATAGGTGTGGTCAAGTTGGAAACAAGTTAGATGATTGGTAGCATCTGGCCCATCTTCTCACCTTCCAATCACACCCCTTGGGGACAAGCCACAGAGTCACTTTGAAGATTGCTGAAGACTTTGAAGACAGACAAAACAAGACAGGAGCTAAGGCTTCTGGTTTGGGGAAAGGTTATTATTATCCAGGGCATCACAGAAAACTACATGGAGGAAGTGGCATTTGATTTGGACTTTAAAGGGTAAATAGAACTTCAACACATGAAGAAAGAGAGAGGTGGGGAGCAGGGGGACATTCTAGTCACAGATAAAGGAGAGTGAATTCCAATATGGCGGGAGTGGAACATATGGAAGGTCTAACTAGAATGTCAGTGAAAGCCAGGCAAAACCAAGCCAAGGGTTGGGCTCAGGGAATGTGGGTAAGAAAGATGCATGTCTAGAGACTGGAAGACCCTCCCATGCCTTTATTGGTGTCTTTTGGGGGTTCCTGTGAAGAGGGCTTGAGTTTTAGGTAAGAATCCTTATGACCACTAGAGACAGTGATAGGATAGCTTCCCCACCTTTCCCCAGCACCATCAGGAATACCAAGAAGTCTGAGATGCCTGGACCCCCTTTGGTGCTTAATAACCTGCAATGGCCCTAGGTAAGGGGAACCAAAGGAATGGGCTGGAGTAAGGGGAGCCACTCATTCCACCCCAATCACTCATCAAGTATTGATTAAGCACCTACTATGAGCCAGGCACTATGCTAGGAATACAAGTACAAAGAATGGAATAATTACTATTTGCAATGAGCTTACATTCTAATGGGAGGATCAGCTCTAAAAACACCTACCTCTCCCTCCTTTCTGATGATAGGGTGGGTGGATTGGGGAGGCAGAGACAACAGAGCAGCCATGCCCCATATGGTAGAAGGAAGGCAGGAAATTCAGGAGCAAGAGGTCCACTGAAGACAACCTTTTCCAACTCAGATTCTACTTCCCCCGCCCTTTTTTCTTTCTGCAGGGTCTCAAAAGGATCCTGAAAAACTCCTCCTACAGTAATCACCACTCCTGTGATGTCCTGAGTTTTCCTTTCTTACCATCCAGGCACAGTCCTAGCCAAGGTATGAGAAGCTTCAGCATACTCATGTGCCCTCACCCAACTCCTCTTCCCCAACCCAGGAATGAAAGGTCCCTTCCAGGTCTAAATTCTGAGAAAGCAGAAATAAAGTCTCATTTGCATTACTTTTATGTATGTGGATTTCTGTGTATGTGTGAGTGTGCATGAGAAAATGTGTGTGAGAGAGTGTGTGTATGTGAATGAGTGTGTGTATGTGAGTGTGTGTGAGAAAATGTGTGTGTGTGTGTGTATGTGTGTGAGAGAGAGAGAGAGAGAGAGAGAGAGAGAGAGAGAGAGAGAGAGAGAGAGAATGTCTTCCTCCTGGAAAAGAACTATAGAGAGAGAGTACAGAGGGTGTGAACACTGCCTCTTGCAATTTGTATGACCTTGGGCAAGACACTGCAACTCTCTGGGCTTTTAGTTAGTGAACAAACATTTATTAACCACCTATTGTGTACCAGGTACTGTGCTAAGCACTGGGGATACAAAGAAAGGCAAAAGACATTCCCTGATCTCCAGGAGCTCACGATCTAATGGGGGAGATAACATAAAAACAGTTATATATAAACAAGACATATACAACATAAATTGAAATCAACAGAAGGAAGGAATTCACATTAAGACTCCTTATAATGCTAGAGGGGATGTGGGAAAATGGAGACACTAAAGCACTATTAATGGAGTTGTGAACTAATACATTCATTCTGGAGAGCAATTTGGAACTATGTTCAAAGGACTATAAAACTGTGCATACCCTTTGACCCAGCAATGGCACTCCCAGGTCTATATCCCAACAAGATTTTATTTTTAAAAAAGGGAAAAGGAGCTATATGTACAAAAATATTTCTAGCAGCTCTTTTTGTAGTGGCAAAGAATTGGGAAGCTGAAAGGATGCCCATCAATTGAAGACTGGCTGAACAAGTTGTGGTATATGATTGTGATGGAATAATAATATGCCATAAGAAATGACAAGTGGGGGGGGCAGCTAGATGGCGGAGTGGATAAAGCACTAGCCCTGGATTCAAGAGGACCTGAGTTCAAATCCAGCCTAAGACACTTGACACTTACTAGTTATGTGACCTTGGGCAAGTCACTTAACCCTCATTGTCTTGCCCCACCCCCCAAAAGAATGGCTCAGTCTAAAAAAACAGGATAAGGGAAAATAAGACTTCAAATAGTTAGGTATCAGTCTTCTAGGTAACTTGCTAAGAGAAAATGCCAACCAGAACTTTTAAAGAAAGTTTCCTCTTCTGGGAATTCCCTACACCAATGTAATTGCAGATCTAGTCTCTGGCCCTGACCTAGTCCATTTTATGCTTTCTCCAATGACTCCAGAGCATGGAGGAAAAGTTAGAATTTAGGGTGACCAGGGGAGGGAGAAGCAACAGATGTCTCTAAATTACTGGTATTGTGTTGTGATGGAAAAAAGCACTAGTCTGAGAGTCAGGAGACAACAAGCCCATAGTACAATACTGGTTTATTGTCTCCTGAAGCAATTACTATGGCAGAACACTGAATTAGGGGTAAATGGGTTCATACAAAGTTAAGATAAAACAGGATTCTTTCCCTAATGGAGCTTACAATAGTGGAGGTGGCAAATATAAATACTGTGCTCATTATAATGTACAGTATTTAATACATGATCTCTGCTCTAAGTCTATGAACAGGTGGTATAAGCAATAGAGGATGGAAATTAAAGTCAGAGGATGGGAATCTACAACCCAGGTCTACTACTTACTACTTGTGTGGGTGTTGAGGAAATAGATCAAGGTCAGGAGCCATTATAATTTCCCATGGCAGCATGTATCATCGTTCTCCTGGGAATATGCCTAGTACTTGATCCCAAGGTAGAGAAAACACACTGTGGGGGTAAAAACCAACTAGGCCAGAGTGGGCTAGGATCAAATCCCCTTCCCACATGATCCTTTGCCTAGGGAACCTATTTAAACTGTATATTCTAGCACTGGGACAGGTCCCTCATCTCTAACAAAAAAGGGAAAACAGTATACTAGTCTTGTCCTGGATTCTTGTCCAGCCTCTGACATTGACTATCTTAGATAAATCATTTGCCCTCTATAGTCTTCCCTGTTATTCTGTACAAGGAGAGGGTTGGACTAGATGTTTTCTAAGGTTCCTTTAGGTGCTAACATTTTGTAGTTCAGTTTAGCATGCCAGAGTTTAAACCAAGCCACAAGGACCCAGAGTGGCCCCTATTGCAGAGATTTAATTAGAAAGATTTTTTTTTTGTGGGCCAATGAGGGTAAAGTGACTTGCCCAGGGTCACACAGCTAGTAAGTGTCAAGTGTCTGAAGCTGGATTTGAACTCAGGTCCTCCTGAATCCAGGGTATATGCTTTATACACTGAGTCACCTAACTGCTCCCTAATTGGATAGATTTGATCTTGAATGCCTCCAAGGACACTTCTATTTATGCCTTCATGGAGGAAGAAGATGGTTATAACTGGGCAATTACCCCCTTTTCTCCAATATTTACAGAAGGGGAAGAATTAGGCTAGTATTATGTCTATTACATACTAGATATTTGCAATGTAGAGATATTATATTATTTTGGGGGTCAGGATAAAAGCCACTTTCCCTGGTCACTCTAGGAGAAAAGTAGTCCCATCCCAAATAAGGAATGTAACAGTTTTATGCAGGCCAGTTTAGCTTCTCTTCCACCAAATGCTTATACAAAAGACAATTGTAGTCAGCAAACATTTAGTGAAGTAGTAAGATAATCAGGGAAGTTATACAGATTACTTTAGACAATGAAATGCACAAGAGCAAAGGACTTTTTTGACTCAGGAGCAAGATGGGATCTCAGCTGAATAAGGCAAAGGATGCTCTTATCTGGTAAATCCATTCTTAGTCTCTGGAGTTACAGGCACTAGGAATCAAAGGACACATTAGAGTATTAGCTTTCCCTGGTGCCTCTTTTTAAGCATTGAAATTCCCTACCTTGTCCTTTATCCTCACTATGTCTCTCTAAAGTCTCCTTGTTAATCCAAAGTTATATTCCCCTATGCATAATAAGTGTCACTGGTTCAGAGGTTTCACAGCCAATCAGTAGTCACATCTCCCCACACACATGCAGCAATGGGGGGTGACTATTTAAAAAAGGGGGCACTACAGTCCTTCCTTTGGTTCTCAAGAACTTTTCATCTTTTTTTTACATTTATATAAGCATTTATTGTTTATTATCTTTCAGGCACTGTATTAAGCACTGAGAATTATTTCTCCAGTTACATGTAGAGATAATTTTCAATTTTTTTTTTTTTGCGGGGCAATGAGGATTAAGTGATTTGCCCAGGATCACACAGCTAGTAAGTGTCTAGTGTCTGAGGCCAGATTTGAACTCAGGTCCTCCTGAATCCAGGGCCAGTGCTTTGTCCACTGTGCCATCTAGCTCCCCCATAACATTTATTTTCAGAAGATTTCAAGTTCCAAATTTTTCTCCCTCCCCCCTCCCCAAGACAGAAAGCAATCTGATGCAGGTTATATATGTACAATCACATTAAACATATTTCTGCCTTAGTCATGTTTTTAAATAAGAATCAGCACAAAAGGAAAAAACCTCAAAAAAAGAAAAAACAAAACCAAAAAAAGTAGAAACAATATGGTCCAATTTGCATCCAGATCCTACAATTCTTTTTTTTTCTGGATGTGGAGAGTATTTTGCAATTATCTTGGATCATTGTATTGCTGAGAAGAGTTAAGTGATAGCACAGTTGATGATCACACAATGTGTTGTTGATACTGTGTACAATGTTCTCCTGGTTCTGCTTATTTCACTTAGCATCAGTTCATGTAAGTCTTTCCAGGTTTTTCTGAAATCCACCTGCTTATCATTTCTTACAGCACAATAATATTCCATCACATTCATATATCACAACTTGTTTAGTCATTCCCCAATTGATGGGCATCCCCTCAATTTCCAATTCTTTGCCACCACAAAAAGAGCAGCTATAAATATTTTTGTACATGTGGGTCCTTTTCTCTTTTTATGATCTCTTTGGGATATAGACCTAATAGTGGTATTGCTGAGTCAAAGGGTATGCACAATTTTAAAGTCCTTTGGGCATAGTTCCAAATTGATCTCCAGAATGGTTGGATCAGTTCACAACTCCACCAATAATGCATTAGTGGAAAACTTTTCATCTTCCCAAGACTCTGATGAACATGCCCTTGGAAACAGCCCTTCATCCCTTATGAATTTAGGTATATCCCCACACACTTACCCTCATCCTACGGCAAGGGAGACTGGAACCAAGAGAAAAAAAGATAGGGGAGAGGGGAAGAGACTTGATAGGAGGTGAAAAGTTGCCACCATTCTAGATGGGACTGAGTTCTCCTTTAACTTTGAAATTCTGAGATTCTTCCAATTTTTGCCCTCTTGTTGGTGTTGGCTAGTGCCTCACAGTACCTCAGGGCTCAATTAATTTCAACATTGATAGACATGTTTCCTTCCCCATCCCTTTAATACTGTAGAGACTTAGGGTTGGGTGACTCAGAACATTCTGCCCCTGCTGCCCTCGGTTTTGGCCAACCAGGTCCCCTGCCATACATGATCCTACCTGTATCTTTTAACTCAAGCAAATTTTTCAGCTAAGTGAATTTCCCTGCTGAAAAGCAAATTGCTGCTGTGGGGAAAAGGTAAAGGAATATGTAGAGGGAAAGGTCTGGGTTGGAGGGAGGAAGGAAGAAATCTACTTCTCTTGTCTTTCCAGAGCTTTAGGGAGGGATAATCAGTAGTCTGAGCCCCCAGACATTCTGCCCAAGCATTTATTAAGTGCCCATTTGGGGAGGTAAATCTACTCTAAGAGAGGGCAGTGCTCCTCATTGAACAGTAATCCCCACTTCACCCTCACAGACCCCCTAAGCCCTCTCAGATATACTTGAGAATAGGAAAGAAACCCAGTGTTATTGACTCCAAACCCAGCTTCTTTTTTTTTTTTTGCTTGTTTGTTTGTGGGTTTTTTTTGGTGAGGCAACTGGGGTTAAGTGACTTGCCCAGGTTCACACAGCTAGTAAGTGTTAAATGTCGGAGGCTAGATTTGAACTCAGGTCCTCCTGACTCCAGGGCCAGCGCTTTACCCACTGTGCCACCTAGCTGCCCCATAACCGTGGGACATGGGGGCTATTGTTAGCTCCATTTCACAGTTAAGAAAACTGAAGCAGACAGAGGTTAAAAGACCCACAATCACACAGCCAGGAAGCATCTGAAGTCAGATTTGAACTCAGTTCTTCCTAACTCCAGGCCAAGCACTGTATCCACTTGTGCCATCTAGCAGCCCAAGCTAACTTCAATCTGTGTGAGTGGAGAGAAGATGTGAAAGGTGTCAGTCATTTAAAGACTGAAACCCAACCTGGACTAAAGTCCATACTTAGCACCAAGCTGTCACTGCAGCTGACTCCACTACCAGTACACCTGTTCCCTGGAGTTCTCCTGGGCTGGATATGATCTAATCCCTTCCACCAGTAACTCAAAGGAGCTGAAATCTGGCTTTTCAAAAGGGAGCTTACTGGGAGACAAAGGGAAAAATCAAAACCCTGCAAAATACAAAGACAGAACATTGAGGAAATCACCGATGTAGAAATCTTATCCTGGGAGAATCTGAACCCAGCCACAGGCAGCTCTGGGTCCAGTTACCAGCCCTGGTGCACAGCAAGAGAAACATCATACCTCACCTAGGAAATTTCTTAATCCCTCTCCCCAGATGCTTTCCCCGAATGACTGAGGAGACCAGCTCTATAGGAGGCTTGCTGCCCTCACCCTACTCAGCATGCTGGTACCACCTCCATCAGAGGAAGGGAAAGATGCCACCCTTCCCTTAGTACCCATAGGGCAATGCCCACTCTGAGGCCTTACAGAAACATGAAGAAAATCTACAGGGATGCATTTACTAGCTCTCCAATCCCATTTCTGTGCCATTCAGTAGAAAGAATGCTAGATTTAAGGGTCAGAGGAAGTGAGCTAAAATCCTAAATTTGTGCAGCTATTTGATACCCACTAAGTGACATGGTGGGGCCACTAGATGACTCAGTGGACAGAGTTCTGGACCTGGACTCCTCTTCCCAAATTTAAATCCCCACTTCAGACACTGACTAGGTGTGTGACCCTGGGCAAGTCACTTAAACTTGTTTGACTCAGTTTCCTAATCTGTAAAATGAGCTGGAGAAGGGAATGGCAGACTACTCTAGCATCTTTACCAAGAAAACCCCAACTTGAGTCATGAAGAGTCAGACACGGCTGAAACCATTGAACAACAACAACAAAGTGAAGCAGTGGATAAAAGGCTGGGTGTGGAATCTGAAACTCCTAGGAGTTCAAATCCTGCCTCAGACACTAGCAGTATGACTTTGCACAAGCCATTTAACCTTAGTTCCCCTCTCTGTAAAATTATGGTGGGGGGTGGGGAAGGTGTGGGGGGAGATGTTGAACTAAGCCAAAATCTGTGAACCTAAACAATTTCTCAGGGTTTCAATTTCCTTATCTGTAAAATGGGAAGATTGGATTGGACAATGACACCTGAGGTTCCTTTTCTCCCTAAATGTAGGGTTCTATACTCTAACAATGGATCCTCCAGTACAAGTGAGCTAGTGGTGGCCAGGGCCCCCAAAGTTACCTGGCTGGCTAGCCTGCTGTTGTTCAACCTTCATTTTCTTTTTTCTTTCTTTTTTTTTTTTTTTAAGTGAGGCAATTGGGGTTAAGTGACTTGCCCAGGGTCACACAGCTAGTAAGTGTTAAGTGTCTGAGGCCGGATTTGAACTCAGGTACTCCTGACTCCAGGGCCAGTGCTCTATCCACTGTGCCACCTAGCTGCCCCCTAAACCTTCATTTTCAAAGAGGTCCAATGGCTTCACCTGAGTGTGAATTGAATTTCACTGAGGCAGAGTTGCACAAGGTCATCAGCTTCACTCTCTCTTCCAGAGTCATCAGAGTCCAAGTGACAAGACAAAAGTCAAGACAATGGAAGATGGCCCCAAGATACAGTTGGTGACCTTAGCGTCTTCCATGCCTGACCAAGCTCTAAGTGCTCCACACCACCTGCTTCAGTAGCCTTCCTGGTCGTTGGAACAAATTGTTCTCATCTGCCTATTCAGGCCCCAGGGGAATATTACCAAAGATATTGGCTACTGAGCTAAAAAAGGGAAGAGGTAGTGCCAGGAATGGGGGAGGAAGGGAGGTCCAGAAAGCAGAGATTACAGAGAGAAAGGAGTAGCAAATTGAAAAAGAAATAGAAGGAAAAGAACTAAATAAGTTTGGAAATTTTCAGGCTGGGGGTGGGGGTGGAGGTGGAGACAATCAGTGATTCAAGGGGATAGCCAAGTGGATCTAAAAAGATGTTAGGTTAGAATGTTGTTTATGTATCCAGCTCTACATTTTTTGTTTGTTTGTTTTGTTCTCCCTGGGCTATTCTGCTCCTCGGAAAGCCCATGACTTCACTGAAATTTTCTGTCTCCTTTCCATGTTCCAGTGGAAATTCTCTTGACTTGACACATAATGTGTCGGGCCAGCTAGGTGTCACAGTGGATAAAGTACCAGCCCTGGATTCAGGAGGACCTGAGTTCAAATCCAACCTCAGACATTTTGCACTTACTAGCTGTGTGACCCTAGGCAAGTCACTTAACCCCAATCGCCTCACACAGAAAAAAAAAGAAAGAAAGAAAGAAAGATCAGGTGAACCCTGGCAAGAATCTTGCTGACAATGACTAAAAGAGAGACACCCCTATGATTGCCACAGAACAAGGTATTCCCCTTTCCTTTATAGAGATGATCAATGGATGCATCCTTGAATTCCTGAAGGACAATTTCCTCCTACAAAATAATCCAGAAAAAGGGCAGCTAGGTGTCACAGTGGATAAAATACCGGCCCTGGATTCAGGAGGACCTGAGTTCAAAATCCGATCTCAGACACTTGACACTTACTAGCTGTGTGACTTTGGGCAAGTCATTTAACCCTCATTACCTTGCCCCCCTCCCAAAAAAAAGAGAGAGACATAGTGTGTCTTCTGAAATAACGTTTCTTCAGTGATTTTTTTCCCTAATCTTATAAATGTCAGACCTTCCTTATATACCTATATACATATATATATAAAGGTCAGTCATTTTCAGTCATGTCTGACTCTTCATGACCCTCTTTGGGATTTTCTTGGCAAAGATGCTGGAGTGGTTTGCTATTTCCTTCTCTAGCTCATTTTATAGATGAGGAACTGAAGTACACAGGGTAAAGTGACTTGCCCAGGGTCACACAGCTAGTAAATGTCTGAAGTCAGATTTGAAGTCATGAAGATGAATCTTCCTGACTTCAGGTCCTGCACTCTATCTACTGCATCACCACCTAGCTGCCCCCATACATCCCTAAGTGTCAGTCTATAAGCATTTAGTAAGCACCTACCTACTATATGGCAGGCTACACAGATACAAAGAGAGGCAAATAGTACCTGCTCTCAAGGATCTCACAGTCCAATGGGGAGACAACACACAAACAACTAGGTGTTCAAAAAAAAAAAAAAAGATATGGACAAGCTAAATTGAAAATAATCAACTGGGGGTAGCTAGGTGGAGCAGTGGATAGAGCACCGGCCCTGGATTCAGGAGGACCTGAGTTCAAATCCAGCCTCAGACACTTAATACCTACTAGCTGTATGACCCTGGGCAAGTCACTTAACCCCAATTGCCTCACCAAAAAAAGAAAGAAAGAAAAAGAAAATAATCAACTGAGGGAAGCATTACAGGCATCAGGGAAAGGTCTTTTTATAAAAGGTAGGATTTTAACTGGGACTTGAAGGAAGCCAAGGAAACCAGGAGGGCTTGTTGAAAAGGGAAAACATTTCAGTCATGGAGGACAGCCAGTGAAAAGCTCAGTCAGGAGATGGAGCCAAGAGGCCAGTGTCACTGGATCACAGAGCATGTGGGGTAGGGGGGAGAAAGGGATAAGAAGACTGGAAAGCTAGGTTGAGGCAGGCTATGAAAGATTTCAACAGCTCAACAGAGGATCTAATAGTTGATCCTAGAGGAGATAGGGAGTTACTGGAGTTTTTTTCCAGGGGTGTGTGTGTGTATGAGAGAGTGATATGGAAAGACCTCCACCTTAGGAAGATCAGTTGACAGCCTGGTGGAGGATGGAATGGAGTAGGGAGAAATGAGGTAGAAAGAGACAGATCAGTTGGCTATTGCAATATTCCAAGCTTGAAATAGGGCCTGCACCAAGGTAGTGGTAGTGTCAGAGAGGGGGAAAGGGAAGTATACGAGAGATATTGCAAAGGTAGAATTGACGAGAGAGCAGCTAGGTGGCACAGTAGAGTGCCAGGCCTAGAATCAGGAAGACCTGAGTTCAAATCTAACCTCAGATATTTACTAGCTGTGTGACCCTGGGCAAGTCACTTAATTCTGTTTGTCTCAGTTTCCTCCTTTGTAAAATAAGCTGGAGAAGAAAATGGCAAACCACCCCAGCAGCCTTTGCCAAGAAAACCCCTAATAGGGTCACCAAGAGCCAGAAACGATTGAACAACAGAATTGACAGGACTTGTCAACAGATTGGATATGGGAAGATGAGAGAGTTAGGAATCAGAGATGACACCTAGATTATAAGCCTGGTTGTCTGAGAGGATGGTAGTACCCTTGATAGTAATAGGAAATTTGGGAAGAGGGGAGGGAATGAGGGAAAGATCATGAATTCAGCTTTGAACATGTAGAGTTTAAGCTATCTAAAAGATATGCAGATGGAGATGTCCAATAGGCAGGTGGGGCTGGGAGATCAGAGGTCAGAAGAGAGGCTAGGACTTCACTAATACAAGTAGGAATCATCAGCATAGAGACAGCGAGATTCCAAATCATGCTGCAGGTTGTTGTGGAATGTCTGTTCTCTCTTATAGAGAATGTAATTCTTATTATTGCAGTCTTATTCTTTCTAAGTTAGGGCTTTCTCCTCACTTTCATTCATCCATATTTATTCATTACACTGGGATCTCTTTTTTCATTCCTTTTTTTCCATTTTTGAAATTAGTTTTCCTCTAAAAGTTTCTTTCCTACCCCTTTCTCTTTTTTGTTGTTGCTTTGTTTTTCTTTTTTTAGGTACATTTGTCTGTTTTGAGGGGGTTCAGGGAAGCAGGGTTTTCTCACTTGTCTGAACCCATCAAGAGGCACAAAGTTCAACAAAGACACTAGAGCAGCTCTGGTGGAATTTCAAGTCCATGCTGTTCCCAGAGCAGGGATCCTATAGCAAGATTAGATGATATATAAATAAGGTGATCCAAAATACAGAGACAAGAAGCAGAGCTCACTGGGGCCCAGCTTTGGCACTCTTACTGGTTCCTTCTCTGTCTGCATACCTGTATCCTGCCTCCAAGGTCCAAGGTTCCTCAGGATGCCTGAGGAGTAGGGCCTTGGTCTGGATTGGCTTGATGAACTTGGGTAGTAAGCCTAGGTTTGGGACCTTCTTTTGGAGAGTATGGGCATGCCCTGGAGGAGGGGCATGTCACTTATTATGATTGAATTCCTTGGCTCAGATTCCTGTGGAGCTGATTGTGGAAAGAGCTGCCCCTCTGGGTTGGTCTATAAAAAAGAATCTTTAATCATTGATTTCATCTTTTCCCCTGTGGGACTTTTTTTTTTAATCCCTTTTTTGTACAATTGACCACAACCCATCAGAGTGAAGAGACAAGCATGTATGGGCCAAGAGTCACTTGGAACAGGGGCACATGGGAGTTAAATTACATGGGTTCTCACATGGCCAAAGAGGAGAATTCTTAGACCCCAAGTTCTTGACCCTAGAGTTAAAGAGGCAGCGATAACCTCCCAGCCTGAGATGGCAGTGGAGGAGAAGGAGACCATGTGGGCCAAGGGGTCTGGAAGTGTGGAGATTTCCCAAGGCCCAGCTTCAGCAAGAATCTCAAGTGGTTCCCAATCCA